>NW_008355472.1:1337831-1367352 GCF_000622305.1 Nannospalax galili | reverse complement strand
TCCCTGGGGCTGGAGAGATGGCTCAGTAGTTAAGAATACTGACTGTTCTTGCAGAAGACCCGGTTCAAATCCCAGCACCCACATGGCAGCTAACAACTGTCTGTAACTCTAGTTCCAGGGGATCCGACAGCCTCTTCTGTCCTCTGCAAGCATTGCATGACACAAGTGCACTTACCTACATGCAGGCAATACACTCATACACATAAAAATAATAAGGAAAAGTTAAGGAAAAGTTAAGCCAGGCTGCAGTCCTAGGCCTGCCCCTCGCCCACTGTGGAGACCTGGGAAGTCCCTGCTTCTCCCTCAGCCACAATTTCCTCATCTATAACACCAGGGTTCCACTACAGAGTTTCTCCAAGGCCCAGGCTGGGAAGCATAGGGTGCTACCAGTCTGTCACCCCTCCATGGAGAAGACTCCCCTAAGACTGAGCTGGAAGAGGAGGGTCAGGCAGTGAGCAGGGGAGAAGGATGGAGTTGTGGAAGAGGGATAGCAAGATGGGGAAGTGGCAGCCCTCTCAACTATGCAGGCTGCCTTATGAAGGAAGTGAGCCCTGTTCAGCTTAGGAAGCTTGCCTGCCTATTTTCCCACAGCCTGCCCAGTTAATGCCTAAACAAAACTAACTTCCCTATTCCCTGCTGGAGGGCAGAGAACCAAAATGAGCGTCCTTAAGGCTGGCAGACACCCTGGCATCCTGCCTTTTCTCCCTGAGCTCCCCACCCCCTTCCCTATGTGCTGCACTACCCTCTTCCAAAGCTGGCCGAAGTTGTGCAGGGCAGCCTCCCTATGTCCACACTCCCCTTCCACTTCCGGCCTTCCTAAGTGAATACCCCCAATTCCTAGGTCTGCCTGACTTCCTAGGCCAGCTTGGGCTGCCAAGTCAAGATCTAATTCTCACTGTGCTACTGTGGGCAGAGCATCTGGCATCAGAATGCCTGGAGCGGCTGTCGGTCGCCATGGGAGGGAATTCCCTGGCTCAGGAAAGCTCTTCCAGAGGAAAAGAGCAGGTGGTGAGAGTCTCCCCACGAGACAGATGCCACCCACAATGTAAGCAGAGCCAATCCTGGGGTGAGGAGTATCCAGTCTCTGTCTCTCTGTCTCTCTGTCTCTCTGTCTCTCTCTCTTTCTCTCTCCTGTCTGATGCTTGTCTATACTGGCACATTAAGATTAGCCCATGCCTTATAATAGTTACCATGTGGCAGACACTATTCCAAGCACTTCACATACATAACTAATTTAATTGTCACAATATCTCTGGGATAGGTGCTGCTATTCGCCCCATTACGTAGATAAGACATTGATAAGTAATTTGCCTAAGAGCACACAGTCCATAAGTGACACACTGGGATGTGTCCCTAGTTAGTAAGACCAGTCTGTACTGTTAACACTGCTATGCTTCTGGGCCACTGGAGGATAGTGACCCCCTAAAATCTCAAATCTACACTCAGAACCTGGCAAAGTGCATCTTATATATGCTATCTCAGAATCTAAGCACTTTGCCAAATTTGCGAAGGCTGGAAACCACGTGGGGACTCCGGTTTAATCCTCTTATGATGCAGTGGTTTTTTGCTTTGTGTTTTTCAAGTTAGGGTTTCATATATTCCACTATTCACTATATTCACTATTCCCAAACATGACATTTAACCAAGAATAACCTTGACTTCTGATCTTCCTGCTTTTACTTCCCGAGTGCTTGGATTATGGGGATACACCACCATATCCAATTTATTCCATGCTGGGAATTGAACCCAGGACTTCCTGCATGCTAGGCAAACACTTTACCTACTGTACTGACCTACAACCCCAGCCCAATGCAGTAAATTTGATGTGGGAGGCTAAGCAATGCCTAACGCAGAGAATCAATACCCTTGACTTCCTTGGGGTCCTGCCCATCTCTACAATGATGTTACAATTGCTTACCCTCCTCCCTCTCCAAATGTAGCTATGTGTTCAGCCAGTGTAATGCGTGTGTGTGTGTGTGTGTGTGTGTGTGTGTGTGTGTGTGTGTGTTTCAGTTTGCTGGGGTATAAGGAGTTGTTTATAAGCACACCCAGCTGGCTCCTAACAATAGCTGTCATAATAATAGCTAACATTTTCTGGATGCTTAGGGAGAACCAGACACAGCTCTGAGGGCTTTGATATGTTCACCCAGTGATTCTCTCAACCTCTATTATCTTGATTTTAAGGTTGGGGTTAAGTAACTTGCCTGAGATCATACAATTAGTAAGAAGCAGGACCACCAGATGGCCCTGCTCCTGTGTCCTGGGGTTAACCACTCCATCCAAGTTGCCAGATTCACCCAGCCCCTCCTCATGGGAACCAGGCACCAAGTTTAATTGAGCGAATGGGGACCGAAGCTGTAGTGTTCAGGGAAGGGAGAATGAAAAATTGAATTAACAGAAGTTCTCAATGTAGACAGACAGGCAAGGTCAAGAATTCCCTCACCATTATGTGAGTCTGAGTGAAAAATTCTAAAGCACAGTGCTATGGGAGTTCCCAGTGAGGAAAGGCTGCCTCTGTGTAAAGGAAGGATCTAAAGGCCACACTGGAAGTACGTTTTGGTATCTGGGAATTTGGTACTCCCAAGAGAAGAGTAATGCAAGCAAGATGCAAGGCTGAATGGGCCTGAGTTAGGGCACAGTCTTAACTAGTGAGTTTGTTGGTTGTTTGCCCTAAAATTTACAAAGCAATGACACTTGAAGCCAAGCATGGTGGTATATACCTGTAATTCTAGCACTAGGGAGGTAGAGAAAGGAGGATCAGGAGTTCAGGGTCATCCATAGTGACATAGAAAGTGTGAGACCAGCCTGAGTTATGTAAGATTCTGCTTCAAAAAGAAGAAAAAGGAGGAGGAGGAAGAGGGGGAGGAGGAGGAGGAGGAAGAGGAGGAAGAGGAGGAGCAGGGAGGAGGAGGAGGAGGGGAGGGAGAAGGAGAAGGAAAAAAAAGAGAGAGAGAGAAAGAAAAAATTTAATGCCTCCTGGCTAGGCATGATGGCACAAGCCTGTAATCCCAGCACTGGGGAGGCAGAGGCAAACAAGACCAGCCTGAAGCAAGAGGATCATGAATTCTAAGCCAGTTTGGGCCATACTAGGAGACCCATCTCAAATGAAACAGAACAAGCAATGACCCTTTAAGTGTTCATTTAACTGTGTTATAGGCACACATGCTGGCTGTCTCACCCATGCTATCAGTGTCCCTCCAACCCCAAAGGCCTCTGTGAGATCTAGTTTGTCTCTGTATCCACAGAACAGAGACCAGTGCACTCAGTCAGCCTGTTGGATGGGAGATTTGAAAGCCTGAAGACTCAGAGGTTGACTAGGAGTGCAACACTAAGCATGGGCAGCCAGGACACAGAATCAGAGGCCCCATCCAGCAGGCTAATTAGCAGGAGGGTGTGCCTGGGGCCCCGCCCCCAGAGGCCCATCCTTTACTCCCTACAGCCTTCTCCCCTCACCTGCTGCATAGGGCATGTGACCTCACTGTTACTCCTCCCAGGAACAGGCTTGTGAGTAAGTGGCCCATAAAAAGAGGACAGGGTGGGTCAGAAGTACAGGGCTGGGTCAAACAAATGCTCATGCCATTCTTTTCTGTACATTGGTCACTTGGCTTGGAGTCTTGGTTAGAACTTAAGCCATCTTATAATGTAGAATGACTGGTTTGGCTTTTGACCCTGGTGCTGTCTAGCTTTGTGGCCTTCACTGCATACTCAAGATACTGGTAAATCTCAGACACTATGTCACAGCCCCGCCCACCAACATGTTCCATTGTGTCCAGCTCTACCATTCTCAGGGCCTCAGTATCTGTGGATATTGGCATAATCACCAATGAGAGCCACATGGGTCTTGCCATTCTTTTGTTTTGGAGTTATTTTGTTTTGCTTTGCTTTTTCATCGCTGGACATCAAACCCAAGGCCTTGCACATGATAGGCAAGTGCTGTATCACTGACCTACATCCCCGGCCAGTCTCTGGTTCTTTAACATCAGGACCACCTGATGGTAAAGGTGAAGCTTTGCCCTTCTTTTCTAGAGCAGCAGGAAAAACATCCTCTAAACCAGCACAGATCCCAGGGAAGTGGCTGCATCAAAGCCACAGAGCACTAACTCGTGACAATTTTGGGGTATACCTGAGATGGGGATCTCTCACTACACCCCCAGGCTCAGGAGGCTGACCCCTATGGGCTATGCCACCAGTCTCCTTGCCAGCTGGCTTCCACTTGGGTTGGTGGGGACAAAAAGGAGACTTGAGGAGAGCAGAGAGAAGTTGGCATATTTTTCCTGCTGTTCCCTCTTGATCACTATCCCACCAGGCAACTCTGCCTCTCCCTGAGTTCTAGTAACAGGATTCAAGAACTCCTTCAGTTCCTAGGCAAGAGTTTCCACAGTTGCAATGCCTCTAAGTGGTGCCTCGCTACCTTTTTTAAAAAAATATTTTCTTATTTTTATTTTATGTGTATGAGTGTATTGCTTGCATGTAGGTAGGAGTACCTGTGTTGGGCAATGCCCATGGAGTCAGAGGAGGGTGTTGGATTCCCCTGGAACTGGAGTTACAGATCACTGTTAGCCATCATGTGGGTACTGGGAATTGAACCCAAGTCCTCTGCAAGAGCAGCCAGTACTCTTAACCACTGAGTTATCTCTCCAGACCCCCTTACTACCCTCTTAATTGTTCCCTTGGTCTGCACATACCATGGTACAATCATCCCTCCATAAAAGTCTTTTGTAGGCTAACACAGACTCCTCCACCTGGATCTGCCATCAGGTTAAGACTTTCCCCAGAACAGAGAGCCAAGCAAGCAGCCCTTCCTGGATTTCTGCTTCAGGACAATTTTTTTTTTGGTTTGGTTTTTTTTGAAACAGGGTTTTATTATGTAGCCCTGGCTGGCCTGGTACTCATTATATAGACCAGTCTGGCCTTGAACTCACAAAAATACACCTGCCTCTGCCTCATGAGTGCTGGGATTGAAGGCATGCACCTGATCATACACAATTCTTTAGGGAACCCCAGGATCTAATTCTAACATATCTGTCACTCCAAAAACCTCTTTGGGGCAGAGTCAGTAATATGTGGCACTGCAGAAAGGGAAAAGCCACTGGGGTGGTGAAGAGAGACCACAGAACAAAACATGCCTGGAGGCAGAGCTTGGTCATTCTACTGCTCAGGCAGCCTGAACAGGAAGCCAAGGAACCACAGGGGCTCCAGACAGGCTCTCTGGGGTGCTGGCAGAGCCTGGCAGAAACCCTAGGGTCCTGGAAAGTAGAGGGTGGAAATGGGCAGCTCATCCCTGAAGAAAGAGAAGGAAATCAGACCCTGAGGACAGGGCTTCAGTAGGGCCCATTACTCCATGACCTCCCTCCCCTAACTCTGCCCTACCCTAGAGCAGGACTCCAGCCAAAAGAAAGACCTGCAACACTCCCTACAAGCTGTCTCTCTCCCTCAAAGCTGGGCTGCCAGTCACACGGCCCCTTTCACTTCCCTTGCTAACCACACCTGCCCAGACCACAGTCACAACAGGGCCTATTTCAATTCTCATTTCCTCCATACCTCTGCAGGCTCCTGAAGAGTTTCAATTTCTCTTCAGGGGCTGGGTCTGACACCCTCATGCAGTCACTCCTGCCTGAACCCAGCAGCACATTCATGTCCTCTGCCATCCTAGGCACCTAGAGCATGGCTTCCCATTATCCTCCAAGTAAAGCCCAAAGCTTTTTCGGGGGGAGGGTTAGTTCATTTGTTTTGGCTTTTTGTTGTTCCCAAGTTTTATTTAAGAACTTAGTCAAAATATTTCAGATAAGTGATTTTTATCCGTCTTCCTCCCCTTATTCTGATAAATCTGGAAGTAACATCATGTATACCTATCTTTACTACTAGCAACTATATACTTCCAATCCTGTAGATTGATTGATTGATTAATTGATTGATTGATTGATTGATTGATTGAGTGATTGATTGATTGATTAATTTGAACAGGGTCTCAGGTAGCCCAGACTGGCTTCAAATTCACTATGGAGCCTCCTGCCTCCACCTCCAAAGTGGGAGGGATGACCACACAGCCTATTCTTCAAATATTTCTTGGTGACATATATCAAATACCTTTTGGAATAAGGCACCTGGAAAAATATGGTTACAACAGCCCCTCTACCTCAGAGCCAGCCTTGTCCATTCACTTTGACTCTCTCTTAAAGGAATAGCTTGAAGTTGGCCATATCCATGATTCCTTCTTCTACAAGGAGGAATGCAGTCAAGTGTAAACTTTAAAAACTGCTTTTTCTTTTCTCCCAACTTCTCTGCAAGCTTTTTCATGGGTACTGTTGTGGTACCCAAGTGCACGCTTACTGATTGGCACTGGCCAACCTATCCATCCTCACCTCTCAAGTGTACTATTCCATTCTGTCACACCATATACACACATTTTTTGGCAACTCCCCAGGTTCTCTTCACAGCTTCACACTTCTAAATAATTTCTGAATATGCTATTCCCTCTGCTTTCAATACCTTTCCCCATTTTCTCTGCATGCTAAGCTCCTATATGGCTTTTAAGTGTCAGTTCAAAACCATTATTTTATTAATTGGAATTTTGTTCCTCTGGTTGTTTTTTTTTTTTTTTTTTTTTTTTTTTTTTTTTTTTTTTTGGTTTTTTTGAGACAGGGTCTCCCTATAGCCGCAGCTGGCCTGGATTCTCTATGGGGAGACCAGGCTGGCCTCAAACTCACAGAGATCTGCCTGCCTCTGCCTCCTGAGTGCTGGGATTAAAGGCGTGTGCCACCACACCCAGCTTCTCTGGTTTTTTTAGACAGGGTCTCCCTGTAGCCCCAGCTGGCCTGAAACACACTTTGTAGACCAAGCTGGCCTCAATTTCACAGCGATCTGCCTGCCTCTGCCCCCAGAGTGCTGGGATTAATTAAAGGTGTGTGCCACAGTGTCAGGTCTGTTTAGGTTTAGTGAGACAAAAAAATATCACTTGTAGGGTCAAGCGTGGTGGCGCATGCCTTTAAACCCAGCACTTGGGAGGCAGAGGCAGAGGCAGGTGGATCTTTGTGACTTCGGGCCAGCCTGGTCTACGTAGTGAGTTCCAGGACAGCTGGAGCTAAAGGGGGACCCTGTCTCAAAAAGACAAAAAAAAAAAAAAAAAAATCCCACTCTGTAATACAGAGTAACCTGGAACCCACTATGTAGCCCAGGCTGTCTTCACTCACAACCTACCCCCCTGCCTCAACCTCCCAAGTGCTGGGATTATAGGCTAGAGTTTCCTTTTTTCCCCCAGCTCACAAGTAGTCCTCTGTGTCATGGGTCGTGCCCACCTGTGCCCTATCCCCACACACCCTGTGTCTCACCTTGATGACAGCACTAAACACATGCTGAGCACACTTCTCTTTAGCTACATCCTTTTCTGAATTCCTCTTTCTTTCAAAACTCTGGCCCCAGTTTAGCCTTGGGCAAGTCACTCAACCTGCTCTGGAGATCCCCCTGAGACAACAGGTCCCCAGTTCACACATCAAAAATCACAAAAATCTCATATTTCCCTAATTATCTTCCATAAGGCTGAGTCTCCTGGCAGTAAGGTCACAGGCCAGGTTCCATATAACCAAAGTGTCTCCATAGCCCAAGTGCCCATCATTCTGGAAATCTTTATTGCACAGGTAAATTTAGCCAAACCCCCAAATGGGAGAACTGAGCCCAGAGAGACATAAAGATTTGCCCAACGTCATAAACCTACTTCAGTACTTTTTTCCTTTGCCTCCCCTCACACACCCCATCCTTGAACTAGCTGGGATCTCCAAGGATGATCCCAGGCCAGTACTTAGACCAGACAGCAAACCTGAACCAGGCCTCACCTGTGGCTGTCCCATGAGCTTTCAAGACCAAAGTTGCAGATGCCCAGATGGTTTTACTTCCCTCCTAGCTGCCGAGATAGCTAGAGAACAACTGTTAGACCCCAAGCACTTCCGTTTCAGTCTGGACCAGGCTTCCTTTTCACCTCTTCCGTAGGCAACAAGCAGGCTGTGAGCCTCTGTGTCAGCTCCCAGATAGTCTTGTTCCTCCTGGGGGGCTCAGGCCAGACAGCATGGGTGCTGGACTCCTCTGAGAACAGGAGATAACCTTGGGGTTTGTAACAGGAAGCCTGTTTACCCCAGTTTCTGGAGAGAGGGATCTTAACCTTGATGAAACTTTGTTGGACCTATCTAGTTGGTGACAGAGGAAATGCCTGGAGAATTGTGAGCCCTCTAACCATGATGGAACTTGTTCATTTTGAAAATAGACCCTGGCTTAGGGGAGAATTTGCTCAGATCTAGAAGATGCACCCTGGGCGTTATTTATAGGGAAGCCTGACCTTGAAGTATGTGGTCCCAATCAATGTTACTCTAAAATGTTTTTGCCTATGTTGTGTGTGTGTGGAGGGGGGGTATTATTGTTATTTTTGCAGTTCTGGAATTGAACCCAGCATCTCACAAATGCTAGCAATATAGCTCTACCACTGAGCTACACTCAGCCCAAATAATTTTTTATTTTTTTTAATGTATGTATTTGTTTTCAAATAGGTTCTTGACATGTTGCCCAGCCTGATCTCAAACTCCTAGACTCAAGTGATTCCATGCCAGTGCACTTGGTTGTTTCATTTTCTATTCTCCTACCAGCCTGGCAAGTGCCTCTTCTCTACTGTCCTGGTGATACATGTCAGCCCCTCTGCAGCAGCCCCACAACACTGGCTGCCAATTAAGCCAGTTAACCTTAACTGTGCTGAACCTAATCACTAAAGGCTTAAACGTATAAAGTGAAAGTGTAAAGTCCTAAAGTCTATGTGAGTGAATTCCCACCAAGGGCTGAGGAGCATCTTTTGGATAGCCAGAAGCCTTTCCTACTTAGGGTCTGGGTTCTTCAGCCCTTCTTCGGCAGAGAATGGTCCAGAGACCAGGATTGCTTTTAACCAACCCTTCTCACCAGCAAAAACACAGAGTTAACTCCCGTGTACTTGTAAGGTACCTCTGGGAGGAAGATGACAGCTCACATCTCTATTTCTCTTGCTTGTTTTCTTTCTAACTTATCATCTCCAAGGTAAGGAGAGGTATTAAAGATCAGATCAGGCAATTTTGGCTAGGGATGTGGCTCAGTTGGTAGAATGCTTTCCAAGCATACATGAAGCCCTGAGTTCAACCCCCAGCATGACATAAACCAGGCATGGAGGTGTACCCTATAATCTCAGTACTCAGGAAGTGGAAGCAGGAGGACTAGAGGTTCAAGGTCATAGTGGAGGCCAGCCTGGGCTAAAGACTGTCTCATATATATATTCCATCTCTTTTTCTTTCCATAACCTTTATTGGACTCATGCTAAATGCAGTGCTTAGTGCTCTGAGATCTAACAGGTGTTGCCTTTAGAAAACCCATCATCTGAAGAGGGAAACATATAAAGAACCCTACAGTGCCAGGTGTGGTGGTTCATGCCTATAATCTCAGTACTCTTCAGACTGAGGCAGGAAGATCACCATAAAATGGAAGCCAGCCTGGACTGCATAATGAGTTCCAGACTTGTTTTGGATATAGAGTAAGACCCTGTCTTAAGAAACAGAAAAGAACCATACAGTGGAGTGTGGCAGCAGACAGAGAGGCTGTACTTCTCAGGGCAAATCATCTCATCTTAAAGCAAGTCACCAAGCAAAGTAGCAGGGAAGGGTTCCAAGCAGCAGTCAATATTCCCACCACAATTTGCCCTATCAATGAAATCCCTCCCAATTCAGGTTGCCTAACTTCTCTGCAACCCTTTGCCTTTCCCCCAGGCCTTATTCACTGCCTTTGACAGTCAACAAACCCTCCCAGGCATTTTATCTGTGAAGATCAAGATCAGGCAACTGGTACTTGGCCCTGGAGACTCCTGGCCTTGAGGAGCCTCCCCACCCCCACCTGCCTGGTGGGGAAGATGGATGCATAGAGAGACAGTAACCATGTAGTGTGGATGTGGTGGGAAAGAGAGGACAGAGTTGGAGAGCCAGCAAAGGCACCTGGGCCATTCCTCTGTGTGTGTGTGTCTGTCTGTCTGTGTGTCTGCATGCATGCTCCAGCATGTGCCCATGTGGACCACAGCACGTGTGGAGGTCAGAGGACAACTGTATGGAGTCAGTTCTCTTCATCCACCTTCATGTGGGTTCCAGGAATGGAACTCAAGTTCTCAGGCTTGTGTATCAAGCACCAGAGAGGTCTTTCTACAAGATGTAATCAGGACCTAAAATCTGAAATATGAACAGCTTTTATCCACAGTGATCCGCCTGCCTCTGCCTTCCAGTGCTGGGACTAAAGGCGTGTGCCACCACGCCCGGCTCTGAGCTTCATTCTTATTCTGTTTTCTCCACTTTGTTATTTTGATTTGTTCTGCTTTGCCCTGTTGCTTTTATATTGGGGATTAAACCTAGAATCTCTGAAATATTTCAGACAAGCATCCTACCACTGAGCTACATACCCAGACCATTTCTTTTTTAAAAAATAATTAATGGACTAATTTTTTGAGACAGGATCCCACTATGTAGTCCTGGCTGGCCTGGACCTCCGTATGTAGACCAGGCTGGCCTCAAATTCATAGAGATCTGCCTATTTCTGCCTCCTAAGTGCTGGGATTAAAGGTGTGTGCCACTAATGCCCGGCTTATTTTGGTTTTTGAGACAGAGTCTTGCTATGTATCACTGGCTAGCCTGGCATTTGCTATGAAGTCCAGGGTAACTTCAAACTCATGGCACTCCTCCTGCCCCATCTTCCCCAGTACTGGAATTATAGGCGTGTACCACCATGCCTGGCCTATTTCTCCTTTTAGAGATGATGAAACTGTAACCCAAAAAAGGTCAATGCCTTCCTTACTCAAGGTCACATGGTGAATTACAGGGAGGAGTTGTCCACCCCTGGCATCCTGAAGCAGAGGCAAAGGTGGCACCATTAGTAGAACTGGCCCAGAGGGGCTAGAGGTGGGATGTTTAGAGTTACAGAGGAAGGAGAAGCTGAGAACCCAGAGGGGTATGAAACCAGCCAGATGTTTCCTCCTGCACCAGAGTAGAGCAGAGGGGCCCGGAATACCCAGCAGAGTGGGCACCAGTCCATTGCTTCAGGATTGCAGAGTTGGCTTGGTCCTTGGACCAAAGATCAGTTCTTCACACAGAGAAACTGACAGAGACATAGTGTCACAGGGGCTGACCCTGGACTAGAATGCAAAGGGTCTGTCCCCCCAGTGGGGCTCTATGCATGGTCCTGTCTACCACTATCCATTTATTGATGTAGTCTCTGAATGGGACACTCCAGGCACAATGAAGACTCAGGGTTCCTCCCACCTCTGCTGTCAGGAGCTTACAGTTGATAAGCCAGGCAGTCAGACTGGGCTCAAAGACCTGGACAAGTGAGGCACCAGCAGGACCTGAGTGCTCTGGGCCTTATTGTCACCAGTGCTTTGGGTACGCCCTTCGTCCTTGGTCATCAGTTCCCCGAGTCAGCAATCTGTGAGGTTTATCATTCAGACAATCCTCTATCCTCCTTTGCTTTGCAAGGGGAGGGAGGTGGGGCCAAGCTCCTGCTAGGCTGGTGGGTGGGAAGCAGAGGAAGTGGCTTGAGCTGCTTGAGCCACCCCAGGCTGTCCATGTCTGGATTGTCCCATTACAGCTAGGGAAATCACAGACTCAGTGCTCAGACATCTGGGAAACTCTGGGCAGCCCGAGTATTTTTAGAAGCCAGAGATAGACATGCTCGGAATCTTGGGCGTTGCTAGGCCAGAAAAGCAAGGAGGTCAACACAAGACAAACCAAAAGAAATGGCCTGAGCCCTAGTGATTTCTTCACTGAGATCAGCCGGCCTTGCTTCCAGAGACCAATGCTCAGGCCTGCTATGTGCAAGCTCACCCTCCCAACTTGCACTAGCCTCTGCTTCCTTCTGGGTAGTCAGGTGCAGAGCTGTGACAGGGCCTCAGGGGAATGGTCTGTCCACTTGAACTCCACTGATTGCTCAGGCAGCTCTTTGGGTGCTCTGGTTCAGGGGAACTGCTAGGTCCCAGAGCCATAGAAAAGAAAGGCGTTACCCTACAATCCTTTGAGGGTAATGGTGGGATGAAAATGACACCCTGAGACAGTAGCACCCTTAGACTACTATGGGAGAGAATGAAGTGGGGCTGGGGATGGGGTTTCAGGCCTTCCTCAAGGATCAGATGATAACCCATAGATGAAATTGCCAGCAGTGAAACAAGTCCTGGGTTATGACTAAAGGGTGATTAACAGTCCTTTCCAGAACCATGCCTTTTCCTCTGACATTGTTTCTGAAACATGACATCTCAGAAATGGAGTTGTCAGGTGTGACAGTGCATGCCTATAATCCTAACACTCAGGAGGCTGAAGGTCATAAGTTTGAGGCTAGCCTGAACTTCATAATGAGTTACAGGCAAGCTTGTGCAATTTAGTGAGACCCTGTCTCAAAAAGACAAATGGGTCTGGAGAGGTAACTCAGTGGTTAAGAGCACTGACTGCTCTTCCAAAGGACCAGGCTTCTGTGCCCAGCACCCACATGGTGGCTAACACCTGTTCTTAACTCCGGTTCCAGGGGGATCCAATACCCTCTTCTGGTCTCTGTGGGCACCAAGCATGTATATGATGCACTTACATACATGCAGGCAAAATATGCATACACATAAATTTTAAAAGAAAACTGAAAAATAGAAAAAGAGATACCAATAAAAGAAGAAGAGGAGGGAATGAGGGGAAGGGGAGGAGAACAGGGAAGAGGAGGGAAGGAGGGGAAGGGGAGGAGAACAGGGAAGAGGAGGGAAGGAGGGGAGGGGGAGGAGAACAGGGAAGAGGAGGGAAGGAGGGGAAGGGGAGGAGAACAGGGAAGAGGAGGGAAGGAGGGGAGGGGGAGGAGAACAGGGAAGAGGAGGGAAGGAGGGGAAGGGGAGGAGAACAGGGAAGAGGAGGGAAGGAGGGGGATAGAAGGGAGAAGAGGAGGAGGATGGGAAGGAAGGGGAGGAGTGGGGGGTAGGAAAACTAATAGTGCAATAAAGGGTAAGATGATACTTTTCAGCTCTTACCTACCAGGAAGCCTGCCCAATTTGTAGTGGTAACTGTAAAGAATGACTGGTCCTGTTCCCTTCCCCTTATCCCCATCCCCACAAATACTTTAGGAAAGTCAACTCCATTTCAGACAAGGACCCAAGAAAGGGGCCTATCCAGCCCAGGTAGACTCCAAGTTGTCTGGAACCTGCAGGTCCCCACATGGAGGGAGGGGCCTGGATGTGGGGTCCAAGAGTGCCCCCACACAGTGCCCAACCCAACAACATCTGAAGCTTAGACCTGACCTGTCCCTACCCCTTCTTACTGTCTATCCTCTTAAACTGCTCTCCCTAACCAAGGTTTCCTCCTTCTTCATGATATGTGTGACTTTTCTTCCTAAATTATTAAATTTTGTTCTCTGTTTCAATGATATCTATGAATATGATAATGTTCTGCCTTGGCTGAACATATTATATGCAGAGTGTATTATAAAATATGCTGCTCCCATTGTCTAGGCATAGCAACAAACTGGGTCCATCTTCTAAGGTGATTGCATGGTGGTGTCTCACATTGAGACTCCATGCTCTAACTGAAGTGCTTGTCTCCTCCCTTCAAGGTCCTATCATCAGAAGGCCCAGGTTCTGATTTTTATCTCTGCTCCCAACTCACTGAACAGCCGTTCAGTCTTTCTCTATGTCTGGGTCTGAATCTAGTTTCTGCATGATAAAATGGAAAGTTGCTTTACACTATGTCCCCTTCTGACTCCAATGTGACAGGATTCCAAATTGTAATTGAGTTGGTCCCCCGGGTACCCTGGGTGCTGTAGTGGAGACTAAAGGCAGAGAAGTGGCACCTCCAGGAAGGCAGGGGTCTTGAAGATGTAAAGGAAGCAGGCTGCAGAGGGTTAAGGGTCATCCGGAAGACAGAGACCCAACCCTAATACCCCAAGACTCCTTCCTCCCAGGGGTGGTAGAATTGAGCTGGGAGGTCAAGGAGCCCAGCCCATGTGTGTGGGATTGCCCTCCAAAGTATACTGTTAGAACATCTAATACCATGTCAACACTGCCAGGGACCCAGGGCCACTCTCTCCTGTCCTCATCTTGGTTAATACTGGGTGCTCACAGCTTAGGGGCTCCTGACAGTGCCAGAGTTACCATCTCTGACCAAGTAACCTTCCTACTACCCCTGGGTCTGCCCAACTCCCATAGGTGGCCAAGATTTCAAGTAGGAGTCCCTTTGTTATAAAGCTCTCCCAGCTCCCCCACCCCAGGTAGGGTGAGGTCCTTCGTCCATCTACAGCCTGTGGTGACCTCAATCTGTCCTTACACTGAGTCACTGTTACTGTTTTATGATCATCTTTTAATGCCTTTGCTAATTCAGAAAGTGTAGAGATGATACTCTTGGGGCTGAGAGGTTTGTTTTTGTTGTTTGGTTGTGTCTTAGGTTGTTCTTCATTGCTGTGACAAAACACTCTGACCAGTACCAACTTGGGGAGGAAAGGGTTTATTTGTCTTACATCTCCCAGGTCGCACACAGTTCATCAGGGAGCCCAAGGTAAGAACTCAGGGCAGGAACCTGGAGGCAGGAGCTGGAGCACAGACCATGGAGGAATGCTGCTTACAGGCTTGCTCCCTTGGCCCCTGCTCAGCCTGCTTTCTTATGCAACACAGGCCCACCTGCCCAGGGGTGGCACCACCCACAGTGGGCTGGGCCCGCCCATATCACTCATCAAGAAGATGCCCTTCAGACGTGGCCACAGGCCAGTCCAATAGAGGCAATTCCCCCACTGAGGCTCCCTCAACCCAGGTGTGTCAAGTTGACACTAAAGCTATCCAGCACAGGTTGGTTGGCTGGTTGGTTTTGTTTACTTGAATAAGCTTTCCTGAAATAGTCTCTATGATGGGTACTGCTATGTGACAAGTGCGCTAGAGTTAACACTAGCCCTCAGGCCTTTTTCATCCAAACTGTTTTAGAGGAAACTTCCTGTTTGCTTTAGTGTTGGATGTGGGGTTCTATTAAACCTCTCTCACTTTGCTGAGGAAAGATTTGAAACTCTGTCCCTTGGCCAGGGGATTCCAGGCCTGGAAGGGCACCTGTGGTAGGAGGAAGTGTCTGTCATCCCAGATCCTCCTGACTTTGGACCCCTTCTGACCTGAGTGTTCACCAGTGCCTGTGGAAGGCTTTGCCTATATGTGATAATTTGCTGACCAGATAAACTAATCTGGGAAACTTATGTTCTGGCTCATCAATCATCTTGTTATTCTATCCTCTGAGGGGTCTCCTGGGGACACAGGCTGGAGGAGTGACCACAATGTCAGGTGTGAGGAAAGGCCATGATAGGAGGTGGGGGGCAGATAGGGAAATGCTTGGATTAGGTGGGTGTCTCTACTATACCTAGGTGGAGGGGTCTTCATCTTCATCTGGGTGAGGGACCATACTAACTTTCAGTGACCTGTTCCTGCCCTAGCCCAGTTGAAGAAGCTTCCGAGGTTAGAATTCACAAGTATATTATCACTTCCCAGAGGTACATTGCCCAGTCCAAGGTGGTTCCCAGGGCAGAGTGGACCTCAGTTTCCCTGTCTACAATATATGATGAAGTGAAGACTCTGAAAAGGGAGCCTCTGGTAGGACAGTCTCTGGACAGCATGAAATGAAGAAGCTGTTGCTGTGTGCGGGGGACTGTGTACTCCCAACTCTCTCACACCATCTTATCTCACAGCTGTAGAGTCAGAAGAAAATCCTATGCCTGTGGAAGCTGGGGGACCTGAAAGAAGGCTTCTTCTGCAGAAAGAACCTACAAGCTAAGCTCTACCAAATCACTGCTCTAAGCAAAGAAAGGTGGGTTTGTACTGTGTATGTGGCTGCACCAATTTACATTTCCCCCCATTGGTACGCAGTGTCTAATTTCTCAACTCTTTTGGCAGTGTTGTTATTTTACTTAAAAAAAAAAAAAAAAAGTTGCCGGGCATGGTGGTTCACACCTTTAATCCCAGCACTCAGGAGGCAGAGGCAGGCAGATCTCTGTGAGTTCAAGGCCAGCCTGGTCTACACAGTGAGTTCCAGGCCAGTTGGGGCTACAGGGAGACGCTGTCTCAAAAAGACCAAAAAAAAAAAAGTCATCCTGATGGGTCGGTCAGAAGTGGTTTCTCATTGTGCTTGGCCTGGATGTTTCAAGGTTTCATTTGCTTCATTGGTTTTAAAACTCATTATTTTTTAAAAATTTTATTTATTAATTGATTGATTGATTGGGGACAGCATCGAGAGTGTCATGGCAAGTGTGTGGAGTCTGAGGGCAACTTTCAGGAGTTGATTCTCTCCCTACCATGTTAGTCCTGCAGATTGAACTCAGGTCATCAGGCTTGGCAGCAGGCACCTTTACCCACTGAGCCATCTCCCTGGTCCTGTGGGGATTTTTTAGTTGTTTGTTTTTAAAATTATGTGCATATATGTGTGTCTGTGTGTAGGCTTGTGCATCTAAGTGCAGTGCCCACAGAGGCCAGAAGAGGGTATCAGATACCCTAGAGCTGGAGTTACAGGCAGTTGTGAAATACTTGGTATAGTTGCTGGGAACTGAACTATGGTCTTCTGCAAGAGCAATATATACTCTTAACCACTGAGCCATCTCTCCAGCCCCTGTTTTTTGGTTGTTTTGTTTTGTTTTGTTTGAGACAGAGTCTCATTTTTCAATAGCCCTGGGGATTTCTGTGTAGCCCAGGCTTAACTTGAACTTGTGCTCCTCCTGCTTTAGCTTACCCAGCACTGAGATTACAGTAGTATCCCATCATGCCTGGCCTGTTTTGAGTTTTGTTTTGTTTGTTAAACATATTGTACATGGAAGATCCTTTTATCAGAGGAAAAGTTATCCAAAGGCTCCACAAGGGTGGCAGTGGCTGACTGCAGGCAAGAGGGGCTGATAACAGTCTCAAGGGGCTGAGTTATGTATTGTGGGGAGTGCTCATGTATAAGGACACTTTCTCTTGGTCTCCCTTTCCCTATCTCACACAGAGGTCCCTGAAACTCTTCTGAGAGAGTTAGCACAAGATTAAAGCCCTAAAATGGAGCAGTTAAGAGCACTGGCTGCTCTTGCAGAGGACACAGGTTTGATTCCCAGCATCCACATGGCAGCTAACAATTGTCTGTTACTTTAGTTCCTAGGGGATGTGATGCCCTCTTCTGACCTCCGTGGGCATTGCATGACACGGATGCACTTTATATACACGCAGGCAACACACTCATACACATAAAATAAAAATATACTTTTTTAAAAGTCCCTAAAAAGGTTATTGAAGTCAGTTTTCTTCTGTAGTACTAATCCAGAGGAGGCCAAGCATAACAGGGGCAGAAAGTTTCCCTTTCCTTTGTCCTCAAGGATACAAGTCACCTTGAAGGAGTCATTTGACTGCCAAGTCAAGTGTAAACAGGCCCTGGAGAACAAATTCAGGTCGTTCAGGCCTGACAAAGACTGTCTCTCCCAGATTGAATGGAAAGACAAAGCTGGGATGGAAGGTAAATCTATATTTGTGGGAGACATGGGAACTTCCTGGGTATAAGTGAAAGGACTAGCTTCATCCCTGTGAGGCACCAAATTAGACTTCATTCTAAGATGACCCTTCCCAAATGGCTGAGAAAGAGCCCCTGGGTCCCTAAAGAAAACTTACTGGTATGACGGTGACCAGGACTCAGAATCCTCTCTGGACCTTATGTTAGTGAAAATTGAGCTCAAGATTGTGAATAAGGGGGCTGGAGAGATGGTTCATTGATTAAGAGCACTGGCTGCTCTTGCAGAGGATCTGGGTTTGGTTCCCAACACCTACACAGCAACTAACAACCATCCTTAAGTCCAGTTCTAGGGGGATCTGACACCCTCTTCTGGCCTCCACAAGTATTGCACTGCATGGGTGCACTTACATACACATGCAGGCAAAACACTCAAATACATAAAATAAAAATAAATAAATGAAAAAAAAATTTAAGATTTTTAATGACCTGTCTGCAGTGGCACACACCTGCAGTCTCATCACTTGGGAAGCATAAACAGAAGGATCTCTACAAGTTCAAGGCCAGCCTGGTCTGCATATCTAGTTCCAGGCTGGCGAGGGCTATATGGCAAGACTCTGCCTCAGGAAAAAAAAAGAAAGAAAAAAAAAGAAAGAAAGATTGTGAATGAATGCTTGGATTTGGATTTTTGAGGGTCATGTGTTCCTGACCATTAGATCTCTGAGCACTAAGGTAGAGGAAAGCTGGTGCTTAGCAGTGACTCTGGGTGAAATGAAATCTAAGGATTTGAACACTCCTCTAGAGTAGGGGAGAAGACCTCTCTAGGGCCATATTGATCTCCCTGCTGCTACGGTCTCTGGGACCTCCAGCAGTTAATGGAGGGGTGGAGAATGTGACCATAGTTCATAGTTCATACCTTAAGCTATAGAAGTGACCGTGCCTGTTACTGGAAGTTTTTAAGTTCTTTGCTTCTGTAACTCTCAGAGGTAAGGAAGAGTGAAGGAGACCAGACAAGCATATTACACTTTCTCAGACCAGACATCACCTGGGACTCCTCAATTATCTTTGCAGTGCTGTTCAAGTGCCCCTGCTGCTCCTCAATTTCAGAATCCCACCATAGCCACAGCCCAAGACAGCACTCAGAAATTCAGAACAAAGTCAGGCCTGTGGTACACGCCTTTAGTGCCAGCACTCAGGAAGCACAAGCTGGCCTCAAACACACAAAGATCCACTTAAAGGTGAAAAGAGAGAACCAACTCCATAAAGTTGTTCTCTGATAGGCACGGTAGTATGCACGCACCCACATACACCATAGACACATACAATAATTTTTTTTTTTTTGGTCATTTTGAGACAAGGTCTCCCTGTAGCTGCAGCTGGCCTGGATTTGCTAATGGAGACCAAGCTGGCCTCGAACTCGCAGAGATCTGCCTGCCTCTGCCTCCCGAGTGCTGGGATTAAAGGCGTGCACCACCACACCCGGCTACATACAATAATTTAAAAAAAAAAAAAAAAAAAAAAAAAGCTTCTTTTTGAAACAGATGGAGGCTACTGAAGAATTGCGTAACTGGTCAGACACAGAAACTGTATGTCTGAGAGATGCCCAGTACTAGGTGAAACATCTACAGTTGAACCTCTACAGCTAAGGCTCAAGGAACATAGTGGAACAACGGGTAGAGAGAAAACTAAAGCATCTCTCAACACTCACCAGTAAAACTTCCTTGTACAGCAGAGTTCGAATAAGAGGCTACAGAGGGTGTATCCCTGGATAGGACTCCCATATTGAACTTCACCCACCCACAGCTCAGGGACCATTGCAGAAGAAGGGGGCAGAAAGATTGTAATAGCTACGGCTGGTTCATGAACACAGGGAAGCAGAGGCTTTCAGGCCACTGGAAGCTTGCACATGTGAACTTGTGGCAATGGTGCCACTGAGCATAGGACCCAACCCAACTCAATTGAACAAGGGTTCAGAGGGGAGGAGAGAGATGGGGTGAGCTGGACCTAGACTAAGACCTGTTGGAGGCTGGTTGCTGCTGGGTGGGGGAGAATATGCCTTGCACATGATCTCTGGATGGACTGACTGGACTCCAGTGGATGAATTTGGACTGAAGGGCATCTGGGTGCAAATGCTTGACAGGATAGGATTTACCAGGTGTGGCAGAGTGCCTGGGGTCTGGTGGGGGCATGAGGGAGGCATGGATGGGGAGGGGGATCTGGGTTTGAATGAGAACTGTTGTATGAGAATATAGTAGCTCAATAAAAAAAAAATTAAAAAGAAGAAAAAAAGAACTCATCCCAGGTCTGAAGTGGTAGCACACCCTGTAATCCCTGCACTTGGGAGGTAGAGTCTGGAGAATCAATTCAAGGTCATCCTTGGCTGTACAGCAAGTTCAAGCCAGCCTGAGCTAAATGAAACTCTGTCTCAAACAACAACAAAACACACACACACACACCACACACACAAAACACACACACACACACAATAAATAAATGTAAAAATTTTAAATTGCAACAACTTTGTTTACTGATCTTAACTGGTTTTATTTTTATTCTAGAATCAGGCCATAAAATACAGTTCATGATCCAGGGAGTCAAGTAGAAGAGGTTAGTGTTCTTGTCTCATTTTTCAGAAGTGCTGAACCAAGTGCTAGACAAGTGCTCTAACCCCAAGCTACAGCCCCAGTCCAAATCCTGGTTTTATAGGGAGGAAAGGTCTTGAAGAAAGCAGAAAAAAAACACAAAAGGCAAATTGGTCATTTCAAAGTTACTTTCCTCCTGAGGTGGGTACAAAGAAACAAAACAGAAAAATAACTGGTCAGTTAACATCTGGCATTTTCAGATTCCTTCTTTTGCTTAAGGTTAAACAGAGTGAGCAAAAGTCCATCCCTGTCATGCTGATTGAAACTGGCCTATTTGGCAAATTTGACTGCTATCGCTCTAATTCTAATTTCTGTCTCCAATCAGATAATAAGCTAGTTTTGGTTTGACTTTTAGTAATGACTCCATTTTTATTTTTCGTATTGTTTCATTTTCTTGAGACAGAGTCTTCCTATATGTAGCTCAGGTTGGCCTCTAGCTCACTAACCTCAGCCTCCTGCCTCTAAAGGGGTGCTGAGAGTACAGGAATATACCACCACACCCAGCTTAGGTTTTTTTTTTTATCAACCCAGTCAAGAACAAAGAAACTTACATAGCTAGCATTTGTGCACAAGGCCCTGAGTTTGATCCCCATTACTTGGAGGTTGGGGAAGTATACTTATTTGGGGCTAATTAGGATTGCAATCCAGGAAAACACAGATTAGAGCAGTCTTGAAAATGCACTCCGGAGGCAAAGGCAGGCAGATTTCTGAGAGACCAGTCTGGTCTACATAGCAAGCTCCAGGTCAGCTAGGGCTACATAGTGAGACCCTGTCTCAATTAAAAATACATAAAAAAAAAAAAAAAAAAAAAAAAAAAAAAAAAAAACAGGGAAAAAGGAAGGAAAGAAGGAAGGAAGGAAATGTGCTCCTTTATTTTAGGCCTGGGGCAGGAGATTAATCTAAAAAGGAATCTAGAGAAATGGCTCAGTGGTTAAAAGCATCACTTTTCCAGACGACCCAAGTTCAATACCCAGCAGTCAGGTCAGGGAGCTCACAACTACCTGTTAACTCCAGCTCCAGGGATCTCATACCATCTTCTGGCTCTCATGCCATCTTCTGGGCACTGCATTTACATACACAAACCTACATACAGACACACATGTGTATGCATATTTAAAAATAATACTATAATAAGATTTTTTTTAAGTCTTCCGTAGTTTTTATTTAACAATGTTCATAGGAACAGTTGATTAATCTGGCTACTGGAAGCTTCCCAGGTGTCTTCCCTGACTCCTACTGCACTCTACCAGGAAACCTGCCTGTTTCAAATGCAAGGCAATCTGAACAAGAAGTTGGAATGCACCTACTCCACAGTTTTTCTGCTGTGTGTACAAAGTTGTGATTCTATTGGCGGAATTGTAGGCAATTTAGAAAGATGTTTGGAAAGATATATATTTGGGGAGAAGGGGGAGATTTTCATACAAAATAGACACCCTCTACTTGCCCACAGAGAAGACAGCATTTTCTGCCCACCCAGGAAGGAGCCTAGATGAAATTTGGGCTCTGGGCCAGAGAGGCCCAGCTCTAGCTGTGCCTTTCAGTTCCACTCCTCAGGCCAATGTGCTGCATTCAGATCTCCAGTTTGTCCTGAAGCAGGTCCGGCCAGTCACTGTGAGCATATGACTGGCATCCAGATTGCCTAAAATAAAATCTTGATTATGTGAAAGGAATCCTTAATCTGCAATGTTTTCCACACCCATCAGACAAAACATTTCTAAGTGAAAGCATGGTGGTACACACCTATAATTAGTTCCTCAGGAGGCTGCCTGTGCATTTAAGTTTACTAATTCCTTCTGGCAATCAGTCTTCATTGAGCCAACCAATGAATGAATGAGCCTTCACACAATCACCCTTTATTTGTTGGGATGACCAACTCATTTCTTCCATTTGTTCATTCATGCATTCACTCACTCAGTTTTTAAAAATTAGTTTCTTTCAGCTGGGCATGGTGGCGCACACCTCCCAGCACTTGGGAGGCAGAGGCAGGTGGATCTCTGTGAGTTCAAGGCCTGCCTGGTCTACACAGTGAGTTCCAGGCCAGCTGGGGCTATAGGGAGACCCTGTCTCAAAAAGACCAAAAAAAAAAAAAAATTAGTTTCTAGAGACAGGGTGACCTTGAACTCACTCTGTAGTGAGTTCTGCCCATTACCTCTTAAGTGCTGGGATTACAGACATGTGACACCATGACCAGCTTCATTTGCTCTCTATTTCTCACTCTCGCTCTCATTCTTTCTCTTTGTGGAGACAGGGTCTCACTATGTAGCCCTGTTGACCTGGAACTCACTATGTAGACCAGGCTGGCCTCAAGCTCACAGAGATCCACCTGCCTCTGCCTCCCGAATGCTGGGATTAAAGGCATGTGCCACCACACCCGGCCTAATTTTCATTTCTTAATTATATGTCAATAAACCTACAACACATAGCTTCAAATTGACATTTTTTTCTTTGAGGTACATAAATAATATTATTTTTTAGAAATTTATTTTATTTTTTTAGCCAGGTGTGGTGACACACGCCTTTAGTCCCAGCACTCAGGAGGCAGAGGCAGGTAGATCTCTGTGACTTCAAGGCCAGCCCAGTCCACATAGAGAGTACCAAGTCAGCTGGGGCTACAGGGAGACCGTGTCTCAATAAGAAAGAAATTTATTTTATTTTTAATTGTGTGTGTGTCCTCTGGAAAAACAGTATAGGCCCTTAACCACTGAGCTATGTCTCCAGCCCCCATAAATATTTTATTGTCTAATGTGGCATCCTACTTATGTTCAATAATTTTTTTTTTTTTTTTTTGGTCTTTTTTGAGACAGGGTCTCCCTGTAGCTCCAGCTGTCCTGGAACTCACTATGTAGACCAGACTGGCCTTGAACTCACAGAGATCCGCCTGCCTCTGCCTCCCGAGTGCTGGGATTAAAGGCGTGCACCACCACGCCCAGCCTATGTTCAATAATTTTAAAGTCAAGTAAATATGCTCATATATCACAACTTCTACCAAATCCTTTAAGGAAAGATACAATTGGGTTGTTTGTTTGTGGAAAACAAGCTTCTTCCCTCCCTCTCCAGGGTCAAGGATGAATCCAGGTCCTCTCATGTGGGGATTCTGCCCAGGATTTTTGATGGAAAACCTCATTCTCCTGCCTCCACCTCCCAAGTGCTAGGCTCACAGGTGTATGCCTCAAGTTCACCTGGGAAGTTTGATTCTCAGCTGAATTTGGCTTTCAATTAGCAACCTAAGTATAGGATCAAGTGTGTACCTTCCTCTTCTCCCCTGTGTAGTGTCAGCCAAATCAGATAGCCTTACCTCAAATCTAGAAGGGGCTTCAAGTCTGGGGTCCATCTTCTGGCCTGACTAACAACAGATTTGTAGTAATTGGGATTTTTTGTTGCTGTTGTTAAGGCGAGGTTTCTTGTAGCCCAGGCTGGCCTCAAACTCACTATGTAGCTGAGAATGATCTTGTGCTGTTGATCCTCCTGCCTCCATCTCCTGAGTACTGTGATTAGAGGCATGAGCTCCAATGCAGATTTTATGCAGGATCAAACCTATGGCCTCATGCATGCTAAGTAAGCATTCATTCTATGGACTGAGCTACATCTTCAGCCCCTAATTACTATTCTTTTCAACTGCAAATCATAGAAATTCATCTCTAATCTGTTAAGCACATCAAACAACAAAACCCAGGACCTGGAGAAATGGCTCAGTGGTTAAAAGCACTAGTTGCTCTTGCAGAGGGCCCTGTTTCAGTTTCCAGCACCCCTATGGTGGATAACAACTGTCTGTAACTCCAGTTCTAGGGGTTCCAATGCCCTGTTCTGGCCGCTGCAGATATTGCACTCACATGGTGCATTTATATTCTTGCAAAGCACTCATGCACGTAAAATAAAAATAAATACATTTTTGAAAAAAAAATCTAAGCAAACATAACCCAGAGTCATGAAGGGGTTTGTTCATTCACATGAATGTGAGATCCAGGAGGAGGCTGGCTTCAGGAATGGCTAGATCCAAGTATAAACATTAAGTCACCAAGAATCTGCCCCCACTTCACAACCTCAAAGACCTCACAGTTGGTCTGCCTTCTAGTCTGACTAAGAATGGATTTTGCACTAGGAGTACTAATTGGGATTCTTTTGTTGTTGTTGAGGCAGCGTTCCCTGTAGCCCAGGCCAACCTCAAACTCATTGTGTAGCTGAGGATGATTTTGATCCTCCTGCCTCCACCCCCTGAGTATTGGGATTATAGGTATGAGCCCCAATGCCTATATGTAGTGCTAAGTATTGAACCCATGGCCTCATGCATGCTAAGCAATCACTCTACCGAGCTACAGCCTCAGCCCCTAGTTAGTATTGTTTTGACTTCAAATCATGGAAATTCATACCTAATCTGTTAAGCAAATCAACCAAACAAAACCTAGAGACATAAAAGGGGAGAGTGGTCTTCTTTATTCCAGTCAATATGAGACCCAGGAGGAGGCTGGCTTCAGGAATGGCTAGACCCAAGTACCACACATGAAGAAGAATATGCCTCCATCTCACCAATCTGCCTTTTGTGTGTTGGTTTTTCTCTGGAGTTGCCACTTTCCTCATGTGCCAATAAGATGTCTCCCAAGAGCTCCGTCTTGACATCATCAGCCTTCCTGGAAAGAAAGTATCTTCCCAATAATTCTGAGGGAAATACTAAGGCTGAATCTCATGACTGGGTTTTTTCCCCCAACCCTCGAGTTGAGAGGGTGGAGTTAGCCACACAGTAACTCCTTGATCTGAGAGTGGGGGCAGGACAGTCTCCCAAAGGAAACCAGGGTGCTGATAGTAGAAACAGGAATTGCAAAACAGCAGTCAGTGAACAGAGACACACAGCATACTAATATCAGAAAACCCCAGAAATTTCCTTATGTGACCCCCACCTGGAAACTGCCATTCAATTCAGCCTTAAAGGACACATGATTTATTAAGAAGCTAGAGTGTTTTCAGGAAGAGGCAAAGTAGAAGGGGCAGAGATCTTTGGTTGATTTGGGTCCCTGCTCCGTCCTCTCTTGGCCTTAGTCTCAGAGACAGGATTTCCTGGAGTTGGAACTGCTGCTGTGGGGCTACCAGACAAGCTTTGAGTCCCCTGGTCAAGGACACGTGCTACCAGAATACATGGATGTTTCCAGGAATCCAGCCCAACAGGACAAGAGGAGAAGGCACAGAATTGTGGCAAGAGCATCACACTGAAATAATACAAAATGATGGTAGGAGGGAAGGAGCAGAAATGTAAGGGTCTTGGGTTCTGGTAGTAGAAATCGAACATGGATTCCAAAGACATAAGTCAATGCCTCTATCCTTACATAAGAATGGCTAGTGCTGGGGCTTGGTAGATAGCTCTGTGGATACAGTATTTGCTGTGTGTGAGAACCTGAGTTTGAATCCTCAGAGCCCATTATAGCGTATGTCTGTAATCCCAGCACTCCTATGGGGAAGATGGACTACAAAGACAGGTGAATCCTGGGACATTCAAGCCAGTTAGCCTTGCATATGCAATAGAGAACAGCAAAGAGAGACCCTGTTTCAAACAAGGTGGAAGGTGAGGACCAGTACCCAAGTTGTCTTCTGACTTCTACACACATGCCATGGCATCCATACCCACATTCACATACACACACACACACACACACACACGAGTGACCAGTGTCACAGGACTATGTAGTGATAAGGAGAGGCCAGGATTTATATAACTTATAGATACCAGGAAAGAGAAACATGTTCCTCTTCTGTATTAAGATTAAGGATACCTGAGCCATGGGCCCAAGGACATGATGTGCTTGACTCCAGTACAGACAATTGGGCCAATTAGAGCAGGTATCCATGGCACAATTGATAGGGAAACTTTCCTAAAGAAAAACCAGAATTCTCTGGAAATTGGATTCTTTATACTATATACCTTCCATCATCTACCCTCCCACCCTGCTCCATGCCAGCTACAGATTCCTATGATTCTTGCTTTAGATTGTATCAAATCAGGCCTGTTTTGACCCTGTACAGTACAACAATCACTGAAGTAATGGGTTTTGCAAAACAGAAAGGATGAGCTGAAAGCCAAGCTTAGTGCACATGCCTATAATCCTAGCACTGTAAAGGTGGAGGCAAGAGGATCAGGAGTTCAAGATTAGCCTAGACTACATAGTGAGTTCAAGGCTAGTCTGAGCTACATAAGATCCTGTCATAAATAAATAAATAAATAAATAAATAAATAAATAAATAAACCAAAAAAGAAAAAAGGCAGAGAGGAAGAAATGGGGGGAGGGAGAGAGGAAGAAAGTGAAGGCTATTATCACAGGACCCCAGAGGCTGAGGCAGAAGATCCTGAGTTTGAGGCCAGTCTGGCTTATATAGTGAGACCTGTCTCAAAAAAACAAAACAACACAAAACCAAACAGAGCTTGTTCACAAAGTGCCTAAAAGTGAGGAGACAGGCTCTCCAAACCTCAAATCTACCTTTCTGAAGATAGGATTTAGGAGAATTAGAGGGTAAGGAAGCAGGGTGGTCTGAGGTGTGGGGTAAGGTGGCTGGAGTTAAGGAAAAGTGAAGTAATCAGTGGTCTGCACATGTGTAATCAAACCCCATGGCTCTTCAGAAAATGGCAGCATTGGTGTGCTCTCAGGGTGGAGTTTTGGGCCCTCTGAAGTCAAAAGGTCATCCACCAGACACTTGAGAGATCCAAGTGAAGGGTAGGTGGATTCCAGTAGTTTGATATATCTCTAAATTCCTGAAAAACAACTTGAGACGCCATTACCACCATGATTCCTGTGTCAGGGGTATTATCTAGAGCAAATCTAGCTTTGAGTGCACTGCTAATCCACACGCCCTCTGAAATGGGTGATAAAAGCAATCACTAAGAGCAAACAAAGGGAAAGGGCTTATTCAGGTCTCCCTCAGCTTCAGAAAGATGCAGTTAGATGGCCAAGGAAGGAAAGGAATGAGGTCAGGGTATTTATTCCCTGGCCCGCTTCTTGGGGCACTGCCTTGGGCTTGCTTTGTCCCTCACTGGTCCTCTCATGAATCTTTCTCATTCTGGATTCTGGTAACTGTCCTCTCTCCTTGGTTGTTCAGATCTAGAGAGGGCGACAGCTTTGCCACTATGAGCTCCGGTTACCACATTCAAGGGTTCCTTCATAAACAAAATATCTGTATATTTTCATCTTTTTTGTAAGAACACTGAATGAAAGTCTCTCTATTAGTTAAGTCAACTTAGGAAAGAATAGGGGCTCAGCAGACAGCAGAGTTCTGGCAGGAGGAGCCAAAGGGGATGCAGACTGGGTTAGGGCAGGCAGAAGGCCAGCAGTGACCAACAGGAGGCTGGCACGCGATAGGAGGGTCTCTACAGCCAACCTAAAGTCTCGGACTTACTCTCTTCCATTGTGGAGATCTAGCCACCAAGAAGATTGGCACTTGTTGTGCACAGACCCCCTCCCTGAACATACCGGTAGATGAAGGGCAAACTAGGGGGAGAGATGGCTCAGGGGATTAAAGGGCTTGCTGAGGAAGCCCAATAACCTGAGTATGAATCTAGAACCTATAGTAGAAGGTGAGAACTGACTCCTTCCTTCCACCCAGGCATTGACATGCACATATTTACCTGAATGCATATAATACACACACACACACACACACACACACACACACACACACACACACGCACGCACACGCACACAAAGAGCAATTTTTAAAGAAAGATGAAGAGGGACTGGAGAGATGACTAAGAACACTGGTTGTTCTTGCAGAAGACCCGGGTTCAAATCCCAGCACCCACATGGCAGCTAACAACTGTCTGTAACTCCAGTTTCAGGGGATCCGACAGCCTCTCTGTCCTCCATGGGCATTTCATGGCATGGGTGCACTTACTTATGTGCAGGCATAACACTCATACACATAAAATAAAAAAATAAAATTTTTTTTAAAAAAGAAAGATGAATGACAAACTAGAGAAAGGACTCATGAAGTTTAACTTGCTGGACCAGGAAGGTCATCTTGCAGCAGCTATGCCTGTCAGGCAGCTTAGGCAAGGCACTCTTCTTCCCTTTACAGCAGAAGAGGGACCTCCTTCTGAGGAAGTCAGGGGCTAGTGCTGGGTGAAACAGAGATGTGGAGATGAGACCTGTTTCTGAGGGCAGAGGAAGTGTGAGAGAGGAATCTAGGCCCAAAATTTCCACTGAAAAATCCCACCAGCCTTCTGGCCTTTTACTGCTAATGCTTCTATGTTTCAACCAGGATTCCAAAGCTCTATATATTTCCTTGTCCCATCAAAGGAAAGTGGGGAGGGTTGGGAAAAAGAAGCATTCAAGAGATCACAGCAAGAGCCTATAAGGGGAAGGTCCTGAGCCAGTCACTGTGGTGAAAGACAGCATAAGCCATCTGTCAAGCCTTGGGGTGTGTTTCCACTCCTGAAGTTGGCTTTTTTGAAACTACCATGTTCTTAGCAAAAACACAGGAACTTCAGGGAAAAAGAAATGGGATGTGCACTGAGGATTTTCTCTATTCACTCGTCTGAGAGCATGAAGTCACTATTCCAGGAGAAGAGTAGAACTAAAAATTAAAGTTCAGATATTTTATAATTCCCATAATAAAGGCCATAAGTCAGGGACTGATGAAATGGCTAAGCAGGTAAAGGTGCTTGCTGGGCAAGCCCAAGAACCCGAGTTGATCTGCAGAACCCACATAAAGGTGGGAGCAGAGAACTGGCTCCACAGAATTGTCCTCTGACCTCTATATACATACTGTTGCATGAGTGTGATGCACTCACACCAGGTATATCCACAATGTGTATATACCAGGTATATCTACACATATGCATATACACAATAACAATAAACAAACCTTTTTTTAAAAGATAGTTATAAGTCATAAATTGTGGGTCCAGAGAATTAAATAAGTACAGTTAAGAAAGGAGAGCTGGGGCTGGAGAGATGGTTCTGCGGTTAAGAGCGCTGGCTACTCTTGTAGAGGACCTGGGTTCAATTTCTAATATCCACATGGCAGCTGACAACTGTCTGTAACTTCAGTTCCAGGGAAAATCAATGATCTCTATGGAATTGCATGACATGGTGTACTTACATACATGCAGGCAATGCACTCATACACATAAAATAATAAATTTTTTTAATTGTAATTTTTTATTGGAAAACAAATATACAACTTGGAATGGATTTGAGGCAAATTGTGCCATAAGCAGATTTTCTTTAAGTAGCTAAACAAAGTTTAAAAAGCCAGTAACGCCAGGCGTGGTGGTGCACACCTGTAAGTCCCAGCACTTGGGAGGCAGAGGCAGGCGGATCTCTGTGAGTTCAAGGCCAGCCTGGTCTACATAATGAGTTCCAGGACAGCTGGGGCTACAGGGAGACCCTGTCTCAAAAAGACCAA
>NW_008355472.1:1315130-1337706 GCF_000622305.1 Nannospalax galili | reverse complement strand
ATAATGAGCATAAAATCTAAAAGGCCTTTTTGGCATTTTTACTTTTTTTTTTTTTTTTTGTCTTTTTGAAGCAGGGCCTCCCTGTAGCCCCAGCTGTCCTGGAACTCATTATGTAGACCAGGCTGGCCTTGAACTCACAGAGATCTGCTGCTCTCAAGTGCTGGGACTACAGGCGTGCGCCACCACGCCCAGCAATAGTGCAACTTTTAAGTACGTTTGTTGACTGTTCATAGTCCACGCAGAGTTACAACTCCACACTTCAACAACATGCTGACAGTTCCTAAAAACTACTTTTAAAAAGGCATAACCCCCCAAAAAAAAGGCATAACCCAGATGTTCCCTCATTTGACCAACTCTATCTAAGTTTAGATGTGCAGAAGGGCTTAGATGTATCCAGAGTAAGCCACATGCAACATGTTACTTCATCAGTTTTCTAAAATAAGGTTTTGAAGAACAATGACAGTAGATAAGGGAAGACAACATGGAGGAGTGAAGTCCTAATTACTATACATGCATATTTTTTGACAGTAGGGGAACCTTTTACAGATAAGTTACAAAGAAAAGGCAAATAAACAATTTTGTACAAGAAATTTAACACATTCTGTAAATGTCTTCACTTTGCTGTCATCAGTTGTATAAACTCTTCATAGTTTACCTGGCCATCACCATCAATATCTGCTTCCCTGATCATCTCATTTACCTCTTCATCTGTTAACTTCTCTCCAAGGTTTGTCATCACATGGCGAAGCTCTATGGCACTGATGTAGCCATTGCCATCCTTATCAAACACACGGAATGCTTCTCTAATTTCTTCTTCATTGTGTCTTTCATTTTTCTTGCCATCATTGTCAGAAATTCAGGGAAGTCAATTGTTCCATTACCATCTACATATACTTCATTAATCATGTCCTATAACTCTGCTTCTGTAGGATTCTGCCCAAGAGACCTCATTACAGTTCCCAGTTCCTTTGTTACTATAGTTCTATCACCATCTTTGTCAAATAGTGAAAGCGTTTCTTTGAATTCTGCAATCTGCTCCTCAGTCAGTTGGTCAGCCATGCTGCAAGGGCTACCAGTTTCTGAGACACGATCATACAACCGTTCAGCTCGCTTGCTCCACTCAGACTCATAAATAAAATTTTTTAAAAAAGAAAGGAGAGGGAGCTAGAGAGATAGCTCAGTGGTTTAAGAACACTGGTTGTTCTTGCAGAAGACCCAGGTTCGAATCCCAGCACCCACATGGCAGCTAATGACTGTCTGTAACTCCAGTTCCAGGGGATCCCACAGCCTCTTCTGTCTTCCATGGGCATTGCACGACACAGGTGCACTTACCTACATGCAGGCATAACACTCATACACATAAAATAAAAATAATAAAATATTAAAAAAAAGAAAGGAGAGCCAAGGAGAAAGTGGAAATGATAGAGAGTCCCAAAGACAGACAGGGAACTGAAACCTGGGTGAGGATCAAGATGGACGGAAGCAGGGCTAGGCAGCTTTGGGATAAAAGATTAGTCTGTTGGGGATTTCCTGAAGAGAAACTATGAAAGTAAAAGAAGCCACAAAAAGTCCTCTCCTTTATTGCCTATATACCGGCATCAGTTAAGAAGTCAGTGTGGGGGCTGGGCATAGTGGCCCATGCTTTTAATCCAAGCACTCAGGAGGCAGAGGTGGGAGGCAGAGACAAGAGGTCAGCTTGGTCTACATAGTGAGTCCCAGGCCAGCTGGGGCCAAAGGGAGACCCCGTTTGAAAAAAAAAAAGAAGTCAGTTTAGGGGGCTAGAGAGATGGATCATCAGTTAAGTATATTTGCTATTCTTTCACAGCACCGGGGTTTGGTTCCCAGCACCGGGGTTTGGTTCCCAGCACTCACATGGCAGCTCACAGCTGGCTATGACTCCATTTAACTTCAGTTCCAAGGAATCCTCTTCTGGCCTTCACAGTGGCCAGAAACACTCATACACATAGAATTTTTTAAATTAATTAAATAAATCTTTTAAAGTCAGTATGGGAATATACTCCTTTGGTAACATGCTTGCCTAGAATGCACAAACTGCTATCCCTACCATTGCATAAACCAGGTGTGATGGCATATGCCTATAAATCCCAGCATTGGGGAGGTAGAGACAGGAGAATTAGAAGTTTGAGGCTAGCCTCAGCTTCTGCTACAGAGTGAATTCAAGGCTAGCTTGGACTACTTGAAACGCTTTCTCAAAAAAAAAAAAAAATGTTTGGACCCGAGTGTGTTAGTTCATGCCTGTAATCACAGCACTTGGGGGCAGAGGCAGGAGGATTGCTGCAAGTTTGAGGCCAGCCTGATCTACATAATAGTTCAAGGCCAGTCTGGGCTACATAGCAAAACTCTGTCAAAAAAAAAAAAAAGGGAAACAACAGCAAAATACCTAAGAAGTCTATTTCTTTTGACACAGAGCAGAGTGGGACAATGTGAGGACTGTGTGATATGGCAAACTGGATTCGGTCCTGGAACATAAAGATGGCATTACTACAAGTGTGGAGTTTAGTTAACAGTAGTTACCAATGAAAGTTTCTTAGTGGAGACAAGTGTACTATAGTAATTAAGGAACTTAACAATGAGAGAGATTGAGTAATGGTTATAAAGGCCCCAACTTTTCTATAAATTTAAAATTATTTCATAATACAGTCTGATGTTTCAAGAAAGCCAGTTTCTCAGGGCCAGAGAAATGGTTCAGCAGTTAAGAGCACTGGTTGCTCTTGCAGAGGACCCAGGTTGGTTCCCAGCACCCACATGATGGCTAACAATCATCAGTAACTCCAGTTCCAGTGTAGGGAAGCTGCGTTCAAAATGGCGCCCACTGCCTCAGTCAGAGGAGGAGCTAAGGAATTGGCCATAGGTCAGCCCCTTCCTTCTCCTCCTTTTCTTTTTGTCACAGACTGGCACCTCCCATACGATGGCCCTCGCCTAAGATCTAAGCATCCCATGCCAACGACAGGTAAGATCTCCTTCTGGCAGGTACTCCTAAAACAGGAAGTGCACATGGCCAGGTACACTGACCAATGACGGGCAAGGCTTAGCCAGGAAGGAGACAACCTAAGACAGGCTAGGATGCTCAGCACATGGAAAGGGGCTAGCCGCCCATCCATAGGGCATCGCCTGACGGGTAGGCCGTGATTAGCCTGTTAAAGAAAAGAAAAAGGAGGAGATGTGGGGACCTAAAGGCCCTGCCTTGCCAAGATGGCGCCTACAGGAAGTAAGCAGGGTGTGGCCTGACCTGTCCTGAAGATCGTCGGATTGGATCCTGGTCCTTCCCGGCACCCCTGGGCGGTGCGTGATCAGCACGTGATCAACGTGGCCGGCCGCCTATGGGACCCTGCCCATGTGGCAGGTTGACCTTTAAGCTGATTGGGTGCATTCAGGGGAGGGGGTTTCGGAGGGGATTTCCAAACTGCGGTTTTTGCCTATATAAGTTCTGTGACACCTGCAATAAATGAGTTCCTGCTTGACAAGACTCCCTGTCGGGGGTCTGATTGTCCTCTGCGAGGAGGGCTGGCGAAATGAGCGGACAGCGCACTTACCCCTCCTCGGCCCCCATCGCTGAGCTCCACGTCCTGCCTTGCTGACGGGGCAGAGGCTCGGCATTCCAGGGGATCAGATGCCCCTGGCTTCCACAGGCTTTGCACTTTTGGGGTGGGTACACTTACATATATGCAGGGAAAACATTTATACACATAAAATAAAAATAATAAAAAATATTTTAGGTGCTAGAGAAATGGCTCAGTGGTTAAGAGCACTGGTTGCTCTTGCGAGGACCTGGGTTTGATTCTCAGTACCCACATGAAGGCTAACAACCACCTGGAACTCCAGTTCTAGGTTATCCAACACCCTCCTCTGATCTCTACAGGCATTGCATGACACAGGTGGATTTACACACAGACAGGCAATGCACTCATACACATTAAAAAAAAAACAAACAAAAAAAAAACTATTTTAAAGAAAGCCAGTTTCTCCCCAGCACTTGTGATGGAGACTCTCTTTTCCTACAGAGAAGCATGCATCTGGGTTTGTCCCCAGGTGTCCTGGCAGCACTGATACAGTGCAGAGACAGTGGACAGAGCCAAGTCGCCACTCCAACACTTCCAGAATCCTGTGACCTGAGGTGTATGGCAGTGACAGTGTCTATGATGTATGTCACAGGGAGTCTGGCATGTGATGGTTGCCCAGTGGAGGACAGTGGTCTTCACCCCTTCTATAGCTGGACATCTCATACTGTGTCCTCCTTCTCCTCTGGTCCTCATGTCCCCAGGCCTCTCCTTTCCCTGCCTGGACTATGTTGTTCAGCTGCTCACAGGAGTTTTACCACAGGCTCCAGCATCTTTACCACAGTGTGCCATGTGCCACATGAGGTGTCTGTCCCCAGCTCTGGTATGACTCTTCTCATTGAACCCTTCCCTACTTGTCCCCATTCTGCAGATGCAAAGACTAGTATCACTTTCCCATAATGCAGCTGCCCAAGACATAAGATGAATAACACCAGTAACTCCAAGACTAGGTGGACTGACAAAACCTGGAAGTGGCCAGACATGGTGGGACGTGCCTATAGCCCCAGTCATTATCCCAGCTGAGGTAGGAGTTTCACCCAGTGATGAGCTGGTGACCAGCCAGCCTGAGCTAAAGAATAAGACCCAGCTTCAAAAAACAAACAAATGGAGTGGGGGCAGCTGGAGAAATGGCTCAACATTTAAAAGCACTGGCTGCTCTTGCAGAGGACTCAGGTTTAGTTCCCAGCACCCACATGGCAGCTAACAACTGTCTTCCAGTTCCAGGGGATCCAACACCCTCTCCTGGCCTCCACAGGCATTGCACACATAGGTGCACTTACTTATGTACAGGCAAAACACTTATACACATAAAATTTGGGGGGTCTTTTTTTGAGACCAGGGTCTCCCTGTAGCCCCAGCTGGCCTGGAACTCACTATGTAGACCAGGCTGGCCTCAAACTCACAGAGATCCTCCTGCCTCTGCCTCCTGAGTGCTGGGATTAAAGGCATGTGCCACCATGCCCAGCTATACACATAAATTGTGCCAAAATATTTTATTTATTATTTTTATTTATTTTATATGTATGAGTGTATTGCCTGCATGTGTGTCATGCAATGCCTGCAGATTCAAAACCAGGGATTCAAAACCAGGTATTCTGCAAGAACAGTCAGTGTTCCTAACCACTGAGCCGTCTCTCCAGCCCCTACACATAAAATTTTTTTTTAAATATTTTACTTATTATTTTTATTTTATGTGTATGAGTGTTATGCCTGCATGTAGGTAAATGCACCTGTGTTGTGCAATGCCTGCCGAGGACAGAAAAGCTGTCAGATCCCCTGGAACTGGAGTTATGAACAGTTGTTAGCTGTCATGTGGGTGCTGGAATTCAAACTCAGGTCTTCTGCAAGAATAGTCAGTGTTCTTAACCACTGAGCCATCTCTCTAGCCCCCCTACACATAAAATTTTTTAAAAATCAAAAAACATTTTTAAGGAGTACTGGGAAACTTATTGAAGAAAGGTCACTTTGGAGTTCCATAGCCAGTGGCCTTCAGAGGAGCGTGGCATTCAACCTGAATATCTAGAAATCCAGCCATTCACAGGCATCTGTCTGTACGCTTAGGCCCCAGAGCAGAGCAGAGAGTGACTTGGAGCCAGAAAAAGGAAGAACTAGGGACTGTCAGGGCTCTATCCATTGATCCACCAGTCCTGCTCCCCTCAGGATCCACCCTGGGCTAACACTAGCATTCCGCCACTGGAGCCCACTCTAAGGCCTCTGTGTTTCTATTGGAAGGAGGTCCCTGTTGCAGCCCAGGAAGGTCCCTGCTGCAGTCAGTGCTGGGAAGACTCAAAATAGGACAGAGATTGGAGGAAATTTTAAGTACTGTATCTGTTTTGTGCCAAACCCTAAAATGGACCATGGGGCTCAAGGCGACTCACACCCTCCCCTAGGGAGTATATAGACTGCCTTGGAGGGTGGCTCAGCCTGGGGGTAACTTGTACCCTAGGCAACCACCTAACCACACCTCCATACTCCTCTCCTCATTCCCTGGAGGACAGGGCAGCCAATATGGTCAGCAGAGCTCTGAGTTCTGCCTCTGGCTGCATCTCCAGGAAGAGACTCAGGTCCAGAAGGGGCCCTGCCCTGCCAGAGGTCCAGCAAATGAAACTGGGCCTCCCGCCTGCCCAGTCCTCTCCCTACTGGAAGGCAGCAGCTAGGTACAGTACTGAGGTGGTAGTCATGGGCCTGGCTTGTTAGTCTGTCACTGCCCCAGGTGACCTCTGTCATATATATATGGGGTGACTATGAACCTGCCCTTTGCCAACTGTGCAGGATGAGACCAACGCAGCAAACCTTCTTCTCACCTTATGTGCCAGAACTCCAAGAGCAAGCAGCATGCTAAATTTCTCAGTGCCTCTTATTCAACTTGCTGTGTGTTTGTCCAGAGCTCCTGGAAATAGGGTGTCTCAGAGGCAGGAAGATGCAAGGTATATGCCCACAGTATTTGCCATTGTCCCAGGAACTCATCTGTCAAGTGTCCTTTTTAGGGAGCAGGGTCAGACAGGATCTCCTGTAGCTTCCTGTAGCCCAGGCTGGCATGGAACTCACTATGTGACCCAGGCTGGCCTCCAACTTGAGATGATCCTCCTGACTCTCCCTCCCAAATGCCTCAGAGTCCATGGCATTTCTCCAACTTCATAGATAGGAAGACTGGGGTCTAGATGGGAGAAGGGCATGTCCTACGCCATCCAGTGTGTCAACGGCAGGATAAAGCTTAAAGCTGAGTCCTGTCTCCCAGGCTAGACCATTTCCCTGCCATGCTCAGGCAAGTTGAACCTAGTCAGGCAATATCATCTCTGAATCTTGGAAGGAAAATGGCCCTTTGGAAGGAGAACGGCCCATAGAAAGACTATATGGTAGTTCTTATATCTCAAAAATCAAAATAAACATCAGAGAGGGTGCAGGGACTTGCCAGAAGTCTTAACCTGTGAGCCACAAAACCTTCCCACCTGACCCAAGTGTCCTGACATCTAGCCCAGGGCTATTCCCTGTGTTACTATCTCCCAAAGAGAGGAAAGAGCAGTGAAGAAGGATATCCCATTTACTGAGTACCTGTTACACAATAGACCTTTGCCATACATTCTTTCTAATCCTCACAACAGCCTCAGAGGCAAATATTTTTGCTCAGTTAACAACTTAGAGAAAAGAGGCCCAGAAAGGTAAAGCATCTTGCCTTTGGCCACACAGCCAATGTAGGAATCAGGCCCAGATCTGTCCAATTCTCAAGTCTGTGCCTTCGTCTTTTCCCAGGGTGGTTTGGGTTTGGGTCCCAGGGTTGACAATGCAAGGATGTGTGGGAAGAGGAAGCCAGAGGCAAAGTCCAGCACAAAGCTCCAGCTGTTCATGTATGCCAACAACAAAGATCAACAGATGTGACCTTGGAATAGCAGGGCCCTACCTCCCACTGACATTTTTTTTTCTTCAATGTACATTGATCCACACCCAGTAATAAAGCTACACAGAACAGCTGGTAGCCTGGCTCCTGGCTTGCTGAGACCCAGTACCCAGTGGTTTCAGGATAGGTACACTTGACTCAGAACTTCAGCTTCTAAGACTGGTTTAGGATCTTAGACTGTCCTAGCCCTAATGGAGGGGCCTCCTGGGCGTCTGGTCTACCCACCTAGGGAGGAAATCAGGCCCATAGACTTCCCAGCTGGGCTCATCCACCCTTGCTGCCTAGAAGCAGTCCCTTCTACTGTGACTAGCTATCTCACTGTAACCTGAGACATCTCCATCATCTCCTCTGGGGCCTAAACTTACCGCCCAGTAACCCTAGAATTGCCTTATTTAAGCTGGAGAGATAATGACTCCCTGATCTGCTCTGGGTCTGACCCCACCTAGGCTGAAACTACAGAGCTGACATCATTTCTAAGAGACATACACAGAGCTCCATCGAAGAGCCAGTGATTCACCTCCACATTCTAGGCTTCATGCCTCTGCTAGTCAGTCAGATATGCAGTCTACCTCTGTGCATCTCATTGTGTACCTGTCACCTCAGATCTCAAACCTCTTTCATTTGATCCAAATACAGCATCTTGTACTTCTTTTGGTTTCCATCTTCTAAATATTAGCAATTCATGCTGGGCATGGTGGCTCACACCTGTAATGTGGGCACTTGAGTTTGAGGCCAGCCAGAGCTATATAATGAATTCAAGGATAGCTTGAGCTACAGAGTGAGACCTTGTCTCAAACAAACAACCATTAGCAGTTCATAGGTGTATGATGTTTTGCAGTCTACCTGAAGTCCCATCACATGTATCATTTCTTTTCTTAAGACAGTTTTCCTTTACAGAGCTTTGTGTATGCTAGACAAGCACTCCATCAACTAAGTTACATCTTAGACCTCTTTACCCATTTAAGACAGTTTGTGGGACTTTACAAAGATGGCTGATGTGAAGCATTCCCAGGAGCATGTCAATGGCAGGGTTCGCAGCAATGGCTGCCAAAATGATGAGGCATTTTATGGGCAGGACTGGTGTCTGAGGAACGATTAATTCATGGCTCAGAGAAGGGAACACTGAGTGCAGCACATGGGCTGTTCTGAAGGGCTTCCTGAGGGCTGCTCCAGAGGCTGCTCAGTACCTGGGGCCCTAGCTGCAATGGAGCCAGCAGGATGCTGTAGACTGTCTGGCCTGGCTGGGATGGAGCTTTTCCTGGGGCAGAAAGTATGCCAGATACATTCAACACCCTCCCAGCATCCCTGTCCCTCAAATTAGTATTACTGACTCTCCTGGCAGAGGGAGAAACTGAGGCTTAGTCAGGACGAGAGGACAAGCCTCCCAGATAGACCCCCTAATCAGGGATCTTCAGCAAACTCTCCTGGCAGAGGGAGAAACTGAGGCTTAGTCAGGACGAGAGGACAAGCTTAGTCAGGACAGGCTGGGCCTGCAGTCTGTCCTGAGTTCCCTGAGGTGACTCAAGGCAGCAACCTGCTTCAAGACGCCTGTCTAGTTGTGGAGATGGGCCTTCAAAATTTATGTGAGGTTGTTTAACCAGGACGGTTCCAGGAAGGAGGGCAGTGGAGACTAAGCCACTGAACGTGTGCCTGTGAGCATCACTGGGGCTGCAGAGCCCAACACTCATTCCTGTCTGTGGGCCCAGGATGGGTTTATTTAGGAGCTGGGTCTGGCTGCAGATCAGAAAGCAAGGCCCACCCGGGGCCCAGAGGTTGGGCCTTCGGAGGAGTCCAAGCTAAACCTCCACACAAGGGTCCATTGTGGCCTCTCCACCCGGCCCTGTAGTCTGCCACCCCTTCCGGCTCCTGGAAAATGTTTTCCTTCTGGCAACTCCCAGGGCAGCCTGCCCTTGGCCAAGATCCTGACTGGCCCCACCCCCCAGCCTCTCCCACCCAGTGGGGATCCTGAACTGTTGGCAGCTCAGAGTGGTTGAGACCAGCCTGCAAGACACACACAGAGTCCCTGAGGCTGGGGAGAGTGAATATAGGCCAGAAAAGCACCACAGGACCAGAACAGGACCTGAACCTTGTACTTCTCAGCATGTTTTTGTTTGTTTGGTTTGATTTTGCTTTTTTTTTTTTTTCCTGTCTTTTTGAGACAGGGTCTCCCTGTAGCCCCAGCTGTCCTGGAACTCACAGAGATATGCCTGCCTCTGCCTCTCCAGTGCAGGGATTAAAGGCAGGTGCCACCATGCCCGTCTTTGGTTTTGCTTTTTTGATTTATTTTTATTTTATATGTATGAGTGTTTTGCCTGCATGTATGTAATGGACTAGGTGTGTACACCTCTTTCCACCCCTGTACAATGCCTGGGGAGGTCTAAAGAGGACAGTTAGATCCCCTGGAACTAGAGTTAAGAACAGTTGTTAGCTGCCATGTGGGTGCTGGGAACTGAACCAGGGTCCTCTACAAGAGCAGCCAGTGTTTTTAATCATTGAACATTCTCTGCAGTCCCAACAGTCATGTTTTTTGAGCTCTTTCTACCATCAGAAGGCAGGAGGGTTTGAACCACAGCCCTTGGTGGCAATCTGAAAGGAATGGCTGGGCTTCAGTGGCTGCTTCTCAGGAAAGTTGATTCTTCCTGGAACAGCTGGGTGGCCTTGTGGGGTCCCTGGAGAGATGCCACTGTGGATCCAGCCCTGACATAATGAGCTTTTAAACCAGACAGGGCTGGTGAAATGGCTTAGCAAGTTAAGGTGCTTGCTGTCAAGCCTGACTACCTGAGTTCCATCCCCACAACCCAGATGGTGGAAGGAGAGAACGGACCACCCCCCACCCACAATGCAATAAACCAAGCACTGTACACCAGATGTTGGGAGGATGTTGGGTCTAGAAATTGGGGTTCTGAAACCTCAGTGTCACCACCAGGTGCCCAGGCCTGGCTCTGGGTTCAGAGGTTCATCAACCTTTACCTGGGCAGACAGCGCCACCTGGAGCCCAGTCAAATCCCTCTGGGGATTCCACCACGATGAACTCTCAAGGGATTACATTGCCCTGCTGAGCTAGATGCTGGGGATAGAGATGGATTCCTACACAGGCTGCAGGAGCAAAAACCCACAGAGAGGGACCATCTGTATGGCAGAGGCTGGGACAGCAGAAAGTTCAAGGTAGAGAATGGTCTCTGAGAGACGTTGCCATGGTCACAGCTCTGACTATCCTCTGGACCCGGTTCTGTGTAGGTAATGATGAGCCTTCAAGGAAGCCCAGGGTGGAGGCCAGTTCCCAGAGACAGGGAAGTGGAGCTGGGCCGTGAAGAGCGACAGTAAATTTTCCAGTAAGTGCAGGTAGCACTCCAAGTTCAGGAACTAGCTGCAAAAGCATGGAGGAGGGCCTGGTGTGTTGGCCCATGCCTGTAATCTCAGCATCAAGGAGGTGGAGACAGGAGGATCAGGAGATCAAGGTCATCCTTGTCTACATAGCAAGTTTGAGGCCAGCCTGGGCTACAAGAGACCCTGACTCAAAAAAAAAAAAAAAAAAAACGGGAGCTGGACAGATGACTCAGTGGTAAGAACAGTGCAAAAGCATAAGGACTTGAGTTTGGATCCCATCACCCACATTTAACAACAACAAAAAAGCTGGGTATGACTGCTCCTTTGCCTGTAACCCCACTGTGGTGGGAGGCAGAGAGAAGAGGATCACTGGAGCTTGCTGGTTAGTGAGAGACCCTGTCTCAAGGAAAGGACATCCTGCCTCTTCCTTTGGCCTACACAGATATGCAAAGATACATGTGCCCACACGTGTATGTGTGTCGCTGCACTGACATATACCACATTCACTCACACACATACTCAAATGCATACACTTTTTACAAAAGCATGGAAGGTTAGTAAAGGCACTTGCTGTCAAGCCTTACTGCCTGAGGCTTGGAGGACAGATGCTTCCAGGTCAGGTCCAGCTCACAAGTCCTGTGTCCAAAGTGTGTGGTGTCTTCAGCAATATGATCTTACCTTCTAGCTCTAGGAGGCAACCAAGGGCAATGGCAATAGCCTGTATTGTTTTGGGAGTCTCTTGAATTACCTTCTACTTTCCTGGTTTCTGTGGTTACTTCAGGTTACATACATATTCATACCTAAAGATTCAGGGCTGGGGGGCTGGAGACATCTGTCTCAGTGGTTAGGAGCACAGACTGCTCCTTCGGAGGACCTGGGTTCAGTTCCCAGCATCCACAGGGCACTAAGACCCATCCTTAACTCCAGTTCCAGGGGAGCAAATGCCTCTTTTGGCCTCTGGAGACATTGTTTGCACAAGGTGCACTTACATACATGCAGCAAAACTCTCAGACTTATTTTTTTTTAAGATTCAAAGCTAGGATCCACATATAAGAGAGAACATATGGTGTTTGTCTTTCTGGGTCTGAGTTACCTTACTCAGTATAATGTATCCAGTTCCATCCATTTACCTGCAAATTTCATGATTTCATTTTTCTTTACAGTCAAATAGAACTCCATTGTGTATACGTACCACATTTTCATTACCTATTCATCAGTTAACGAATGTTTAGGTTGTTTCTATTTCCTATCTATTGTGAAAAGAGCAGCAATGAAAAAAGCAGTAATCACTGAGCAATTATCTCTCATAGCATTAGAGGGTGTTATGCAAGCTGCCAAGGGAGAAAAGCAATCAATGGTCCTACCCAGCTGTAAAGCCTATAAACCACAACAATGACCAGCCCAGAAAGATATCCCTAATGGTGCAGTGGTGACAATTTTATCTTGGGTGTAACCAACAGCTATCTAATTGTACTTAAAGTCTGTTCAGTAGGAAAGGAATTCATGCCTGGTACTATATTAACCTAGCCAAATACCCATGGCTGGAGAGAAACTACTACAGCCACTTTCCCAAATCAGTATAATTTCATACTAAATTCTAAATCATTATATCCACAGGTAAGTGCAGTTCTCACCACTCATCAAAGAAACCTCTTTTTGTAACACGTGGAGACCATGACAGAGATCTACAACTGGTTAGAATGCAGAGAATAAGTGACTGTGGGGCACTCAACTCCAACTGATACATCTACAATGCAACTCCTACACTTAAGGCTCACATAACATTGTGGAAGAGGAGGTGGAAAGATTTTAAGAACCAGAAGACCAGGACACCTGCTGCTAGATAGTGTCTTCCAGATATAACAGGGAAGCTCATGAAATCTCAACAATATGGTTCCTTGAACTAAACCTGCAAAATAACACCACCAGTTGACATGTCATTGTGGATAGGAGAAATTCCATAGAGTCCCACCTCTAGATGAAGTAACTCAGGCAATCAGTGGCTGCTGAGAGAGGGAGAATTCGTTTTCTCCAGGAATGAGCTCCCTGATAGGTTATCCAATCCCAAGTGGTCAGTCCTAAACACAGGTACATATGAATAATACCAAATGGATACAGTAGGCTATATATGTATGTTTGTATGCATACATGTATGTATATGTGTAACAATAATAATTAAAGAAGAGGTCAAGGGGCTGGAAAAATGGCTCAGAGGTTAAGAGCACTGGTTGTTCTTACAGAGGGACCTGGTTTGGCTCCCAACACTCACATGGCAGCTAACAACCATCTATAACTCCAGTTCCAGGGGAATCTGACACCTTCTGATTTCTGCAGGCACTGCACGACATGGGTACACTTACATACATGCAGGCAAAACAAAATTAAAATTAAAAAATAAAGAAGAGGCCAAGAAATCGAGAGGGAGTAGGGATATGGAATAATTGAAAAAGGGAGAGAGGAGGGTGGAAATAATGTAAATTCAGTACTCATGTATGAAATCCTCAAAAAACAAAATGAATTAATTAAAAAAGCATGGAGAAGGAGTTAGGGATATAAACTTGGCTGCTTTGTTTTAATTCATCTATTTGTGGTGCTAAGAATAAAATGCTGCATGTTAGGCAAGCACTCTACCATGAACTGCTTACCCTCACCCCTTTGTTCTTTTTTTTTCTTTCTTTCTTTTTTCTGGAATTCATGATTTTTAAAATTTTATTTACTATTTATTTATTTATGTCACTTTCACATCAATGTTTATTGCACTATTCACAATAGCTGAATGTTGGACAGCAACAACAGAGAAATTGATTTTTAATGTGTGGTATATATACATGATAGAATTTTAAAAAATTATTTAATAACCACCTAATTAGAAGAAGCAATTCATTACAACAGCATTGACATATTCAATAACAATTTCCAGAGATACGCTGCATCTCTTACAAAGTTTGCTGTAAATTTTTAGGTTTACAGTTGAGTTAATACAGTTATATGATATTGTACTCAGTATAAACCCTATATGACATAAAATTGAATTTTTTTTATTTTTTGGTCTTTTTGAGACAGGGTCTCCGTGTAGCTCCAGCTGGCCTGGAACTCATAGAAGTCCATCTGCCTCTGCCTCCCGAGTGCTGGGATTAAAGGCGTGTGCCACCACACCCGGACAAAATTGAATGAGGTTTTAACCTTTAAAAAAGATCTCTGTATTTCATTATTAAAATATATTGTTTCATACAGAAAAACTCATTTTTAATGCAACTAACAGATGTTTGTATATGCATCTCTAATCTCTAAATATCTGATTATTACTAGTTACAGTCGGTTACTTCCTCAGATCCTCAGCACCTGAGCACGGATATAAAGTCCATGAAATCAGGTAGATTTCAATGGTAATATTTTTCACATCTACTAATTAACATGAAGCAAATTTTTATGCTTCTTCCTCAACTATAACTCATTTTTTACTTATTATTTTGTGTGTGTATTTCATACACAACATCCCAAATGAATCTTATTCATCTATATCCCCGCATCCCAAGTGACACCCTCCCATGCCCCCCTTATTCTTTTAAAACTAGAATAATTGCTTACTTTTTCTCCAATTAAACTGGCATTTTAAAAACTATTTTGCCGGGCATGGTGGCACACACCTTTTATCCCAGCACTTGGGAGGCAGAGGCAGGCAGATCTTTGTGAGTTTGAGGCCAGCCTGGTCTACATAGTGAGTTCCAGGACAGCTGGGGCTACAGGGAGACCCTGTCTCAAAAAGACAAAAACAGCTTTATTATTTTTTAAAATGTTATGTGTATGCATGTATTGCCTGCATGTAGGTAAGTGCACATGTGTCGTGCAATGCCTGCGGAGGACAGAAGAGGCTGTCAGATCCTCTGGAACTGGAGTTATGGACAGTTGTTAGCCACCATGTGGGTGCTAGGATTCAAACCCAGGTCTTCTGCAAGAACAGTCAGTGTTCTTAACCACTGAGCCATCTCTCCGGCCCCTAAACTGGCATTTAAAAAAAACTTATGTGTACATGTGTGTGCCTGCTTGTCTGTATGTGTGCCACATGACTGCAGGTGCCCTCGGGGGCCAGAAGAAGGTGTGGGTTCCCTTGGAACTAGAGTTACAAGTGGTTATTGTTCACCTGATGTGGGTTCTGGGAATCAAACCTGGGTCCTTTGCAAGAGCAATAAATGCTCTTAACTACTAAACCATCTCTCCAATCCCTAAAATGGCATTTTTTAAAATTTATTTTTATTTTATGTGTATGAGTGTATTGTCTGCATGTGTGTAAGTGTACCCATGTTGTGCAATGCCTGAGGCAGTCAGAAGACGGCATCAGATCTCCTGGAACTGGACTTACAAATGGTTGTTACCTGCCATGTGGGTGCTGGGATTCAAACCCCGGTCTTCTGTAAGAACAGCCAATGCTCTTAGCCCCTGAGCCATTTCTCCAGCCCCTAAACTGGCATTTAAAAAATATTTTATTTTTACTTTATGTGTATGAGTGTATTGCTTACATGTGTGTAAGTGTATCCATGTTGTGCAATGCGAGCAGAGGTCAGAAGAGGGAGTTGGATCCCCTGGAGCTGGAGTTACAGGTGGTTGTTAGCCACTATGTGGGTACTGGGAACTGAACCTGGGACCTCTGTAAGACCAGCCAGTGCTCTTAAACGTTGAGCCATCTCTCCAGCCCCTGCATTTTTTTTAAAGTTTATTTATTTTTAATTAATTAATTAATTAATTAATTTTTTTGGTCTTTTTGAGACAGGGTCTCCCTGTAGCCCCAGCGTGCCTGGAACTCATTAAGTAGACCAAGCTGATCTTGAACTCACAGAGCTCTACCTCCTCTGCCTCTTAATGCTGGAATTAAAGGTGTGTGCCACCTGGCTTTGTTGTTATTTTTGAAATTTGTATTATTTTTATTTTATGTGCATGAATGTATTTATTGCCTGCATATGTGTCATGCAATGGTCATGGAGGTCAGAAGAAGATGTAGGATTCCCCTGGAACTGGAGTTGTTAGCCACATGTGAGTGCTGGGAATCAAACCTGGGTCCTCCGCATGAACAGTCCATTGAGCCATCTCTCCAGCGCCAGTCCCTGCATTTTTTTATCTTTAATTATTTTCTGTTCACTGAAGAATAAATCTAAAAATAAGAAAAATTATAAAAGAAAATCTATAATCCTTACCTTGAACTTCCCACTGTTGGCATTTTGATATATCATCAATCCTCTGCATCTTGGAGTTCTGCATCTGTGGACTCAACCCACCTCTTAATCTAAATGCTCAAAATGTAGATGTTTCTGCACTGAACACGTGTGGACTTTTCCTCTTGCCTTTATTCCCTAAACAATGCAGTACAGCAGCTATTTACATAGAATTTACATCACATTACGTACTGCACATAATCTGGAGATGATTTAAATTCTACAGGGAGATGTGTATAGGCTATATGCAAATACTATGCCAGTTCTTAGAAGGGACTTGTGCATCTGTGAATAAAATCAGTACCCCATGTACACTGAGGAATGATTGTATTTCTTTCCAAATTTTTTTTCCAAGAAAATATTGAGTGCCAGGAGATAGCTGGTAGGCCTCACGACTTCAGTTTAATCCCCAGATCCCACAAGGTGATAGAGGAGAATGGACTCCCAAGAGTTGTCCTCTGACCTCCACATGCATGCTGTGGCATGCAGCTACTTGGCACATACATACACCCTAAATAAAAATAAATAAATAAAAATGTACCTAGCAAATACTCATTTTAAAAAAATAGATTGGGGCCTAGAGAGATGGCACAGCAGTTAAGAGCACTAGCTGTTTGTACAGAGGACCTGAATTCAGTTCCCAATACCCACATGGCAGATGACAATCTTTGGTAACTCCATTTCTAGGGGATTCAATACCCTCTTCTGGTCTCTCTGGGCATTGTACACACTTCATGGGTGCACTTACACATATGTAGGCAACACACATACACATAAAATAAAATTAAAAATAAATAAACCCCCAAAATAACAGATTGCTGGCGCGTGGCTCATGCCAGTAATCCTTAGTGCTTGGGAAGCTGAGAGGGGAAGATTATTATGAGTTTGAGGCCAGCCTGGGCTACAAAGTGAAACTTTGTTTCAAAAGGAGGAGAAAGAAAAAGCTAGTTTGTTGAGATATAATTCACATACAATACTTCACAATTCTAATTGCAGGGCTTTTCCTTTGTCTTTCTTTGGTCACATATTCTCTGCCCAGGCTGGCTGTGAGCTCATTTTGTGTAGCTCAGGTAGGCTTTGAACTTGTAGTACTGCTTCAGCCTCCCCAGTAGTTGGTTGGTTGGTTTGAGACAAGGTCATGCTATGTTCTATGTAGTCCAGACTGATCTCAAATTCTTGGGCTTGGACTGGAGATGTAATTAGGTTGATAGACTGCCTAGCATGTGTAAGACCCTGGGCTCTTATCTCCAGTACTGATTTAAAAAGGTGTGTTGGTACATACTTGTAATTCCAGCATCTGAGAAGTGAAGGAAGTAGGATCAGAAGTTCAAGGTCCTCCTGAGCTACTAGAGGACTTGCTTCAAAAAAAGAAAGAAAGAAAAAAAATATTGGGCTTACATAGTGCTCTTGCCTCAGCCTCCCAAGCAGCTGGAACTACATTTGTGGTCTATGTCCAACTTCTACTGGTTAAACATTGTTATCACCTCAAAAAAAGTCCCAGATCTGGGGCTGGAGAGATGACTCAGCAGTTGAGAGAGCACTGGCTGCTCTTGCAGAGGACCCCAGTTTGGTTCCAGCAGCCACATGGCAGCTAACAACTGTCCGTAACTCCAGTTCCAGGGGAATCCAACACCCTCTTCTGACCTCCGAGGCTATTGCACGACATGGTGCACTTACATGCATGCAGGCAATACACTCTTACACATAAAATAATAAAAATATAATTATTTTTAAGTCCCATATAGATTAGCAACTGTTACCTTGCTCTTGCTGCCCTGTCCCCCCTCCCCCCACACCTCATCCCTAACCATTCTCTGTTTAACAGATTTGCCTGTTCTGGACATTTCATATCAATGGAATCCTAGAACATGTGGTCTTTGTGACTTTTTCACATGGCAGAATGTTAAGATTCATCCACATCATACTCTGTGTCAGCACTTCATTCCTTTTCTGTACAAATAATACCCCATGGTATGGACAGGCAACATTCTGTTCCTTTACTCATCACTTGGTGGTTCTTTGGGTTAGCCCCACCTTTTCACTATGATGAGTAATGTCACTAGAAACATTGGTATTCTGGGTTGTCCTGGGGGTGGGGACATTATCTTTTCTTTTCTCTTGGATACGTAAAATATAGTCCAGCTGGCCTATAGTTGTCAACTTGTGGCTAACAACTGTCTGTAACTCCAGTTCCAGGGGGATCCAATGCCCTCTTCTGACCTCTGTGGGCATTGCATGACACAGGTACACTTATATACATACAGACAATACATTCATACATACAAAATAAAAATAACACAATATTTTTAAAAATAATAAAATAAACCTTTTGTTTAGATCATTTTTAAAATTTTTGTTTAACATTTATTTATTTACTTATTTGTTTGGTGGGAGGAATGCCATAGCTCCTTCAGTTCTCTTTCTATGACATGGGTCCCAGGGATTGAACTCAGGTCATCAGACTTGGTGGCAAGCACCTTTACTAACTGAGCCATCTGGTTAGTCTTGCCATCCTTTGTTTTGATGACTTTCTTGGGGGTGGGGACAAGCTGATGCTTACATAGAAATATACTAAGGCCAAACTTCTTTTTTTTCTTTTTTCTTTTTGGTCTTTTTGAGACAGGGTCTTCCTGTAGCCCCAGCTGGCCTGAAACTCACTATGTAGACCAGGCTGACTTTGAACTCACAGAGATCTGCCTGCCTCTGCCTCCCAAGTGCTGGAAGATACAGGTGTGTACTACCATACCTGGCTTGTTTTACTTTTTATAAAAAATGTATTTTGTGTGTGGTCATGCATGTAGGGGGTGGGGCACAGGAGTGCCAGTGCACCTGTGGTGGTCAGAGGACAACTTGTGGGAGTCAGTGCTCCCCTTCCACCATGTGGGTCCCAAGGGATCAAACTCAGGTTATCAGGTTTGATGGCAAGCTCCTTTGCCCACTGAACCATTTTGCCAGCCTAGAAATGTTCGTTTAAAACTATTTCTGACACATAGAGTAATCCCAGCACTTGGGAGCTAAGGCAGGAGGATTTGTTTTAAAATATAGGGTCTCATGTAGCCTAAGCTAGCCTCAAGTTTTATTACATAACTGAGGATGACCTTGAACTTCGGATCTTCCTTCTTTATTCCCAAATTCTGGGATTACATGCATGTACAACCAGACCTAGTTTATGTGGTGTTGGGGATTGAACCCAGGGCTCTGTGCATGCTAGAAAGACACTTTACCAACTGAGTCACATGCTCAGTTCCATCATTTCTTATTCTAGCCCCAGAATGACCAATTCAAGCAAAGTTTTTTAAATACGCGGCCACCTCTCCCTTCCCTTTTCTCCCCCCCCCAAGGCTTTTTTTTTTTTTTTTTTTTTTGGAGACAGGGTCTTGCTATGAAGTCCAGGCTGGCCTTATGCTTAACAAAATCCTTCTGCCTCAGCCTCCTGTGTGCTGGGGTTACAAGCGGTCACCATCATGCTTGGCTCAAAATGAAAATTTTGTACTAGTAGGAAAGTAAAATGATGTGGTGCTTCTTTGGTATAACGTGGCAATTCCTCAGATAGCTAAGCAGAGAGTTTCCATAAAACTCAGAGATTTCACTACTTAGGCATATATCCAAGCAAAGTAAGAACATAAGTCAGAATAAAAACTTGCACATGAGCAGTCATAGGAACAGGACTCAAACAGATGAATAGAAAGTACAGACAGTGGAATTGTCTGGGGGTGGATGCCTGTAATCCCAACATTTACAAGGTTGAGGCAGGAGGATGGCAAGTCTAGGCCAGTCTGAACAACATGGTGAGTTTCAGGTCAGCATGAAACATGTTAGAAGATCCTGATACCAAACGCCAAGGGCTGGAGATAAAACTCAATGGTAGAATGCTCGTATAGCATACTCAAGGCCTTGGTTCCATCCCCATCATAGCCCCCCAAAAGCAAAAGCAAAAGTAGAGCTGGGAATGTACCTGTTGGGAGCCTCTGTTATGCAAAGTCGAAGCCCCTTCACACCGGACAGCTCATGCAGCTCGGGATTATGTGCTGCGGGCTCCTTTCATAGCAGGATGTCTTCCTGGCATCTTTCCTGTCTCTCCTTTTGAAGTGTCCGCCACAAATGCTATAACATAAACATGGCCTTTGGCTCTAACAGGTACCATGCCTTCCTGTAATTTTTCCTAAGCAGACAGCAGTCTGGCAGAAACCCACTTCCATATGTAAATACAATGCCTCACAAAGCATCTAACAGCCAAAGCTTTTACCACTACCCCCATGGTATAAATGTCTTAGTCAGAGAATTGGGCTGCAGAGAATTGGGACAGAGAGAGCTGGACCTCAGAGAATAAAGCTGTAGCACAGACTAAGCCAGTCTTGAGTCTTCTGTCACTACCTGCGGCCCAATCTCTCCAGGGGGCACACTCCCTCGTGACCGGGTTATGGACATTCTAGCTTTTGCTGTCCCCGTACTTCTTCCCGCGAGGCCCAAGTGGCCAGTGGACCTTGCATCCTGAGGAAAAGTACACGGGTGGATTAGGGACAGGATTCGGCAGAACAACGCTTCTGCAGCAGAGAAGCTCCAGAGACACCGGACCCAGCCGCCGGGAAAAGCCTGCAGGGTACCCTCCGCTGAGAGCGGCGGGCCAGAGACGCCTGTGGCCAGACCCGCCAGCAACTAGCCAGGTGTGGCAGGGGGCCCCAGATCCCGGGGCCCAGAGCGACCCCGAGATATCCACGCACACCACCCTGAGGCCCATAGAGACACGGAGAAGCCCGCGGGACCAGATCTGCTTTCCTCCAGACACACGTCAGGGGAGTGCCATTCGGTGGAGTGCGCCCAGAGAGAGCGCGCACGCCCCATATGTACCCAGTGGGTAGAGTGCTTGCCTAGCATGCACAAAGCCCTGTTTCAATTCCCAGTACCACATAGAACCAGGCATGGTGGTACATGCCTGTAATCCCAGCAGTCTGGAGGTAGAGACAGGAGGATCATCCTGGGCTACATAGTGAGTTTGAGGCCAGACAGAAATACATGAAACCATAAGATCCTGCCTCAAAAAAAGAATAAGGGGGGCTGGAGAGATGGCTCAGCAGTTAAGAGCACTGACTGCTCTTGCAGAGGTCAGTTCCCAGCATCCGCATGGCAGTTAACAACCATCTATAACTCCACTTCCAGGGGATCCGACACCCTCTTCTAACTTCCAAATGTATTACACTACATGAATGCACTTACATACATGCAGGCAATATACTCATACACATAAAATAAAAATAGTAAATATTTTTAAATGACAAATGGAATATTGCTTAGTCACAGAAAGGAAGCAATCACTGACATATGCTACATTATGCTAAATAGAAACAGCCAGACATAGGAATTTGTTCATTGTATGATTCTAATTCTGTTTATACTAAATATCCAGAATAGCCAAAGTTATACAGACTTCTGTAGATTTGTGGGCTTGAGGTAGAATAGGGGGAAATGGGGAGTGATTATTAATGGGTAATGAATAGGTTATGAAGTCTTATTGGGGAAAATGAAAATCTTATGCACTCAGCCAAAATTGTACATTTTAAATGGGTGGATTATAGGCTGACAAGATGACTCAGAGATTAAGAGTACTGGCTGCCCTTGCAGAGGACCTGGGCTCAGTTCCCAGCACCCCCACATGGTGGCTAAGCTAACAAGAGTCTGTAACTTGAGTTCCAGGGGCTCTGACACTACTTTCTGGCTTCTGTGGGTATTGTATGCACATTTACACACAGGCAAAACACTCATACACATAAAATAAAAACAAATAAATAAAAATTTTAAATGGGTGGACTACATGGCATATAAACTATGCATATCAACAAAGCACATACATACACAAATATAATAAATGTATTTAAAAATATTTTCCAAGAGTTAGGTGTGGTGACACACAACTTTAGTACCATCCCATCCCAGCACTTTGGAAGCAGAGACAGCAGATCTCTGTGAGATCAAGGCCAGCATGGTTTACATAGTGAGTTCTGGGCCATCAATAAAATTAATAAATTTAAAAAAGTTTTAAATGATAGCAGCAGCCAGGAGGCAGAGGCAGGCAGATCTCTGTGAGTTTGATGCCAACCTGTTCTACACAGTGAGTTCCAGGCCAGGTGGGGTTACAGGAAGACCCTGTCTCAAAAAGACCAAAAAAAAAAGTATATATGTAATCATTTACTCATTTCAAAAAATATATATACATATATAAAACAATCTCTTTTTTACTCTTTTTTTTTATTTCTGAACAAAGAGTTTTATTGCATTTAGAAGATGAGCATTTGATCATCTTTTTTTTTTTAATTAAAAGAAGCATTTCATTACAACAGCATTAACCTATTCAATAACATTTTTCTGAGCTAGGGTACATCGCTTTCAAAATTGGGTGAACATTTGTAGGTTTACAGATGATTTATTACGCTTATATAATCTTTTACTCATTATAAACTCTATAAGACATAAAATTAAATGAGGTTCCAACATTTAAAAAAGATCTCCACTGCGTTGTCAAAACACACAGTTTCATACAGAAAAATTCATTCCAAGCCTATTGACATTGAGAC
>NW_008355472.1:1230952-1313902 GCF_000622305.1 Nannospalax galili | reverse complement strand
AACTGGAGTTACAGACAGTTGTTAGCTGCCATGTGGGTGCTGGGATTCAAACCTGGGTCTTCTGCAAGAGCAACCGGTGTTCTTAACCACTGAGCCATCTCTCCAGCTCCTAGTTACTCATTTTAATGAGGTATTTTCCCCATTAACACTGAAAGATTCCAAGAAAAGTTTGTTGTTGGACCTAGTTTCCACGTATACAAATAATACATCAAAGTGAAGAAAAAAAGCTGTTTACTTAGTTTCAAAAATTCCACTAGACAATTCTTATTTTCAAAGTCCACTCTCGTCATAGAGAAGATAAGAAATATCTGAAGTCCACCTTCAGATTCTTTTCAGCTTCATCCTGACTAAGCAACATTTTTAGTTGAGAGGTGTTTCTTTTGCTCCCAGTCCTTAAGGAGCAAATGGGTGTTGACTGCCGAGATGTAGGTGTTCTGAAAATCTAGGCCTGGGTCTTGCCTTTGGAACCAGACATGTCATGTCACGCCTTAAATTTGTGGGACCTGCAGTCTTTCCCTTAGTGTCTTGCTGTCTGAGTTTATCTGCAGGAATGCCAGGAGTGGTCTTCAGTGCTGACAGGAAGCTGCTACTTTTACCCTGATATCTCACTGTTGCGTGTTTTACGAGTAATCAGCAATACACTTTTGGATTCTTTGTACTTTTTCACAATTTTTGCTTCTTTAAAACAAGTGTATAATTTCTTGCTTCTAGATTAAGAAGCTTTTGTATTTTGGGTGTTAGTTTGGCCTTGGGTTTGAGACGTACTCTAGAGTTGTCCAGAACCAACTGGAAACAGTATGGACATGTTTCTTCCAAAAGTGCTGGTCTCATAGCAGGTTGCGGACCTGGCCCGGGCAGCTTTCAAAGAGGCCCCAGCTGCAGCTCCAAACTGCCCAAACCAGGCGAATTATATATAACAATTTCAACAGTAAACTCCATGCTAGCATTTTATTTAATTTTTAAATATTTTATTTATTTTTTATGCGTGTGAGAGTATTGCCTGCATGTAGATAAATGCACCCGTGTCGTGCAATACCCTCAGAGGACAGAAGAGGCTGTCAGATCCCCTGGAACTGGAGTTACGGACAGTTGTTAGCTACCATGTGGGTGCTGGGATTCGAACTGAGTCTAACACTGAGCCATCTCTCCAGCCCCATGTTAGCATTTTAATATCTAGACATTTTTCCTTTGCACAGCTGCACCATAATTTGCTTAAATTTCTAATATCAGACATCTTTGTTTTCTACTTGTTTGTTTCAAAATATTTCAAACACACAGAGAAATAAAACACTACAAGGAACTTGTGTACCCATCACCCACCTCAACAATAACCAGCGCAATTTGTGCAAACACTGATTCAGTGAACATTTGTTCTGCAGAAATCTCTGCCCACATTGCCTGCTGTTTCCTTCCAATTCATACTGAATTAAGTTCGGCTTTACTCACTTCCTCAAACCTTCGCAATGCCTTTCCAAGTGCTGAGATGAATCAGACCTGGCCTTGTTCTGGAGGAGCTCCTAGTCTGGTGTGGGGAGAGACCCTGGATAGGAGTGACCAGTAAGGACAGAAGTTGTGTAAATGGAGGGAGCCCTGGCCTTAGGTACCCTGGGAGGGGCCCTTTAGAGAGGAATTTCCCCATCCAGGAAGACTTTACCACAACTTCACTCAGCCCTGCTTTTCTGCCTTGCTGACACATGGGAGCGCCAGAGACAATCTTTCACAGCCCTGCCTGGAGGCTTTAGGAGTAAGGCAGGTGATAGCTGGGGTGGGTTCCATGTCCCTTCTCTGGGTGACCTTAGTCTGGTGATGGCCTTCCTGTGTTCTACATGAAGGAGGTGGAATCAGTGAATTATCTGGAAATTCAGATTCCCAGTGGGAGCCAACTTTCACTATAATGCTTGGGACTCCACTGCCTGGGCTTGGGAAGGGCTCAGGAATCCACTCCAGCCCCTCCATTCTGTTGGAGACTACTGCCTACTTGGCCCCTTTCCACTTTTCTTATAGAGGCCCATAGGAGGCAGCTCCTTATTCCAGCAACACACCCCTATGGAAGGAAAAGATGGGCTCTCCCTAGAGAAGCTGCCCCACTGTCCTTCAGGAGTCACCACGTCACGGCAGCTTCAGGGACACCACATCCAGGAGTGAAGTCTTGACTGGGACCATGGGTGGAGGGACTGCATATGAGTCACCAGAGACTTCCAAAGGCCAGGCCTGACATCCGGTCTGGCCCAGTGGAGATTAGGTCCCCAGGGGCATCAGCCTATTGGGTGATGAGCCCCACATAGCTGAGGGGCACTTCAAGTGCTAGGGGGTCTGCTTTCCAGAGAACTCTTGCTCTGAGCTGGGCCCATTAGTCCTGTTGCCTCCTCTGCCTGTACCCAGGCTGTGAGTCAGGTTCTGAGCTCCTGTCAATGTGTGCCCCTCCCAGGGGGGGATTTCTGGGCTGTGACCTTGAAACACTCCATGGGCCCTCCCCAGACACCTCCACTTAACCCAGTGAGCTGGCCACAGCTAGCCAGGGTACAAGTCACTCCCAAGTCACTGGGGGAAGGAAAGGCTAGTTCACACATCCTGAGCACCTATGAGTGCCAGGCAGGCCCCCCTGTGGAGCACTTCTTTTTGTCCTCAAATTTCTTTCTCACTTCACAGAGGAGGAAGTAGAAGCTGGCTAGCAGAGGGAGGCCTCAGGCCCAGGCTTGTCATCCTTCCCTCTCCCCACCCTTGCAAAGCTTGCTTTCTGAATCACTATACATGGCCTTTACCTCATCTACTCCGCCCTTGCCAGTGCTTCCCTCCTGCATCCCTAAGCCCACCCAGCTGCACACATGTCTGAAAGATCACGTGGGCCAAGGTAGGTGCACTGATGGACACGGGCTTGGGGGATATCCCAAGCCTGTCTACTGCTGACCAAATATGTGATCGATCTTGAGCAAGTCACTCTGAGCATCAGTTTTGTCTGCTCATTGGGGTTATGAAGAGAATGAAATATGGTAATATGTGTAGCCAAGCATTGTGGCATACATCTATAATCCCAGCACTCAGGAGGATGACACAGGAGGATTGTGAGTTCCTGCCTCAAATAACATTCCCAGTGCCTCTTCTGGGCATTGTGTTCAACAAAGGTTACTTCTCCTCCCCCTCCTCCCCCTTCTTCCCTTCCTCTTCCTCCTTCCCCTACTCCTTCTCCTCCTTTTTCTTAAGACAATGACTGGTGTAGCCCAGACTGGCCTCAAACTCCCTATGTAGCTGAGAATGATCTTAAACTTCTGATCCTCTTGCCTCCACCTCCCTAGTGCTGGGATTGCAGGCATGTGGCATCATGCCCGGTTTATGCTGGGCATGGAACCCAGGGCTTTGTGTACTCTATGCAAGCACTCTACCACCGAGTTACATCTTCAATCTTGTGTAATTCTTATGTTTACTTTATTTGTTGGTTCAATCCCAATACTTTCAACTGCTTTTTTTTTTTCAGGGTCTCATGTAGCCCAGACTTGCTATATAACCAAGAATGACCTCGAACTTCTGCCTTGGCTGAGACTGAAAGCATGTGCCTCTGTGCCCAGCAGAATCTGTATTTTCATCAGCTCCTTAGAGCATGCAGGCAGAGAAGAAGGAAACAGGTGGAGCTGCCACCCCTGGGTGGCAGGAAAGGGGCTGGCTAGCTTTGTGCTGGTCCTGGTATCTCCAACCTGCTCCTATGTCAAGCTGATCTACTTCTGGCTCCTACTGATCTGTCAGGAAGGAGTTGACACTAAGGTGCAAGGTTATCTTAACTCAGTCTTAAGAGGACAGGTCGGTCCCCTCAGCCCTGTACCAGAAGGACATAAATAGCAAGGCCCCTCCCTGGTCCGACCAGGTCTCTGGGGGGCTTGTGACTGGGAGTCACCTCAGAGTGGAGCTCAAGGGACAGAATGGTCTGGGTTCCTCTTTCCTTCAAACTCATTTGACCTATGTCTATGAGAGTTTGTGACTCTTGGCACCCAGTATGGTGGCAGGTCCCTGCTGGAGCTCTGGCTTGCCTCTCAGTTTGAGCTGGGTGAAGACTCTATCCTTGGTGCTGTGGGAGTCTGCAGCTGGGGCCAGTTCCCGCCCTCTTTGCCTTGTGGCTAATTTTAGGGCCTCCTAGACCATCCTCCTAGCTCAGCCTGGGTTGGCTCCCAGTCACTCAGTGGTGGGGTCAGTTGGGGTCTTGGAAGAGTAGGCAAAGCCAGATCCAGAATTGGCTTAAGAGATGAAACTAGAATCCATGTCCTTGTCCATCCCCTCCTCCCACCACTTGGGAGTCATCCTCAGAGCTCACTGGCAGAACTGGACAGGAACCCATCTGCTGCAAGCCTGGTATATGCTCAGCCTTTCGATAGGCAGACAGACAAACTAAATGCTGTTTGAAAGTCACAAAGAACAGAGAGCTTACAACAGAAAAGTCCCTGGAAGACCTGCTAGCTCAATACTTTACTGCAGATCCTAAAGGCCAGAGAGACCAAGATGTTGGCCCAGGGTCACACAGCAAATCATGGCAGAGCTGGTATAAATGGTTGAGCTTACCCTGTTGGACAGAAGGGCAAAGATAGAGAGAGGAGAGCCCCTCGTAGTATCCTCCCAAATGCCAGCTCCATGCATATTCCTTTCTTTTCTTCCTTAGGAGGTTTTGTTTGTGAGTGTCTCATGAAGTCCAGGCTGGCCTTGAACTTACTATTTACCCAAGGATAACCCTAAACTCTGATCCTCCTTCCTCTGCCTCCCGAGTGCTGGGATTATGGGTATGAGTCACCATGCTGATTTAGGTGGTGCTGGGAATTGAACCCAGGGGTTTGTACATGACAGGAAAGCAGGATTCCAACTGCTGCCTCCTGAGTACTGGGATTATGGGTATGAGTCACCATGCTGTTTTAGGTGGTGCTAGGGATTGAACCCAGGGTTTAGTACATGACAAGCAAGAAGGATTCCAACTGAACTACATTCCCAGTACTTCTTTTGCTTGTTCATTCTTATTTTTTGAAGGTCTCACTTGGTGGTCTAAACTAGCCTTAAATACACTACTGAATTTGCTGCAATCCTCCTGCCACAGCCTCCTAAGTGCTGGATAATGGACCCAGGACCTTGTACATGCCAGGCAAGTGCCATAGTTCCAGCCCCTGCTATGAAATAGGACAAGCCGGGCATGGTGGCGCACGCCTTTAATCCCAGCACTCGGGAGGCAGCAGAAACAGGTGGATCTCTGTGAGTTCAAGGCCAGCCTGGTCTACATAGTGAGTTCCAGGACAGCTGGAGCTACAGGGAGACTCTGTCTCAAAAAGACCAAAAAAAAAAAAGAAAAAAGAAAGAAATAGGACAGGGACATACGCTCCTAGGCTGGTTGGGAGGGACTTAGGAGGGGAGAGGAGTTGGAAAGCTGCAGGGGACTCAGGATGTGCTGTGCCCACTCTAAGGGGAGGGATGTACTACCTGGACATCAGGGTCCTCTCTGAAAACCTTGAGCCAGAGTGTGGGCCTCCCCTATCTCCCTTACCTAATTTGCTCCCACGAGGCCATGCTGCCAAGGAAGAGGAACAAATTTTGAGGCTGACCCAGCAGAGGGCAGGCAGATACAAGGGGGGGGGGGTATAGGGAGGTGTGGGGACTCAGGAGGAACTTGTGGGCCTTCCTTCCCCCACCACCAGCCCTAGCTCCCTGTCCCTGCCTCCTTCCAGGTCCTTCTCACTAGTTCTCTTTCTAAGCTCCCCCTCTACCACCCCCACCTCCCCACCTACCTCCCTCTTAGCTAGCCTTCAGCTGGCTTACCCTAGGAGGGCTAGCTGAGTGGGACACTAAGTGCCAGAAAGGAACCAGTCAGTGAGCTGCACTTGAATCTTCCAGGGTCCCCTCTCTTCCAGTAGCCAAGAAACCCCTAGAATACTGAGCCCCACATCTGTGTGCATCACTGACTAAGCCAAGTGGGCCTCCCTCAGACGTCCAGCTGCCTCACCCTCACTCACTCTGGTCTCCTGAAATGCCCTGTGGGCAGCACCTGCCCTCTGGACCTTCTGGTATCCAGGCTCTGGCTGCAGGTGGGCATGTGGAGGACAGTCTGGGTACACTTCACTGGCACTCAAACAATACTTAATGGTCCATCTTAAATCGTTTTGAAACACATGTTTGTAACCACCTACCAAAGCAAGAAGAAGATGTTTTAAAGAGACACTTTGGCCTTTCTCTTTGACTGTCAAGACTATTGAGACAATGGTTCCCAAGAAAGCAGTTTTCCCAGGAATCTCATGCTGAAGAAGAACAAGGTTGAAGCCTGTGTCTGCCAGGAAAGGAAGTCTCCCAGGAAGAGAGACTTCACACAACTTTGACAACTTGTCAGACCACCTTGTGGGACAGATTAGAGCCCAGACAATGTGGGCAGGACCACATTTTGACCAGGACTGCTTAGCTCTGTATCCCTCTAGTCCTCTGTTTAAACCCAAACCTCATGTCAGGGCCCTGAAGATCAACTTGGGAGTCACTAGACCACTTTGCTCCCCTTTCCAATGTGACCACATAAATCAATCTCCTCACTCTGCTTTTCACTATTGTTTGTCTAATTGGCCTGCTGAGGGTGGGTGGCTGAGGGCCCAGGCTCTGGCCCCAACAACTTCAGTAACACTATGAAGCAGTATGAAAACACACACACACACACACACACACACACCTTGTTTACCCAACTGATTCCTAGAAAGGACTCTTGAAAATGGAGGAATTTAGAGATGAGAAAGAAGAGAGGCATTATGAGGCAGGAACTTCCCTGAGCCAAGGTTGGGAACTGGAGACTGCTCAGCAGTCAGCACCTAGATGGTGGGAGGTAAGCTAATGCTGCAAGGGGCCATGTTATACAGGGCCTATGATACCAGACAAAACAGATAGACTTCATCCTGAGGTCAATATGGAGCCATGGGAGGGTTTTGAGCAAGGGAGTGACAGGATTGGGATCTGCCTCTGGCTGCTGCATGGAGTATGGGTTGAAGGTGAGAGGTGGTTCCAAAGAATCCTCTGCTTTCAAGGTTCTAGTGGAGCTGAAGAAGCATAAATGTGGGCAGGGCTATAGGACACAAAAAGTACACAACTCCAAGACACCACAGAGCAGTGTCCAGGTTTCCTTAAAGACTGGAAGGGGGCAGGCAGGAAGAGTGACAAGAGGCTTGTTGGGATGGAGATGTCCTCTCTGAGGCTGACAGAGGAGCAGGTTGGAAAAGATGAAGAGCTGAACTTCGTCCCTGTCATTTATTTATTTGTGCATGTGCATGCGTGGCGTGCCGCTCATATATAGGTCAGAGGACAGCCCACCGGAGTTGGTGTTCTCCTTCCACCATGGGGGTTTGGAGGGTTGAAATCAGGTCATCAGGCTTATTGACAGACACCTTTACCCACTGAGGTATCTCAGTGGCTTGGGAGAAAGTATCTAACAGGAGGTAGCTGGACTGGTCCTCAAGACAGACAGGAAGGGGACTAAGGCTCCGGGAAAGGACAGAGGATAGGGTCAGCAAAGGGTCTCACAAGGGTGAAGGGGAAGCCTGAGACTCCAGATAAGGGAGCCTTACCCTAGTGTAGGGAAGGAGTGTCTAGCACTAAGGCCTAGGCCTGGAGAAGAAGGAAGAAGCCATGGGAGGGCTAACCTGGCAGGCTTGGAGATCACATCAGCTGGCCCAGATCTGTATTGTATAAACAGGCAGGAGGCTCAGCAAGGAGCAAGTGCATGCCAAGTCATGGGGATGACAGTTGGGCAGTCAGCTCTTGGCATAGTGCTGTGTTCTGGGCCAGCCTGGCTCAGAGCAGCCAGCTCAGTGTGGCTCTGAGGTCCTGGCCATGCCCAGGTGTGACTCCATCTCTCTGTCCTCATAGGCTGAAATCCTCCCTCTGTCAACTATTCCAGTGTCCTGCTCCTGAACCCAACATCTGGACACAGTAAGATGAATCAAGAAATAGGTGTTGATGGTGTTGGAGGTGTGGCTCAATTAGTAGAAAGCTAGTCTAGTGTTCACAAAGCTAAGTTTGATACCCAGCACTTCATAAACTGGGTACAGTTGTATACATCTGTAATCCTAGAACTCAGGGGGCACAGGGAGGAGGATCACTTAGGAGTTTGAGGCTAGCCAGGGTTATATAATGAGACCCTGTCTCAAAATAAAAAGTCATGAATCTAGAAAGGGATCTGTTAACACTGAGAGATATTGATAGGGTTGGAAAGGAGATAAGAGAGACTCTGGGGGAGAGAGCCATCAGAATATACTATGTACATGCATGGAATTGTCAAATAACGAAATCAACAAAAATGAAAAAAAAAAGGAGGAGGAAGAAAGAAATACAAAAATACATGTTGGATAACCTAGACCCAACATTTGGGAGGTGAAGGCAGGAGAACAGAAGTTCAAGGTCATCCTCAGCTACATAGTGAGTTTAAAGCCAACCTGGACTACATGATAACCTAAAGAAATGAAATAACAAGAAAGAAAAAGAAAGAAAGAAAGAAAGAAAGAAAGAGGAAAGAAAGAAAAAAAGAAAGAAAGAATGAAAGAAAGAAAGAAAGAAAGAAAGAAAGAAAGAAAGAAAGAAAGAAATGTTAGTTTGGCATCTGGGGAGGGATTCAGAGACGGAATCTCTCTATCAGAAGGCATCAATACCCATCTTCCTTTGGGTGCTTAGTACTGTCCATTGGGTCAGGCAGGTGGGAACCCAGTCCCTCACAAGCAGCGCTAACCCTCTGTCAGCCCATCACTACCCTGTGATATTAAGTTTTCAGCCCCCACCTTGGCTGGACTGTACTTCAGAACAGGATGCCAGAGACTCAGACCAGTGACAGATGTGCACAACCTCCATACACCCTAGGAAGTTTTAGGAGGACATGGGACAGATGTCTGAGGGCAGAAGAACTGGGCATCATGTCCTATGTCCTACACAAGGTAAAAGGCAGTAAGGCAGTTTCTTTCAAGTGTTTATTAAGCACCTCTTTCTCTGTGCCAGGAACTGTTTTATGGTCTGGGGACGATGACTAAAATTTATGTGTGATAGAGGCTGACAAGACACAAAGCAATACATAATATATATCAAGTGAAATGAAGAAACACAGAACAGGGCAGAGTGGGCAATTTCAATGGGAAGTCTTATAAAGTCCTGAGGCAGGCCTGTGTGGCCAGATGGATGATTCCCTGGACTCTTAGACAGCAGCCCTCTGGAGAAAAATCCCTGCCCACCAACGCCATCCCTGCCCACCAACACCTCCCTGCCCACCAAGGCTGCCTTGTTGTTTCCCAGTCTCACCCACCAACACTCCCCACTCCCTCATTCCCTGTCACTCCCAGCCCCACCCTTTCTGCACCTTTTCCAGAGTCCAGTAAAGCCAAAGAGCCCCAGGGCCTTTGCCTTGTGCCTTGCATGCCACATCTAGCCTAGCAGGTAAGGGTGACTCACCTGGGGGTGTCAGGATACAGGAAACAGCCCAGGGTAGGAGTGGGAACCTTGAACTCCCTACTTTGCTTAGGAGTGATTTCTAGGCAGGCTTTTCTTCAATTGGGGATGCCCCCTAGTTCCAGTCTCTGTGAGACCCAAGTTGCAACTAATTTGTTGAGAGGTACCCAAGGACTTGCCTGCGCCTATCCCTTCTGGGCTTCAGGGATTACCTGATCACCAATGTTCCTTGCAACTCTAAAGTCTTCTCTGTTGCAGGAACCCCAGGATCTTGGATGGCTTCTAGGGGGCTGGAGACAGAGTGAGTGACAAGTTCTGAAATGAAGGGGTGAGGGAAAGGTTGCAAGGTTTAACAAATGAAAATACACCAGGCTCTATTAAATTTGAATTTCAGGCAAGTAACGAATCTTTTTGTTATAAGCATATTCCAAAGATAACGTCTGCTAAAGAATTAGTCATTGTTTATCTGAAATTCAGACTTCACGGTGTTTTGTACTGTATCTTACAGCTCTGGGTGCTGCAAGAAGGTAGTTGGAGCTAAGACTTCAAGAGGAGGAAGGTCCTAGACTCTCAGACAACCACAGCCTGCTTGTTTTTCAGACAGAATCTAGCTATGTATCCCAGGCTAGCCTTGAAATAAAACTCCTCCTGCCTTAGCCTCCTGAGAGCTGGGATTACACACAAGCACCAGTACATCTGACTCAACCAGAGTTCTTAGCACCCACCTTGTTGCCCTCTGGATCCCTTATCCACCCTTTGTTGGAACGTAGAGGAATAAGGAAGGGAGAACTTGGGTCCGGGGAAAACGACAGCTACGTAGACAGGCAGAGAGACCCCGCAACCTCCAGACATAGCACTTGAATGCCTCTGCTCCCATCCAGCTCACCTCTGCACTCCTCAGGCACATATATCTCCTGCACAGCCCTACCACTTCTACCACCCACACTCTTGCCATGGCCACAGCCCTGCCCTGGACTGCCCTCCTGCGCAAACTACTCTCAGCCTTCTGCAGAAACTCTTCCTTGGCTGGTCCTTTTTTAAAAAAAATTATTTATTTACTTTTATTTTATGTATATGAGTATATTGTCTGCATGTATGTAAGTGTACCTGTGTTGTGCAGTACCGGAGGAGAGCAGAAGAGGGCATTTGGATCCTCTGGAACTGGAGTTAAGGACGGTTCATAGCCGCCATGTGGGTGCTTGGAATCGAACCCCTATAAAAGCAGCCAGTGCTTTTAACTGCTGAGTCATCTTTCCAGCCCCCATTGGGGGTCTTTAGCATAGTTCTTAGGGTGCTGTCAGTCACTCTGTTCCTGTCACAGGACCATTCAGTCAACTGAGCACCCTCTCTATAGTAGGTCCTGGACACTCATAGTAATGGTCAGGATAGACACAGGTCTCACCTCCACCGAGTGCCTTGAGGTGGAGATTCTTGCCCTTTTACAGGGACTGGCTGGTCCATGTGGCTGGAGGCCTCATGCCCTCAGGGCCTCTCCACAGAGCAGACTTCATCCTCACGAGTGGAATAAATGAGAGTGCTTAAAGAGAACAGGGCAGGGAAGGTCTCCAAATGGAGACACCCATGTAAGAAAAGGCCTGGGGTGTGGTGTGAAAGAAGGGACAGTGGCTGGCATGGAGGAGGATCAGTGGGGACAAGGCTGAGCTCACCATGTGAACATCCTGATTTAGGCAGGGCTGGCTTGTCCTATGACCCTGTGACCTGGGAGGCTTGGCATCATAGCATGCCTTTGCTCCTGAATCTGACCATCGCTGTAAGATTCTGCATTTCCTGAGGTCAGAGACTGGGTCTCTCTCCTTCCTTGTCCCTGTTAGCCCTGGGCTGAGAATCTGACACCGGAGATGGATTGATAGTTTGGATGGGAAACAACAGTGGCTCCCTAGGTACTGGGAGGACCAGTCAGGCTGCATTGTTCTCTCTCTCCTGCCTGCCTGCTGCTCAGGGTAAATTTAGTGCTAATCTGTCACCCTGCAACATTAGAAAAGGGAACTGACTTCTTACCCTATGGTGGTGGTGGGGGGGTTATGGCTTGAGCTTTTGTTTACCCAGGTTCCTTCATGGCCATAGGCCATGGCGTGAGACAGTAGTGACAGTTCTACTTACAGTTCACAGAACCCAAACGGAATGTTTCAGGTCCCCTGCAGATACCATCTTGGTTAAAAGAAGAAGCTGGGGGCTGGGGTATGAGGACAGCCTGATTTTTTAAAAAAGTAGTTGCTGAGATGTTGCTCATTTGGGCAGTCAGAAGCCCACTCCAGCTTTGCCTTGTTTTGATCTTTGCAGCTAATGGTGCAGATGCCATCAAAGCTGTTACTTGTCTAAAATTTAGTTTCTGCCCCTACCTTTACCCAGCAGTAGCAACCTTGGAAGGAGGGAAGGAAGCAGGAAGGTGGGATGTGGCCAGCCCCTCCTGGAGTTCATTGGCTCTTTCCCCAGTCTCCCCACCCTTCCTGCAGTCTGCTGCCCTGCCCTGAATCATGCAGCTCCCAGCACTCTGGGATGACTGAACCCTGTGCATGCACACAGAGCATTCCACTGCAGCCCAAAGCCCCCAGGCATCACCTCTGCCTGGTCCTGGAAATGTTTTGCTGCCTCTGCAGAGCCACCAGCCAAAACCTCTAACTACTCTGGGGCTAGATGCTTCCTGGGTCTGCATGAAAACCTCAAGGGTGGTATCTTTCATCCTCTCCTGTGTGGACCCAGTAAGCATTGTGTGACAGGTGCAGCACTGTTGGGCTGATGGATAGCCGAGGCACATGATTCTGCCATCGCTGCTCTGAGACCTTCCAGTCTCCACCCCACTTGCTGCCCCCTGGGTGAGTCCCTGGGGCTCCCCACAGCCTTTTAACTAAAGGGCAAGACTAGACTGGTTCCAGAAGCTCAGGCCACATCCACCCTTTTATCTTGGGCTTCTTGGGCATCCCTGGCCTCTCATTGGGATGCAGGACATGTCCTCACTGGAATGAATTCAGGGTACTTCATTCATGATTCACCTGACATGACTAGGCCAAATACAAAATCCTTTTGGGTACAGATATGCACAAAACCTTGACAGTCTCCTAATTAATAACCTTCAGAATCAATTATGTAACCTTTCCCTTTTCTCCTAGCTCCCTGATCCAGCCAGTCCTCTCCTGTTTCACTTGCTTCTGTATCACTAATGGACTTGGACTGTGGCAGGTGCTACTTCCCTGGATCCTATGAATTTCTCATCAGCTCCATCCAAGAACTCTGACAAGGTCCTCATCCTCTCTCGTAGAGACTGACTTCTTTCCTGGTTATGGCCCAAGGTCGGTTCTTAGCTGGGGCGGGGGGGGGGGGGCAGAGCTGAGACCTTCAGCATGCCTGGTGGCCAGCTCAGGTTCCCAGGTCTGTCCCTCTCTAGGAGCCCTCACTCATCTGAAGATGGCCCTCTAGAACTTGTCCTTGCAATGCTTATAGCAGCAAAACCCCAGCAACAAAAGCAGATGCAAATCCCAAGAGAAGGATAAAATTAAGTGTAGAAATCCCTTATTTCAGTATCTGAACTATACTCCATAAATCATATTACAACTATGCTTAATAATTACAACTATTGGGGGGTGGAGAGATGGCTCAGTGGTTAAGAACACTGGTTGTTCTTGCAGAAGATCCGGGTTCGAATCCCAGAACCCATATGACAGCTAACAACTGTCCATAACTCCAGTCCCAGGGGATCTGACAGCCTCTTCTCACCTCCTTGGGCATTGCACAAAATGGGTGTACTTACCTACATGCAGGCACATACATATAAAATAAAAATAATAATTTTTTAAATTATAACTATATTATAGGCATTGTGTAGAGACTGGGGTTTGGTTAGTGGTAGGAAAAAGAATAGTGATTTTTTTTTTTTTTACATTTATTTAGTGTGTAAGAATGTACAGATGTGCCATGGTGCATGTGTAGAGGACAACTCGCAGGAAGCAATTCTCTTTTACTACCATGGGGGTTCACAAGCTTGAACTCAGATTGTCAGACTTGGCAGCAGTCACCCTTATCTAGTGAGCCATCTTGCCAGCCCAAGATGGTGGTACTTTTTAAAATTTTTATTTATTATTTTTATTTTATGTGTATGAGTGTATTGCCTGCATGTATGTAAGTACACCTGTGTTGTGCAATGCCCAAAGAGGGCAGAAGAGGGTGTTTGGATCCCCTGGAACTGGAGTTACAGATGATTGTTAGCCACCATGTGGGTGCTAGAAACCAAATCCAAGTTCTCTACAAGAGCAGTCAGTGCTTTTAACCACTGAGCCATTTCTCCAGCTCCAGGATTGGGGTTCTTGATGATGATTGTGGAGTTATCACTGACATTGGCAGTGAATATTTTCCTTAATTAGGAAGTGACATCCATGGGGATATTTCACAGTAGGTATATGGGCCACATAGAAGATTCATTGGCTCTGACTCTTCCTTTATTTTACTTGAGAGAAGAAAAAGAGATCTGTCCTATGGGATAATTCTGATTTGATTATGAAGACAAGATTCAACGATACAAAAGAATTCTAAAACAAGACTTCTACTTGACTTGGGAATCAAAGGCTTGGGAAAGCAGGACCACAGGTTTAAAGGTGGGAAGGCCAGGATGAGTGAGGTTCAGACCCTCCCCAGTTGCTTAGGGGAACTCTGGGGATGAACTGCACCCCAGAGAACAATAGAGCCAGTGCTGTGTTCACAAAGCCACCTTGAAGAGATCTTTGAGGGATTATAGAAAATATGCACACTAGGAGGATGGAGAGCCAGTCCAAAACATGGTAAGCTATGGTAACCACAAAGCAGGGAGTTTTAGATCTTCTGTTGACATCATTTTCCTGCAGCAGGCACCCTTATCTAGTGAGCCATCTTGCCAGCCCATCTTGCCAGCCCAACATCATTTTCCATCATGAGCCCACAGTCCTGGGAAGGTAGTGAGCAGGAGCTACAAGCCTGTGTCCACTGGTCCAAACAGTCTCCTTCTCAATCTAACTTTACCCAACTGCTGAGCAAGAGGAGGGGAGCTGGATGTGTGAACCACATGCCATATCTGGATGACTGACTACCTTGTACCAGGTACTATGCTAAGCACATGAAGTGAACCGACTGTCTCATCTAGTCCTCCAATATTCATTTAAAGTAGATATTATTATCACTCTTATTTTATAATTGTGGAAATGAAATGCCATAGGGGCCAAGCAAAAGAAAAAAGAAATTAGTGAGAGAGTCAGGATTGGAAGTTAGAGTCATCTCTTACAAAACACCGCCCTTCACCTCTATTCAGACTTGATCTACATTTGTGTCTGAGGAAAGCACTGGTCAAAGGCATCATGTGATTCTGACTTACCAGGTGGTGCTATACTTGCACAGTAAAGAAGGAGATGACCTGGGTTACTGGGTGGGACGATACATGGCTAATATACCAGATTAAGATATTATTGTCCTGTTGACTTAGAACATAACTATCTGTGGTGAGGCCACATCCATGCTGTCAGGGAGTGAAATGGCTCATCTAAGCTTCCTGGTGAACAACACAAGATTTGTGACCAGGGCCTGGAGAGCAGAGCCACTTCAGGGTACTCTGATAAAGAAGCCAGACCTGGGCTCTCTCAGGCTATACTATAAAGCATCCATAAGGGTATTCCCAATGCATGTGTCAAAGAGGTAGTCTGGGGACTTGAAAGAGGGGATGACTTCTCCCTCTCATGGAGCCTAGTATTACCTGGAGAGTGGGTTCTTTATTTTATTTATTTCTTTATTATTTACTTTATTTTTTATTATTTTTTTATGTGTATGAGTTTTATACCTGCATGTATGTAAGTGCACTCGTGTGGTACAGTGACTGTGGAGAACAGAAGAGGGTGTCAGATCCCCTGGAACTGGAGTTATAGATGGTTGTTAATCACTATGTGGGTACTGGGAATCGAACCCAGGTCCTCTGCAAGAGCAACCAGTGCTCTTAACCACTGAGCCATCTCTCCAGCCCCCATTTATTTATTTTGAGACAGGGTCTCACTTTGTAACCCTGGCTGACCTGGAACTCATCATGTAGACCAGGCTGGCCTTGAACTCTCAGAGATCTGTCTGCCTCTGCCTGCCCAGTGATGGGATTAAAGGTGTGCACTGCCACACCCATTGAGAATGGGTTATTATGCACCCACTTTGCTCTGTTTCCTTATCCTCTTTGTTGGAACAGCTTTCTTATGGTCATTTCAGTCAGTTTAAGGAATTTTCTTTTTTTTTTCTTTTTTCTTTATTATTTTTAATTAATAAATGTGTATGTGTGTATTGCCTGCATGTAGGTAAGTACACCCATGTCATGCAATGCCCATGGAGGACAGAAGAGACTGTTGGATCCCCTGGAACTGGAGTTATGGACAGTTGTTAGCTGCCATATGGGTGCTGGGATTCGAACCCGGGTCTTCTGCAAGAACAACCAGGCTTCTTAACCGCTGAGCCATCTCTCCAGCCCCTAGTTAAAGGAATTTTCAAACGATTATTTTTTTTTTTTTTGTCTTTTCTGAGACAGGGTCTCTTTGTAGCCCCAGGTGTCCTGGAACTCACTATGTAGACCAGGCTGGCCTCGAACTCACAAAGATCCGCCTGCCTCTGCCTCCCAAGTGCTGGGATTAAAGGCATGCTCCACCACACCCGGCCCCAATGTTTGTTTTTACTTTTGGTGGTGCCAGGGATTAAGCCTAGGGAAGGATGCTTTTTAAAATTATTTTTTTTCTGGCAGTTCTGAGGATACAAACCAGGGCCTTGCAAATACTACACAAGAATTTTACCACTGAGCTATTTTAAAGCTTAACTTTTAAATAAAATTTAAAATAAGTAAGCATTTTTTTGTTTTGAATTACATTTATTTGTATATGTGAGGAGGGCACACATATGCCATAGCATGCATGTATGTGAAGGTCAGAGATGGCTTAGTAAGTAAAAATACTTGTCGTCAAGCCTGACAACCTGAGTTCAATCCCCAGGACCCCCATGGTGGAAGGAGAGAACTGATTCCTGAAGGTTATATTTTGATTTCCACAGGAGCAAAATGTGTCAAGACAAAATAAATGTTAAAAAAAATCATTAAAGGGGCTAAAGAGATGGCTCAGCAGGTTAAAAGGATTTGCTGCTCTTGCAGAGGACCAAAGTTTAGTTCCCTGAACCCACATCAGGCAGCTCACAACCACCTATAACTCCAGCTCCAGGGAACCAACAGCCTCTTTTAGCCTCTACTCAACCCATAAACATGCACACATACACATATGGACACATACACATAAATCGAAACAAAATAAATATTTATAAGTTATTTTTTAAAAAAATAAGGTAGATGACACTCTAGGAGGAATGACACTTGGTTGTCCTTTGGCCTCCACAGAGTAGGCATGCACCCTCAGGCACACCCAGGTAAACATGCACGTATACACACACACATACACACACACACACACACACACACACACACACACACACACAGAGTGACTGAGAAGCAAGCAAGAAAGAACATGGTCTTACTATGTAACCCAGGTTGGCCTGAAACTCATGGGCCGTCCTCCTGCCTCACCCTTCTGAGTGCTGAGGATCATAGGTGTGTACCACCATGCCCAGCTCAACTTCCACTTGTTTTGAGGAGTATTGGTAGGGTATCCTGTAGATGGTTGCTCAATTTGGGTTTTTCTCATGACTAGTCTGGGGTTCTGACTTCTCAGGGGGAAGATTACAGAGATAAAGTGCTTCTCATTGCATCAGAGTCAGGTTGTGTGCTATCAACTTGGCTGAGGTAGTGACTGTCAGGTTTCTCTAGGGAAAAGCAACTTCTAGGGGTTGGGGGGTGTGGTTAGAGATGCAGTTCTGTTGTTAGAACCTTGCCTGGTGTGCATGAAGCCCTGGGATCTGGCCCCAGCATTGACATAAAAATAGTTGTGGTAGCACACACCTCTAATACCAGCACCTGGGAGGTAGAGGGAGGAGGAGCAGAAATTCAAGGTCAGTCTTGGCTACATACTGAGTTCAAAGCCTCAGCTATAGGAGACCCTGTCTCAAGAAGGAGGAGGAGGAGGAGAAGGAGGAGGAAGAGGAAGAGGAAGAGGAGGAGGAGGAAAGAAAATTTACTAAAAATTTATTAAAAGGGACTAGAGAGATGACTCAGTGGCTAAGAGCACCTACTGCTCTCCTAGTGGACCTGAGTTCAAGTCCCAGCATCCATGATGGGCTGCTCACAGCAGTCTGTAACTGTTGCATCACACTCACGTGGATAACCCCCTCCCCCCACATACACATAATTAAACAGTAATAATAATAAATTAATAGAGGATGCATTCTTTGAACACTGAGGCCAGGGAATATACCCACCCACAAGCATGTTAATGACGATCTGCAAGAGAACCGACAGGGAAGGTGAATTCCAGAGGGCAGTGGGCTCTGTCTGTGAATCTAGGCACAGGCCAGGTCTCATTCATCTCCAAGCCCCCAGAACCCAGCACAAGGCTGTCTGATAAATGTTTGAGTGGAGTTTTTCCTTTTTCTTTTTTTGTTTTTTTTGAGACAGGGTTTTCCTGTAGCCCCAGCTGTCCTGGAACTCACTATGTAGACCAGGCTGGCCTTGAACTCACAGAGATCCGCCTGCCTCTGCCTCCCAAGTGCTGGGATTAAAAGCATGCGCCACCATGCCCAGCCTCTTTTTCTTTTTTAAAAAAACATCTCTAGTGACTGGAGAGATGTCTCAGCAGTTAAGAGCACTGGCTGCTCTTTCATAGGACTCAGGTTTTGTTCCCAGCACCACATAGTAGCTAACAACCTTCTATAACTCCAGTTCCGGGGGATCCAATACCCTTTTCTGGACTCTGCAGGCATTGCACAACATGCATTCAGGCAAAACATTCATACATGTAAGATTTAAACAAAATTAAACCATTTTTGTTGACCTGGAGAGATAGCTCGGTGGTTAAGAGCACTTACTGCTCTTCCAGAAGACTCAGGTTCAGTTCCCAGCACCTACATGGTTGCTAACACCTGTCTGTCACTCCAGTTGCAGGGGATCTGACACCCTCTTTTGGCCTCTGTGAGAGGCCTGAGGGGCACTTACATACATGCAGGACAAACACTCATACACATAAAATAAAATAAAATACTTTTTAAATTTTAATTTATTTTGGGGGTGAGGGAGTTGTGTGTGCGCCATGGTATACATGTGGAGATCAGAGAATAACTCTTTCTACCATGTGGGTCCCAGGGATGAACATTAGGCTTGGCATTACCTAAGTGCCCTTACCCACTGAGCCATCATGCTGGTCCTAGGTTTTTTTTCTTTTTCAAATATACTTTTTATTGAGGTGGTAGTCACATAACATAAAATCAGCCATTTCAAGTATACAGTTCAGATGCATTCCCTACATGCACACATACAGTGTATACAATTCAGATGCATTCCCTGCATGCACACATACAGTGTATACAATTCAGATGCATTCCTTGCATGCACACATACAGTGTATACAATTCAGATGCATTCCCTACATGCACACATACAATGCTGCTCAACCACCACCTCTGTCTAATTCTGAAACACTTTCATCACAAAAGCACATTCCAAACTCACTAAAAGTCATTCCCTGTGCTTCTCCACCTAACCCCTGGCAACTATCAATTTGCCTTTTGTCTCTATGGGTTTATTTATTCTGAATAGTTCATATCAGTGGGGTCATATGACGTGAGACCTTTTGTGTCTGACTCCTTTCAGAGAGAATAATGCTACATGATGGCACATAACAGAATTTCATTCCTGCTTATGGCTAATGTTCTATTGTCTGTGCGCCACGTTTCGTTTATCCCCTCATCCACTATGGCACATTTGGGTTTTTTCCACCTTTGGGCTATTGTCTGAGACAATGCCATGAATATTCCTGTAAGAGTATTTGCTTGAGTGTCCAATTTCAGCTCTTTCAATGGTGAGCAATGCATGATTGGAGTTTTAAAGATAGGGTATTTCTTCTGAGATTCTTCAGAAGCTGATTAAACTTATAGCTCTGATTATGAACCAAAGCCTGTGGTAAGGGAGTTCTATTGTGGACAAGGTTCCTATTCATATCCATCACTAGGCCTGATGAAGACATAGTGCACAAATATCAAGTTCACCCATGACAAGAAACCAGGAAGGAAAGTTTAAAATCGCAATGCAAACATGTAAAGAGGGTCAGATGCAAATATATATAAAGTGGGCAAAGCATCAAATTGAGTCTCACATGTGCTTCCTTCAAAAGAGTCTCCAAGCTCAGGATATGGGAAAATTAGTGTATTTGTTACTTTTCTCATTGCTATGACAACATACTTGACAAAAGCAACTTAAGGAAGGACAGACTTATTTGCATCACAGTCTGGGGATTCAGTCTGTCATGGAAGAAAGTCATGGCAGCAGGCGTGCAAGGCAGATGATCACATGGTCAGGAAGCAGAGAGAAATTAATACTGGTGCTCAGCTTACTTTCTCCTATTTTCCTTTTTAATTCAGTCTGGGACCCCAGCCGTGGGATGGTGCCACCTATTATACATCCAGGGTGGGTCTTTCCTCTTCAGTTAAACCTCTCTGGAAGCTCTCTCATAGTCATGCCCAGAGGTATGTCTCTTAGGTGATTCTAAATCCAGTCAGGTTGACAGTAAAGAGTATTCATTACCTGGCTTAACTACCAATAATGCAAAAAGGAGCCCAGGGTTCGAGCTGAACATGGGCTGCACAGGAACCAAGGTGGTCGGTGCCCAAATATACACAGCAGCCAGAATCGAGAGGGTTGTCCTCCCCTACTCTGCACCCTGCCACATTCCCCCAGAACTCTGGAACCTCCCTGATATGTGGGGTCTGTTCTGAGTCAAGAGAAGGTAAGCATGGTATAGGAGGCTGGAAATGACATCATATGACAAGTGTGCAGAATGGCTGGTCTTTACCACCGTAGTCCATAGTGCTGGCCCAAAGACAAGGGATTTTTCCCAGCTGAGGTTGGGTGTGTGGACTGAGTAGTAGAAAGACTCAGAAGGCCATCAGGTCATCTCCTAGGTGTCCCTAGGAGGCAGGTGACTTGCCTGTAGCTTTTCTATACTGAGAAACAGACTTAGCCGGAAGAAGGGAGAAGGGGCAGAGAGAATGAATGTGCTTGGGTTGGTTCTGTCTCCCCTCCTCCCTTCTCCACCCCCTCCCCTCTCTTCTTCTACCTCTTTTTTTTTTCCCTCTAGGCTGGCACCAGCTCTGTTCTCTCTTGGGAAGAGGCTAAATCTGCAGAGTTGAGGATTTGGAGGGGAATGATGGACTGAATCTATGGCATTAGAATTTAACTGTTGGCTGGTAAAAACACAGGAAAATGTACCCTGTTGGCTAGAGAGATGGCTCAGTGGTTAAGAGCAATGGCTGCCCTTGCAGGGCATCCAGGTTCGAGTCCCAGCACTCACATTGCAGCTAACAACCATCCTAACCCCAGTTCCAGAAGATTCAATGTTCTCTTCTGGCCTCTATGGGCATTGCATGACACAGGTGCACTTACATACAAGCAGACAATATACACATACACATAAGATAAAAATAATAAATAAAATATTTTAAAAAGAAAGTGTTTATATACTTATAGAGAACGAAAGAGGCAAGACACTAAATTATACATGTTTCAACTAGGTTAATACACAGAGGAATCCCTGGGATATGACACATAGTAATTCTGTTTGCTTTTTGTTTTTTTGAAACAAGGTCTCATGGACCTTTGAGGCTGGCCTCAAACTCACTGTGTAGCTGAGGATGAACTTGAACACCTGATCCTCCAACTCTCTGGGATTACAAGCATGTGCTTGCCACTCCTGGTTTTTGTGGTGCTGAGGACAGAGTCCAGGGCTTCATCATACCAGACAAGGACTCTGCCATCTGAGCCACATCCTCAGTCCCACACCAAAATCTTAATACCCTTTACCCAAATAAATCAGGACGATGGGGATTTTTATTTTCAGTTAATGCTTTTCCATATTTTTCAAGTGTCTTGCAATGCAGGGATGTTATTTTTATAGCCACAAAAGAGTAAAATGCTAACACTCATGGACTGCTTGAACTACAGTTTGTGGGCTGCCACAGAAGCCAAGCCTGGCCACTTCCTTCTGGGCACTAGGCTTGATGTGTGGTTCCCTCCACCCTCTCTCTACCCTCGGTGTATCTATCTCCTGGATTGCTCCACCAATCATCCTGTTTCCAACAGGCACTTGAGAAATTTCACTAATCACAGAAGTGCCAGCATGAAGAGCCATATAAACAAGTGGTTCTGGAGCAGGAAGGAGAGTCTTGGCTCACTTTCAGGTGACCCACGGGAAGCCACAAGATGGGTGCAGCCACAGAGTTGGGCAACTGCCAGGGTTCCACAGGTCTGTCCTCTCCCTATCATATGGCAGCTGTTGTTTGCCATCAGGCAGCTGAACTTGGCCACTGGCCTGCAGAAGACTGTCAGGGGTCCTGAGGAGATTCACTGTGTGTATAGCTCACGCTGTCTCCAGAGTGCAAGAGAGCAGATTTGTTCCTGCATGGTGCTGCACTGAACTGACTGTGCACAGTCATTCATCCACACACTGGGGGCCAGCCTAGGCTCCAAAATAAAAAAAAAAAAAAAAGAATCAGGCACAGTGGGCATGATGACACAGGACTTAATTCCAGCAGCACTTGGGAGGTAGAAACAGATGGATCAATTCAGGGTCATCCTCAACTATATAGTGAGTTTGAGGCCAGCTTGGTTATTCGAGACCCTGTGCTAAAAAAAACAGGGAGTCCAGTGTGATGGTTCATGCGTTCAATCCCAGCACTCCAGAGGCAGAGGCAGGTGCCAGCCTGGTTTACATAGTGAGTTCCAGGCCAGTTGAGGTTGCAGAAAGACCCTGTCTCAAAAAACCTCACACACACACATACACACACACACACACACACACACACACACACACACACACACCATAAATAGAAAACAAGAAATAGAAAGAGAAGAGAGGAGAAAGAAAGTGAAGAAAAAGGAAGAGACAGGTGTGACAGCTCATACCTACCATCCCCTCACTCAGGAGGCCGAGGCAGGAGTATTGAGTTAGGATTGCCATGAATTTGAGGCCACAGCCTGAACTACTAAGGACAGCCTGTGTTACAGGGTGAGATCTGGGGGGAGGGGGGAGCGATCTCAGAAGAGGGACACCGAAACAGATTGTTGAGGGTATAGAATTTATCAGAAGACTTATCAGCACCATGGACAGACAGACAGATTAAACAATAATATAGTAAATGCTCTGAGGAAAGTTCAGGCCCCAACATCAGAGACAGACAGCATGGAGGGGACTCTGAAGAGAGGAAATCAGAGCCCATGTGGCAGAAGTGGGGTCTCTTCTTATCCCTTTCTGGTAATTGGGAGGTTTTACAGCACAAGCCCTGTAGCCAGGCTGTCTGATTCCTATTCTAGAAGCAAGGAAAAGGGTTGGGAGCAAGATGTGTGGCCACCAATATCCCTTTAGATGTAACTTGCTCAGGTGAAAGATCCTGGCACCAGGAAGTCTGTTAGCAAGGGACTCATAGACAGTGTCTCAGTAGGATATCTGTAGGTATCTGTGAAACAGAAAGACTACTGCAGGTATTGTGGCCTGAGCAGCAGCTGAATTCTAACATTGCATTCTTACAGTAAGAAAGAGAGATGGGGATGCGTGTCAGTTGGTAGAGCACGCGGGAAGGCCTGTTAGATTCCCAGCATCACATAAAACCAGGTGTGGTGGTGCATATCTATGATCCCAGCACTGGGGAGGTGAAGGCAGGAGAATCAAAAGTTCGAAGTCATCCTTAGGTGAAGGAGAGGGAGGGAGGGAGGGAGGGAGGGAGAAGAAGGAAAGAAGGAAAGAAAAAAGAAGGAAGGAAAAAGGAGAAAACAGGCTTAGAAAGACGAAGGTCACATAGCATATATATGTACCACCTTGGCACATTGCCTCAAAATAGTCTATAACAGAGCAGCTTCCTTCTTGGTAAAGTGGCCTTTCTGTGGCCCCACTGATGTTTCAGTTATCACATGATGACATTGTAATTGTAGCTTTGGAGAAGTGCTCACTTCCCACCTCTCCGGTGCCCTGACCTCTGCCCTGGCTCTGGTAGGATGTTCTTGGCCCTGGGGCAGGGGGCAGGGTCTCTATGGCCTGAATAGAGAGGAGACCATAAGGGAAATCACAGAAGGCAGGTCTCAGGACCAGGTTGGGGCGAGTTCCTGTGTTGAGGGCATTTGTGATCAGGGACTTGATGACATGACTGCAGAGGAGCTCTAGTCTTCAGATTCAAAGATCTTCTAAGTCTGAGTCTCCCATATATTGACTGGGGAGGGACAAAAGTGGGCATCAAGTCAGGTACTTTCAGAGCCTTAGCACATCAACTCAGGGCCGTAACCCTGAGGATCCTCAGCTGAAGGCAAGAATGAGACTGGAGTTTCAGCCGCTCCTGGGGGCCTTCTCCTGGAGGTGGGAAGACAAGTCACTTGGGGGTCAGGATGCAGCTGTGTCTGCCCTGTCCTTGGATGGAGATGAACAGATCAAGCTCTAGGGGGGTTGATACTGAATTAGAAAGACACAGGGAGGGCAGGAGGTGCAGGAGCCAAGGCAAGAGCCTACCTCTGCAGACATACTCAGACACTTTACAGGACTCCAGCCTCTCTCCCTGCTAGCTCCAAGGCCCCAGCAAACCGTGGGGCCCATACTCATGGCTCTAGAACAGCTAGGAATATGTTGAGTGTCCAGCATACACTGAGTCACGGCAGCCAGCTCTGGTTGCTGAGCATCAGGAGAGTGGTGGCTGCCTCATAGGAGCCGTTGGGTAACTGGGAAGTCTAGGCTTGTGGGTATTGAGTAACCACCTGGCTTCCTGAAACTTCAAGTTTCTTTCTGGAACCCCCCCCCATCTTCCTCTTTCAAGTTCAAGCTGGGGACTGGAAAGGATATACATTTGGACGACTGTTACTACTGCAGAAGTCACTTCTACACCGTCTCCCTTGCTTCTGCCCTGTCCCGGGTTTGAGGGACTCAGACAGATACCCATAGGGCTCTGCCTTCCTAGGTTTCCTAGCTCAGACAGTTGCATGAGCAGCTATACCTACAGCTAAGGCAGGAATTCAGGCATCAAGCCTAGCTACCTCCCTCATGTCCTGTGCCCTGGGCTTCTCTTGTCATATCTTTTAAAATATTTTATCTATTATTTAAAAAATTTTTATGTGTATGAATGTATTGCCTACATGTATGTAAGTGCACCCTTGTCATGCAATGCCTCTGTGGAGGTCAGAAGAGGGCATTGGATCCCCTGGGACTGGAGTTACAGATGGTTGTTAGTCACCATGTAGGTTCTGGGAACCGAACCTGGGTCCTCTGCAAGAGCAGCCAGTGCTCCTAACCACTGAACCATCTCTCCAGCCCCAACCTGTCACAACTTCTATCATCTTTCATTGTAAAGCCTCCAATTGTCCTTCTTCCCCTCCAGGCTGAGTGAAGGCAGTGGCTGCCTACCTTGTTCCTGACAAGTTGCCAGCACTTTAAACAGTGCCTGTCACTTGGATGGTCATTAAACATTGAATAAATCAGTAAACTCCTTAGATTTCATATCCATAAGTATTCCTTGCATCGTACCCTTCTCCCCTCCTCCACTGCCAGCCTTTACTCAGATGTCACATTCTACCTGGACCACTGAGCAGTCTGACTAGGCAACCTGCTGCATCTCCTCCATTTCATTTGTTGTCCACACTTCAGCCAGAGTGTTCATTCTAAAGTGCCCATATGTCCTTTGCAGAAGCCTTCCTTCTCTGGCTCCCAGGCCCTCACCAAGGGACAATAGATACACAGTTTATCAGCCCAATCTGGATATCCAGTGAGAGGTCCAGGAAGATATTCAGAGGCACCCAAACTTGCAGTGATATTACTTAAAGTAAAGATAAGAACCAGGGGGAAATTGCTCACCAGACAAACTGAGATAAATTCTTGGATAACACACCACAAGTTCCTCTGTGTCACACTGTATCATTAACTCAGCACACACCATCTCCTGCCCCCTTTTACTGCAACCTCCTTAAAGACAAGGGCCATACCTAATTTCTCTTGGTATCTCTGGCACCTAGTGCAGGACACAGCCTATAGGAACCACTCAGTAGATATATGTTGAAGGAAGGAAGCAGAGGATTCAACGTGAAGCAGTGGTTCCATAGCAGGTAAAATAGACTAATCTTTAGTGCATAGTTCTGTCTCAGGGATCCCAGTGCAGCACTGAGCAGATGGGCTTTTGGCCAGACATTAATACACAGAACTGGTCTTCTAAGCCAGTCAGAGTGGAAGAAAGTATGAGGTCTGAGCTGATACCATAGATTTCTGGCTCTACCTGTTATTAACTATGTGAGTTTGGAGAAATTACAAAACATCTTGGTCACCTGTAAAATATAGGTGGTAATATTACCTATATCTTGCAGGGTCATTATGCAAATTCAGTTTATGTATGTAAATTTAATTCATATATGTTTGGTGTATATATATGCATACACATTAATGAATAAATTTGCACATTCATAGCACGTTTAAGTGTCAGCTGTTACTAATGATACTGATGATGGCAATTCCTCTAATCCACCCCATCAGCTTCTCTCTCTCTATACTGTCTAATGGTGTAGTTGAGACATCAACCATTATTAAGCAATACAGCATAAAGTTGAAAGTGTCAGGAGGTGGGACCCGGCTGAGCTTTATTTCCGCCAGATCAAGAGAGGGTGAACAAAACCATCACAATAGGACTTTGGGAAAGCTCTCACAGCACAAGGAAGAAGAAAATTTTTCTGGAGGTTCAGATGAAAAGCTTATTATACTGGAAATGACTTTATAAGGAACTGAATAAAACCCTCAGAGTCATGTGTTTACCATTCTGCAAATGAACAGTCCAGGGAGCTTTGATGTGGTTATTTGCTGGACTTCCCAAGATGGAAAGGGATTTGAATAGGTGCTCACAGAAACTAGAACGAGGATGGCTCTCAAATATATGAAAAGATGCTGGAGTTCACCCCAAAGAGCATCGCAAACCATAGCTCCAGGGAGGTGTGATTTTGTACCTATCAGATTGGCAAAGCTCCTTGAGTTATATCAAAGGCTTCAAAGCCCTGAAGATTGAGGGACTCACACCCCTCCCTCACTTTTAGCAGATAATTAGTTGAGATTGCCTCCACTCTTGCTCCCTGTGGTCCTGGTGGCTTAATTTAAGCCTGCAAAATTTCTCATTATCCACAGGAGACCTGGTGACTCTTATCAGTGACCTTGGACCAAACCACTTAAGTACTTTGAGCTTTAGTTTTCTCACCTAAAAGGTGGATGAGCAAGAAAAGCAGCCCAGTGCAGTCCCACATGGCACCTTCTATTGACTTTGGCAGTTTGATACATAGGAATTTTAATGCAGGTGCTTGACTAAGCTGATGATTATATAATTACAAATCTGATTTCTACTTTTTAAGTCTTTATAGAAGATAAAAGCATGGAAAAATCTTGAATGTAGTAAAAACAACAACAAAGAACCCAAAGCAATAAGGAAGAAAAAATAAAAAACCAAAATGGAGTGAAATGACACCACGTCAGATAAGAAACAGGTTAATTACATTAAACATTATTAAACACTTAAACATTATTAAACTGTTACCGAAAGCAGAGATGACATTCTTACGGTTTTTTTGTTTGTTCTGAGACATAGTTTCTCTAAGTTGATCAGGATGGCCTTGGACTTGAGATCTTCCTGCCTCAGCTGGGACTGCAGATGTGTACCCTGGGAACCACACATTCCCATGTTTGAAAACAAAATTTAAGCTGGGCACGTGGCACATCCTTTTCATTCCAGCACTTAGGAGCTAGAGGTAGGAGGATCAGGAACTCAAGGTCATTCTAGCTAAGCAAGAAGTTCAAGATCAGCCTGAGCTACATGAAACCCTGTTCCAAAAACATCAAAATAAATAAATAATAAAAAGAAAATTCAACTGCACATTATATTTCTTAGAAGAAATATCTATAATAACACAAAATATCCAGCTGTGTTAAAAAAATATATACGTAAGCAGATATGAAAGAATATAAATTTATTTTTTGGTCTTTTTGAAACAGGGTCTCCCTGTAGCCCCAGCTAGCCTGGAACTCACAGAGATTCACCTGCCTCTGCCTCCCAAGTGCTGGGACTACAGGCATGCACCATGATGTCTGGCTTGAAAAACTATAAGTTTTAAAACAAGGAGAGCATGGCTGGAGAGATGGCTCAGAAGTTAAGAGCACTGGCTGTTCTTGCAGAGGACCTGGGTTTGGTTCCCAGCACCCACATTGTGGCTAGCAACCATCCATAATACCAGTTCCAGGGGGATCTGGAAATTTTTTTTTAATACCTGGGGTCTGGGAACCTGCCTGAGCAGTAGAGTGCCTGCCTAGCATGTATGAAGCCCTGCTTTCAGTGCCTGGCACTGTAAAACTGCAAGGGGATAAGGGGACAGAAATCTTGGGGTCAGAAGCATTTGCTTATGGTTCAAAATCCAGAAACCATAAAGGAACAAACTGAGAAATGTAAACCAAAAAAAGAAAGAAACCCTGAGTAAGGCCTCAAGACAAATGACAACCTGAGGGAAATCATTTTCAATTCAGTTGACAGACACAGGGATAATCTTCCTAAGATAGGAGAGACCCAACTACTTGATGGAAAAACATCTGCAGGATACAATAGAAAAGGAAATGCAGATGGATCTTAAAAGGTTCTTTTGTTATGAAAAGATACATCCAAAATGAGATAAATACAAATTCAAACAACCTGGAGACTTAATTTTTCACCAATCAGACTGGCCAAAATTCAGTAATCACAGGGTCAGCGAGGTTCTGAGGACCTAGGGATTCTTGTGTACTGCTGAGGGGAGGACAAGATGGTAGGCAACAAAGCCACACAGCGCAGACTTTTTTGGTGGAGTAATAGTATTGCTACGAATTTGTTCTATGTATGTTGGCCTGAGCAAAAAGCATGTATACCATTACTCACTGCAGTAACATTTGTATCAGAAGAAAGTTGGCAACATCCCAAATAGCCACCAATAGAATAGTGTATCCACAGTTGGATACACTGTGATGCAGCTGTGCAATGGATCACTGTGGGTCCCTGTGCTGGACAGCTTTAGTGTCAACTTGACACACCTGGGTTGAGGGAGCCTCAATTGGGGTATTGCCTCCATTGGACTGGCCTGTGGCCATGTCTGTGAGGCATCTTCTTGATTGTTGAGTGATGTGGGAGGGCCCAGCACACTGTGGGTAGTGCCACCCCTGGGCAGGTGGGCCTGTGTTGGATAAGAGAGCAGGTTGAGCAGGGGCCAGGGGAGCAAGCTAGTAAGGAGCATACCTTCATGGCCTGAGCTCCAGCTCCTGCTTCCAGGTTCCTACCCTGAGTTCCTACCTTGGGCTCCCTGATGAACTGTGACCCAGGAGATGTAAGCTGAATAAACCCTTTCCTCTCCAAGTTGGTATTGGTCAGAGTGTTTTGTCACAGCAAGGGAGAAACAAACTAAGACAGTCCCCAATGTACTGAACCTCAAGACACTGTTGCCAGGTGTGGCAATGCATGCTTGTGATCTCAGCACTAAGGGAAGTAGGGGCAGGAGGACTGCAAATTCCAGCCTGAGCTATACACTTAGACTGTCTCAACAGGTGCAAAGGGGTCAGGGGGATAGCAATGTAGCTTAGTTGGTAAAGTGCCTGCCTAGCATGCATGAAGCCCCAGGTTTGATTCCTCAGAACCAAATAAACCAGGCACGGTGGCATATGAATGTAATACTAGTACTTAAGAGGTGAAGTCAGGGAGCTTTAAGTTCAATGTCATCTTCAGTTACACAGTGAGTTCCAGGAAGAGAAATGGAAAATATATAGCATAAAAATTCAAAGCATAGAAATATATTATGTATTCAAAATTTTAAGAAGAAAAACATTAAACATAGAAATTTTATGTGAAGCACAGACTTAGGTAAAAAAATGAAATTAAGTAGGGGATGGCAATATCGACTTAAGAAATAATCACTGTGGGGCTGGAGAGATGGCTCAGGGGTTAAGAGTACTTGCTGTTCTTCCAGAGAATTTGGATGCAGCTCCCAGCACCCAGAAGGCAGCTCTGTCATCCTCTTCCAGTCTTCATGGGCGCTACACACAGACTCCCATCAGGCGGCTCACAATCATCTGTAACTACAGTTCCAGGGAATCTAATGACCTCTTCTGACTTCCATGGATATTCAGAAATATGTCACAAACACAAACACACACACACACACGCACACACACACACACACACCCCAAACATAAAAACAACAAAATAAATGCGGATCTGTATTAACTTCAAGTTATGTGTCTATGTATGCATGTGCATTGCAGAACTAGGCTAATGAAATAACAAGAGGTAGATTCTATAAGAAGAAAACATATAGGGCCGAAGAGATGGCTCTCCAGGGTTAAGAGCACATCCTACTCCTCCAGAAGAAGAACACTCACGTTGGGCAGCTCACAACCCCTTGTAACTCCAACGCCAAGGGATCCAACTTCCTCTTTTGACCTCCCCAGGCACCTTCAGTCACATGCACATACACACAGACACACGTACACAATTAAAAATGAGTCTTTTTTTGTTGTTCTTTGTTTTTGAGACAGGGTCTCCCTGTACCAGGCTAGCCTCAATCTCATAGAGATCCACCTGCTTCTGCCTCTTGAGTGCTGGGACTAGAGGTGTGTACTACCACACCCAGCTCAAAAAAATAAATATTTTAAAATATTTTTATGTGTATGAGTGTTTTGCCTACATGTGTGTAAGTGTACCTGTGCTGTGTAATGTCTGTGGAGGGCAGAAAAGGGTGCTGAAGTCCCCTGGAACTGAAGTTATGGACAGTTGTTAGCTGCCAGGTGGGTGCTGGGAATTGAACCCAGGTCCTCTGCAAGAGCAACTCTTAACCACTGAGTCATCTCTCCATCCCCATCGAAAAAATAAATCTTAAACAAAGGAAAGAAAACACACACATCTCCTTTAAAAATATCGATAGAAGAGTCATTGAGATGGCTCAGTAGGTAAAAGTGCTTGCTGGGCAAGCCTGAAGACCTCAGTGGGATCCCTGGAGCCCACAGTGGAAGGAAAGAACTGACTTCCCAGAGTTGTCCTCTAACCTCCACATGTGCTGTGGCTGGCCCACATTTGCATGTACATATCATACACATACCATACAATAATAATAAATAAAATAAAGCTAAAACAAAAAAATAGCCATAAATCACATTAAGAATAAATTCTAAAAATATGCAAATTGAAGGCTTAATCCTTTACAGGGGCTGGGGTATGGCTCAGAGGTAAAACACATACCTAGAAAGCCCCTGGGTTCAATCCCTAGTACCAAAAGAACCCCAAAACAAAAATGCTTTTTTTTTTTTACAGATATTAATTTAATCCTTTTTCCCACATACCTATTAAAAAAAAAAACTCAAAGTCACAACTCATTTAAACAATCCCTCCATCCCTGCCCTGCTACACCCAGCACTGCCCTGGGCATTGTACAGCTGCCAATATGATTATCTACTGGGACCTCATTAGATCCAAGATGTTCTGAAGTATTTAAATGATCTGGGACATCCTGGACAGGCAAGATGGTCAGTAGGTCAGAGGACAACATGTGACTCACTCGTTGGTGGAAACACCTCTGCCCAGATTCCCTAACTACAGTGATCACAGGGGTTGGTAATGTCAAGAACCATCACTTCTAGAAACTGGCTTCACAAAAGAAGCCTAGATTATAAAAAGTGGATCTGGCTACATGGTTCAGCAGCTGAGGGTGCTTGCCATGAACCCTGATGACCTGAGTTCAATCCCTGGAACCTACATAGTAGAAAGAGAGAACCACCTCCTAAAAGTTGTCTTCTGATCTCCGCAATCTGAGGCTGGAGTACACACACACACACACACACACACACACACACACACACACACAAATATAATCTAAAACTTTTTTTTGAGACACGGTCATCCTATAGCCCCAGCTGGTCTGAAAGTCACCATGTAATCCAGGCTGGCCTTGATCTCACATAGATCTGCCTGCCTCTGCCTCCCAAGTGCTAGGATTAAAAGCGTGTTCCACCACTACTGGCTAAAACATTTTTTTTTAGTGATTATATAAAAGCAATCAAAGACAAACTTAAAAAACAGAGATGTAAAAGAATAAACCAGTCCTTTTGTTCGTTTGCAGTGTCCAGGGCCTTACACATAATCTCTTGCACACTATACCATTGTATTACAACCCCAGCTCTTGTTTTTTTGAGGCAGAGTCTCAATATGTAGGCCAGGCTGCCCTTTAGCTAGCATTTCTCTTGCCTCTGCCTCCTGATCGTTAGGACAGTTCTTTACTAGGGAAAACAGAAATTCACATGGTATAGTTGTTAGCTCTCTGGGATTACCCATGGTGTGACTCATATATGGAGGACAGTGTGAAATATAAACATGTTGACAAATAAGGGCTGGAGATACAGCTTAGTAGGTAGAGTGCTTGCCTGGCATGCATGAAGCCCTGGGTTTAGTCCTCAAAATCACACGAAATTGGATGTGTCACCACATGCCTTATAATGCCAACACAGGAAGTGAAAACCAGAGAATCAGAAGTTCATCTTCAGCTACATATGGAGTTCAAAGTCAGCCTGGGCATACATGAGATCCTGTCTCTCAAAAAACAAAAATTGGGCTGTATAAATGGCTCAGTGGTTAAAAGTGAGTACCCTAAAGATTTATTTTTATTTTTATTTTTATTTGAGAGAGAGAGAGAGAGAGAGAGAGAGAGAGAGAGAGAGAGAGAGAGAGAGAGAGAGATGTGTGCAGTACACATGGAGGCCAGAAGATGGCATTTGATCCCCTGGTGATGGAATTACAGGTGTATTTCAGCAAATTCTCTCCTCTCCCTTCTTGGGAGACCCACATACCCTTGCCCTCTGAGGTCTCAGGGTGGACAAACCAAGAGAATACCTTCAGTTTGGGTTTTGCACAGTTTATGACATCCAGGAGGGAATGACTTACAAAGGCATGAAACACTGCCATCAGCATGTCTGCCCCAGGTCTCTCCCAGCTTTTCTCTTGGCCACTCAGCTACTCTCAAGCGGCTCTCACGAGGCTCAAGCTTGCAGAGAATGTTGTGTTTTGACTGGCCAATGTCTGAGTTCAAGTGTGGGCAGTTCACTGATCAGCTGTGACTACTAGGGAAGGCAGGTTTTCTTCAAGAAAATATGTTAATAGGATGTATTTGCAATTGTGTTTTTAACAATTTTTTTTTTTTAAATCTTTTTTGACAGGGTCTCCCTGTAGCCCCAGCCGTCCTGGAACTCACTATGTAGATCAGGCTGGCCTTGAACTCACAGAGATCCGCCTGCCTCTGCCTTCCAAGTGCTGGGATTAAAGGCGTGTGCCACTGTGCCTGGCTTTAGCAATATTTTTAATTAATTGTCTATTTTTTATTTTATGTGTATGAATGTTTTGCCTGCATGTACGTAAGTGCACCCATGCATGCAATGCCCATGGAGGCCAGAAGATGATGTGGGGTCTCTTGGAACTGGAGTTATGGTCAGTTGTTAGCCACCATGTGGGTGCTGGGAATAGAACCCAAGTCCTCTGCAAGAGCAGCTAGTGCTCTTAACCCCTGAGCCATCTCTCTAGCCCCACTTGTTGGTTTTTGAGGTTGCTTTCACTATATAGCCCAGGCTGGCCTTAACCATTCCATTCTCCTGTCTTAGACTACCACATGCTGTACTCATAGGCACATTCTACTAGATCCAAAACAGAAAGAATTTTATTTGGTCAATGTCTTAGTTAGCTTTTTATTGCTGTGATAAAAACACTGACTGAAACCAACTTGGGGGTGGAGAAGGGTTTATTTGACTTACAGCACAGTCCATCATCAAGGGAAGCCAAGGCAGGAACTCAAGGCAGGAACCTAGAGCACAGACCATGGAGATGTGCTGCTTACCGGCTTGCTCCTTTGGCCTGCGCTCAGACTGCTTTCTTATACAGCACAGGACCACCTGCTCAGGGGTAGCACCGCCCACAATGGGCCAAGAAAATGCCCTCAGACATGGCCACAGGCCAATCCAACGGAAGAAATTCCTTAATTGAGATTCTTTGTACGGAGGTGTGTCAAGTTGACAACTAGAGCTATCCAGCACAGTCAAAGAATAATTTAAAATGCAAGGGGTTTGGGGAAATGGCTCAGAAGTTAAAGCTTTTGCCATGCAAGTTTGAGGACCAAAGTTTGGATCCCTGGAATCCACGTAAATGCCAGGTTGGCATGGCAGCCTCCCTGTAATTCTACCTTCAAAGGTAAAGACAGAGACAGAGACTCTCCAGAGAAAGCTAGTTAGCCGGATTAGCCAATCAGTGAGCTCTGGGCTTAATCGAGAGCCCCTACCTCAATGAAAAAGGTGGAAGGGCAGCAGAGGATGATTCCCAATATCAACCTTGGGCCTCCACATGCAAGACACATGTGCACACCCCCTCCCACGTATGTGCCCACAAACATGCCAACATGCATGCACACAAAAATTAAAATTAAATAGTTATAAAATAAGTACATATCCATATATCCATATGTAATGTAACCAAAACTGAATTTAAAGCAAAATGACAGCCTTAAACACTTAACACTATTTGACAAGAATGATAATAAAATAGGAAACAGGCATGGTGACTCACATCTGTAATCCCAGCATTCAGGAGGCAGATTGCAGAGGGATGGCCACAAGTATGAGGCTAGCCTGGACTACATAGCAAACTCCATGCTCACCACGGCTACAGGCTGACTCTTGTCTCCAAAAAAGCTAAATCAACGCCAGGCATGATGGTGCAAACCTTTAATCCCAGCCCTCAGGAGGCAGAGGCAGGCAGAGCTCTGTGCGATAAAGGCCAGCTTGGTCCACATAGAGACTTCCTGGATGACTGGGACTAGGGAGATCCTGTCAAAAAAAAAAAAAGAAGTTAAATCAATAAGATAAAACAAACAAACAAGCAAAAAAACAACAAAAAAAAACCAAGCAGGGAACAGAGTATAAAGATGATTTTATGTATGAAATACACAAAAATTCAATTAAAATTTTTAAAAATAAACAAACAATAGGCATTTATTTCAAAAACCTAATAGAAAAAAACAAAAAGTTACTTCAAGGTAAGAGGGAAGAAAACAATGAATGTAGAGGTTAATTTCTTGGTAAACTAATGGAATTGATAAACAAATTGAGGTATATTTTGTTTGTTTTGAGACAGGGGTCTTGTTGTATAGCCAGGCCACAAATGTGCATCTTCCTGCTTCCTGAGTGATGGGATTACAGTCATGTGCCACCACACCCACATCTTTTCCTCCATGGATACACACTCAAGTCCTGTCGTTCTGGGTGCCTCACCATCTGAACTCAGGATTCTGAAACATGTCTGAGGTAGAGCTGTTTCTTGCTTTCCACAGCCACTGACTAGTACAGTCCCCCTCCCCTATAAAACTCAGCTCAAATGCAGCCTGCCTCCCAGGCAGACTCTGGATCCAAACATTACCACATAAGTCAGCGTGGGATAAGACAGTGAGTCTATCCAACTTCTGTGTTGGTGTGGACTGGTGTATTAATGGGTGAGTTTAAATCCACCTGCGGGGGTGGAGGAAAGCTGGATGGTGGAAGATTGCAGCCCACAGTGGAGCAGGGGGCAAGCACCTAGGAAGAAAGAAAAGCATGTACAAACACAGGGTTGGGTGTGTAAAAGGACACTGGTGTGGACAATGGTGGGGTGCCCCATGTGACTGTGGTGTGGGAGGCTGACAAGGCGTGGAGCAAGTGACTGTGGAAGGGCATCAGGGCAGATCACAAAGGGCCTTAAATGGCACATGGAGGGACTGTATCACATGCCTGTGGGTGATGGGGAATAGCCAGAAGCTGAATTAGGAGGTTGGCATTGCTCTCACTGAGGGTAAACTGGGGAGTGAGTAGCATGGGGCAGGCTGTCCAAGTGTTGCTGGGACAGTCTACCCCAGTGGGAGACTCTGGCTCTGGAGACCTGGGACAGGGTGTTAGGGGCCCGCCTGGCTAGTCAGCCCAATCTGTGTAACTAGAGCCCCTACTGACTCATTTCCTGGCTCCTGCATGCCATCCCTTCTCCTGTTCCATCTGGGGAGGGACTGGGTGGCAGCTCCTGGAAGCCCCCCCAGTTACCATGGACAGGGTCACCCTGCTCCATCTAGCCCAGCTCCCACAGGGCCTCTGTGGTCAGGCCTTTGTATCCACACAGTGGCTTTCTTTGTCTTGAGCAGCCTCTCTATCTCTGCCTCTCTCTCTCTCCCCTCCCTCTCTCTCTCTCTCATATTGGGTTTCCCCACTAAGCCTCTGTACAATCCTGATCAAGTAACTTTACTTTTCTGAGGACCTGAAAAGGAGTTTTTAAAGAATCAAATTCTTGGGGCTGGAGTGGTTACAGTTGCTTGCTGCTCTGGTAAAGGACCCAAGTTCAGTTCCCTGTGCCCATGTCTGGTGGCTTTCAACTACTTGTAACCCCAGCTCTATGGGATCTGACGCTCTCTTCTGGCCTCCATGGGTACTACTCTCATGTGTTCCCCCATCCATATAGACATAATTAAAAATAAAAATAAAATACTTTTAAAAAGAATTAGCTTCTTGGCAAGAATTAACTCACACACAAAAAAATGATGTTCAGGGGTAAGGGTGGGGATGATGAGATAGTTCAGTTGGCAAAGTGCTTGCTTTACAAGCATGAAGACTTTAATTTGATCCCCAGAATCCACATAAATATGCTAGGTGTGATGATGCATGCTTGAAATTCCAGGACTGGCTGTGCAGAGGCAGGAGGACCTCTTGGGTTCATTGGCTGGCCAGTGTGGCCTAATTTGCAAGCTCCAGGCAAGTGGGAAGATACTGTCTCAAAGGAGGTAGACATTATTCCTAAGGTTGTCCTCTGGCTTCCACATGCACATGTACACACGTACATGCACACATATGCACATGTACCCTTCACATGTACACCTGTGTACCTATAAGTACACACACATAAAAAGTGATATCCATGGAGACACCTACCCAATCCTCATGCTGTTCATGAAAACTCCTACTCACCTCTCCTCCCTCTTCCTCACCGTGCCTGGCTAGATGGTTGCAATTAGCCCATTTAACAGATAAGAAATCATGATTCAAGGGCAGGGCTGGTTTTCTGGATGTAGGAGTTGTACCATTAGTCTGACCGTGCTTTGAGGGGACCAGGACTTGGTTTTAATACTCTGCTGCCACCATCTTAAAATTCTTAATAATTTTAAGTAAAGGGTTCACATTTTTATTTTGTATAGAGTCTTGCAAATTAGGTGGCTGTTCCTGCTTTGGGGGAGGTAGAGGCAGACACCAAGGCAGAAGACCAGGCTTTCCGTGTCCTACTACCACCTCCCTAGGGTGCCAGCATGCTGACAACCAGAGCTTCCAGGCTCTGTTTGCCTTCAGAGCCCCGGCTCTGGCCAGAGAAACTCGAGGAGCAGAGTGCAGGAGGGAGGGGAGAAGGAAGAGAGGTAGACAAGGAGGACAGGAGAGATAGAGAACCACGGTCATGCAGCAATCTAGAGAGTCAGGATGACCAGGCTAGAGAATCAGCCCCACAATGTGTTACTAGAGCCACCAGTATGGGTTCCAATTGCCGGGGCCCAGTCATGTTCAAGAACTCACAGGGCCTTCCTTCCCAGCAGGGTACAGTTCCAGGACCAGGAGACCCATGAGCCATACTCAATACATGACTCTAGATTTTCTTGTCCCAGGCCTCAGTTTCCCTTTGTGTCATGGGAATAATAGCACTTATCTCACAGGGTCCTGATGAGTACTGAGCTGCCATAACACAATAACTAGCACAAAGAGGGTGAACACTAAAGAAAGTCCTTCCAAATTCACTCAAAACAGATACTCATGTTGACCGACCATGTGACAGGGATAAAAACAGCAGCTGGGCACTCAACTGTGTGGGATGGCCTCGGTCCCACCTTCAAAGAGATCCCCATAGGAAGGGAACACAAACAGAATGATGGCAGTATGGTGACAGGTAGGACATCTAGGTGTGGTCTCAGATCAGTGGTTGAGAACTAGGGGGACAAAGCCAAGCACAGAGAACCACATTGGGGGCAGAGGGAGTGGCCAGTGCCTGTAGGAGATGTGTGAGGGCTGAGGTCTCAGCCTGGCTAGGTAGAGGCAAGAGGGAGGCAGAGAGGGGAAGACCTAAAGTGGAGGCTGGGAATCTGGGCTGCCTTGAGGGCAGTGGAGACTTCAAGAGATTGTAAAGCAGGGGTAATAGTGAGGGATGATAGATGTATTAACCTAGCAGTGACAGAGGGTTGGAGGGTCAGATGCTGAGCCAAGAAGAGACTCCACCCCCATGATGGAGTCTCAGAACACATAATTCTCTCAGGGGAGGTGAGAAATATCAGAGAAAAAATGAGGATGCTTGCCAGGAGGAAAACGCTTGCTCAGGGCTAGGGAGACAGGAAGACTTCTAATGCACCATGCACTGGAGGAGCCAGGGTGAGGGCTTTACCCATCCCCTCTTGACCTGCTGCTGCTAATGCAGCTGCTCCCATGACCCCATTACCCACCTCATGGGGACCATTACAGTGCCTGGGCCTTATCATTAGCCTGCCTTGGTTGAGAGGTTCAGGGAACTGCCTTCAATGCTATTCTCCCCTTCAGATGGTGCTTACTGTGACTCACTGGGCTTCAATTTCCTGGATGGATCAATGGTTCTAGATTCTTTCAGCCATAAAATCTTCTATGTAAGCTCAACAAATTCAAGTTGTGAATAAACAAAAATATAAAAGCAAAGGTACTCAAGGTGAAGTGAGATGGTAAGAGAAATCTGCTGGACTTGGTGACCTCCAAAATACCACACTTCATAAGTGTCTAGGAAACCATCAGATAACCTAGTCTTTCAGGCCCTCCTGAGAGGGGAGATTCACTCCTCAGACCCAGGAAGCTCGGGATCCAAAATAAAGACATTGAGTCAGACCAGCAGGTAAAAATTGTTTAGCTCTATTGTACAGAGGAGACTGACAGCCAGGCATGGTGGTACATGCCTATAATAGCAGCCCTTGAAAGGCTGACAGGAGGACTGCTGTGAGCTTGAGGCCAGCCTGTGTTACATAGGGAGGCCCTGTCCCAAACAAAAATAAAAAGGAAATAGAAAGAAAAGGAGAAGGAAGCTCAGAAAGAAGTCACAGGAAAGGTGAAGGAAAACGGGTCTGGATCCAAGGCTGTGAGATTCAAGGACAAATCCTTTTTTCTGCTCCTTACTAAGTTCCTGACATGGCAGCTCAGATGTCACATACCTCAGGAATGCAGTTTCTTTGGCTGTAAAGTCAAGGAGTTGGACCACAACAGCAGGTGCAAAGCCCTGGACTGGCCACTGTCCATCCAGTGTGTCTTCTAGAAGCTAAGAACCAACCTGGTCCCTCATCTTGACAGTTAAATGATGGAGGGAGCAGCAGTAACAGAAGGTTTGATGGCTTGAAAGGGGCAGGAGAAGGGAATTAGCGGGGATACCAATAACCAAGAACACCCCCCCTCCCACTGGGACCCTAAAGCCTGGACCTCACAAGTATGGGCCACAGGGATATCTAGTTCCCTGGAAGCTGCCTTGAAAGGCAGTCCCAACAGCAGGCAGAGGAGGCTCACAAGGGGCCTTCCTTTGTTCCAAGTTGAAGGACTCAGGAGACTGCAGAGGTGGTTCAGCCACACAGCTCTTGGTAGAGCTGTAGCCAGCACCCTTTCTGGGCCCTTCTTGGGGCTGGCAGCCAGGTTCTGGTCAGATGAGGTGCAGCCTTGCAAGGCTCAGGGCCTATGTTGGAGGGACTGGAGCTGGATCAAGATCTCTCAGTGCTAAAGGTGGCCCAGGGCCTACACTCCAGATTCCTGGATCAGAAATGGGAGGGGTCAGACACTCATTCATCTACCCACTCAAGTCCAAGGACAGCAATAGAGAGGTGGCCCACGTGGTCCTAGTCCTCTTGAGCTCAGGCCAGGCCAGGGACAGAAACAGTTCATGACTATAGAACGTCCTTAGAGTACGGCAAGGAGAAGAATAGAAACAGCTCCAGATGAGGGAGGAAAAAGAACGGGGACTTCAGAGACCTGTTGATGAGATGAACAGCAAGGGAGGAGCAGCGCCCCCTCCCGAGCTGGTGGAAGAAGGAAGGACCTTTTGCACCTGGCCTGAGGCCTAATCCGAGCAGTCCTAAGCAGGTCCTTCCAGAGGGGAGGTGGCTTGGGGCGCGGCGGACTGCAAGTAGTGGGTTGGCGCAAAGGTCCCTCGGTGGGCAGCACCAAGCAAACCTTGTAAAACTTGGGCGTCTCTGCAAGTCTCTCCTCACACGCTCCCTGCTGGGGAGAGCGAGGCGGGTGGCCTCTGCCCTGCCAAGCGCTGTGACGGTCCCCGCCCACCCCTCCCTGTGCAATACCGGCGGCCAACGCGCGCTGGCCTACAGCTGGCCCTACAGCTGGGCGGCGTCCCCAAGCGGGCGGCGAGGTGGCTAGGCATCTGTCCCTGAGGGTGGGGGGCGGCTCTGGCGTCTACCCAGAGTCCGCTCCGCCCGCTAGCTGCTTGATCTTGGGGTGCAGAGCCAGGCGGGGCCGGGCGGGGACAGCGGCGATCAAAGGCACGTGGGACCCTGAGAGGCTGGGCATGGAACTCGGGCCCCGGGAAGCTCTGCGAGGGCATCTGGAGGGGACCAGAGCTGCAAGGAGGTGAGGAGAGACGCCTAGAGGGCACCGGCCACCCCAAGAAGTCTGGGGACGCAGCCGATCGGACTGGCGCGGGGACTGACTCAGCGCTGGGCAGGGACACAGCTCTGAGCCCAGCCACCGCACAAAACTGGATGGTGTGAACTGGCTGCTGTGCGCAGTTGAACTTTGTCTCCTCTAGAGCGTGGATCTTGGTGAGTGACACCCTGGAATCCAGGCGTGTGTGTTTGCGTACTGGGAACGTCCGTGTGCCAGTGCGCGACTGCGTGCGCTCCTGGTGGGGAAGAATAGCTGAATTTAAACTTGTCTTTGCGCCCTGTTGTGTGTACCCCTGGGGCGTAGGTTCAGAACTAGAGACCCAGGAACCCCCTCCCCCCTTGCTCGGCTCGCGTCCTCCCCCGCAGCTTGGGCGTTGTAAGGCAGAAGACACAGTGGCAAGGAGCAGAGATGCAGTTGTAACGACAGTTAAGATGTTAATCTGTCCCAAGATTTTTAATCTAGCAGGTGGTGCTGTAGGAAGGGTTAGTCGGAGAAAGACAGTGCCCACTGTGCTAGGGCCCCAGTGGGGGCTTAAGGGTCCCTAGGAGCCAGACCCAAGTGTAAATTCTGCTGGGAATTAGCCCTGTCAGTTTGGGGATTTATGGGGATGAGTGACTGCTGTTCCCTTCATCATAGCATTCTCAGAGTTCCTGGGTTCATAGTCTTGTGAGGATCAAGTCTGGAATAATGGCGTTTGAGGATCAGGTTGGGGCCCCAGGGAAGTGTCAATTATCTGTGGGGATGAAGAGATTCTTTGAACAACCATCCTCTAAAGGGAGGCCAGCAACCTTGAAGTCCTCTGAGCTATCTGCCTGCCTGACTGTAAGCTTTACAGAGACCATTTTGTCTCTCTGGGTATCTCTATTGGGCTAAGATTAAGGTTAGGAGTTTGGGATTAAGGTTAGAGATTTATGGTTAAGGTTAGATGCTGGAGTTAGGGGTTAGCGTTAGGGTTCTGAGTTAGGGTTAAAGGGCAGGGTTAGTGTTAGGTTGCATCTTTGAGTGTAAAGTTGCTATGAAGACTCTGTGTAAATATGTATATATGTGTGCAGTCATATATGTGGGTGCGTGTGTGTCTGTGTGTATGTGTGTGTATGTAGAGGCCAGAGATCAACCTCAGGTATCATTTAAAACAGGCCAGGAAAATTCCCCTCTGTGTGTGTGCACTCATGAAGATCAAACCCAGGGCCTCTATGCATGCTAAGCAACAAACTCTAACATTAAGCTATATCCCAGCCCAGGAAAGGGCTTCATAAGAGCAGTGCACAGAGGAGACGTGTGATGATCATAGCCTGAAAGACTTTTTATTTTACTTTTTAATTTTATGGTAAGTACACCTGTGTGCGCAATACCTGCAGAAGCCAGGAAAGGGTGTTAGAGCCCCTGGAACTGGAGTTACAGACAGTTGTTAGCTGCCATGTGGGTGCTGGGAACAGAGCTCTGGTCCTCTGCAAGAACTTCCAGTGCTCTCCAAAGTTGAGCCATCTCTCCAGCCCAGCTGAAAGACTTTTTGAAGGCTGAAATAGAATACACAAGTGCAGCAGCAAGGGTTCACATTGGTTATTGGAATTGAGTCATTGAGTACCTTCCTTTCCCCATACCTCCTCTGCAGAGAGAGTTTACAAAACCCTTGACTTTATCCTCCTATGACCCCATTTTGTTGATGAGGAAATAGAGGCTTGAAGAATGTGATGCCCAGGGTCACAAAACCAGGTGAAAATTGGGACTCCTGCCTACCTTCTCCGGCTTATGCCTCCCTGTCCAGGACCAAAGCTGAGCAGGGTGAGGCTGGCCACTGGCTTCCAAGCTGAAGGGAGTTTGAATCCTGTCCTAGAAACCTTTCTCTGGAGTTTTCTTGTGGCCTGATTAGTCAGCTACTGATAAGATGCCTCCCCTACCTAACCTGAGGCCCACTAATTGTACCAGTGAAGTGTTGCTGACCTGGAGAAGAGGAAAAGGTGCCCCAATAGCATCTTTTCTGTCCCCTAACTGCCTTCCCTAGGCCCATCTGGTGCACCCTTTGTCCCATACCTTCCTCCTGGACTGTCCTTGGGTCCCTAAGCCTGGCCTGTGCCTACCATTGGGGCCTAATGGGAACCTGGCTGCAGGCTCCTCCTTAACCTCTGTACTAATGCGAAAGAGAGGCCAGTTAGTTGCCAGATGAAGCCAGGCCATCTCTGCTTTCCTCCTCTGTCCCTATCACCCAGTATAAAAGGGGCACATCACAGGTGCCAGGGAGCATTTGAGAAATAAGTGACCATGCAGTGGGTGTTCAGAGGAGGAAGGCCTTGTCTCATGGAAAGCCATGGTGAGCATGGTGGGTTCTTTTATTTTTTAATGTGTATGAGTGTTTTACATGTATGTATGTAAGTACACTATGTATATGCAATGCCCTCAGAGGTCAGAAAAAGGCATCAAAACCCCTAGAACTGGAGTTACCAATGGTTATGAACTGCCATGTGGGTGCTGGAAACCAAACCCAGGTATGCTTCAAGAGCTGCCAGTGCTCTTAACAGCTGACCCATCTCTCAACTCCCCCTTCTACCTTTTAAAGATAGGGTCTCATGTAGCCCAAGCTAGCCTTGAACTTAATATGTAGCTGAGGATGACCTTGAAGTTGTAATCCTCCTGAATGCTGGGTTTATAGGCATGTACCACCATTCCTAGATTATTTGGTGTTAGGAGTCAAACCAAGAACATCTTGCATTGTAGGCAAGCACTCTACCAATGAGCTCCATTTCCAGGCCTGGGTCAGTGTTGGTGTAGGATGAGTAGCAAGATTCTCTGATGGGAGAGTAGACATCCTGGGCCCTTCTAGGCCCAACTTGTTCCTCCATCTGGTTCTCTCTTCAGTGTTATAGCAGAAGAGAGGCCTGGGCACTGAACTTCCCTCCAACTTGTGCGGATACTCCTAGAGAGTGCTGGCCTCCAGCTCCATTTGTTAAGAGAAAGATTCTAGAACTGGCTAGGCTCGGGGATAGGGAATGAGGCTCCCCAACTCTCAAGGAATCCAGGGCAAAGGACTTAGTCGTTCCTATCACCGCACCCTTATATGTACAGTCTCCTCCTTGGTCACCTACCCTCCCGATTCCCTGGTCCTAACCACCTTCTATAAGGCAACATCTTTGTAAAGGTCAGCTCTAAAAATGCCTCCCCCTCTGAAGCCAGAGTAGAGGACAAGCTCTCAGCTTGACATTTGAGCCCTTTCATATGAATTCCTTGGCTCCCACATTCCATGCCACTGAACCCTCAATGCCAGTCACACACGAGCTCTTGGTATTTCAACAACCTGTACCTCCCACCCACTGAGTCTTGGCATGGGCCTCTTCCCTTCCACACACTCCACCTCTGTCTACCTGCCCAGCTTCTCTGGGAAGCTCCCCCTGACCACCTCAGGCAAGATACAGGTTGTCCCTAGCTCTATACCCCTGAGTTTCAGGTCCCTGCATTCCCTTTGGATGTGGCTAGATCACCTAAGGAGACTTAAACATCCCTGGTTCTTTCCCTACAGCTTAACTAGGTACTCCTTAGAAGGCCTAGCAGAATTGACTCTCTGAAGCCAAGCAGAGGGAAAGGCATTGGCAAGTGTTTGCTGGAACTTTGTGGCTCTTAGGAATGTGAGTTATTGTTGTGTTACTCTGAGCACAAACTCCTAGGGTTCTGAGAATTTCAGCCAAAGGCTATTTATTTGGAACCACAAGAAACAGAACTGCTTCAGTGGGGGAAATGAAGAAACAGCACCGCACTAGATTCAGGCACTCTTGCAATTGCGCTCTGAGAACCACTCACCTGGGAATTCCAGAAGGTGCTCTGAGGGGACAATCTCTGTCTCACAACCTTAGACATATCCTGTGCTATATACCTGGAGTTTTTCATCTTACAAGCTAAATGCTTCCTTCTCCTCCCCAAACATGATCACAGTTTAGACCATGACCTCTGTCTCTGTGGTTGGGGATATGGGGGAGGCCCCCCTGATGAGAAATATTATAAGAGCCAGGAATTCAATGTTTTCCTGTGGTGATGGGCAGATACTACCTGTGCAACAGGACTTGCTGGCCCCAAGGACCCCACCCCTAGCTGCTCCCCTTCTTACTCGTTCCTCATGAGCAGCTTCATGGAGCAATAACTCTCCCCAACTGACCAGTGAAGAACCCACAGCTCAGAGACTAGATCTGACTGGACCCAGACTGCACAGCCTAATGGATTCCAAGTTGGAGCCTGAATCCCAAGGGTTCTTGCTTCTTGGGTCTGGCTGGAGGCACTTGGGTGTGACAGGCTGGGTTAGAGTCCAGGATATCATGGTTCTGAGCCTTAGTTCAATAACCCATCTCTGTGGCCTTATGCTGGGTTCACCTGAGCGGGTCCATGTGGGAGCGGTGGCTTGGAGTCCTGCCCTGGTTGACTAGGCCTTCCTCCTCAGGGGTCTCAGTTTCCTGCTCTGTGGAGCATTCAGATGCTCTTTAACCTCAGTCAGTGGCCCCACAGCTGAGATCCTGAGAGATCCTAGAGGTGGGGGGGTGGACAAGAGCCTTGGGGAGGAGGCTATACAGCCCAGGGGCCTCCTGGAGGGGAGGTCTCATACCATGGAGCCATCTGATAACCATCAGAGGTCACCCCTGAGCTGTGTCCCCAGACCAGCCCCAGTGCTCACTGCTCATGATAAAGCATTGGGAATGGCTGGGGGAACTGCAGGGCCCCAGCTCCTTGCAGGACATTTGGGATGGGACCAGCAGTGACTTCTGGGCTCCTGATCCTATGCAGCCTAGATATGTCCTCCAGTACTCTCAAGCCAAAGGGGTGATTAGCAGTTCAGGTCATCTTGCCCTGATTTTTGCTTATTCGTCTCTCTCCACCTATCTGACTCCTAACCACAAGTCTGGTGCCCTCTTCTCCAAGAAGCCTTCCCTGACCACCAATGTCTCCTTTCCTGTCAGGGGCCTCCTTGGCTTCCTTCACACCTGATCAACCTGAGTTGTCTTGGTTTCTGGGTATGACTCCCTGACCTTGAAGGTGAACTGCTTGAGATTAAGAAGAGAGTCACCAGGTAACCTGCACAGGGACGGGCCTGGGTATGGCACCCTCTGGGAAGGGTGAAGAGGGAAGGAACACGGGGGGGGGCTCTAGACCTCCTTCCCCATGAAGATGAGGGTGTGAGTGTAAGTTGCTGATCTCAGGTCAGTCTGGCTGTAACCTCGCTACTGTAGCTTGCCATTGATTCCTCAGGGCTGCCTGTCCCTGTTTTCTTGGAGTATACCCATCCCTCCTGTCTCTGCCCCACATTGCAATTTCCTCTCTTATTATTTTGAAACACAAGAGTGGAGCTTCCCTTAGAACTATCTCAACAGTCCAATGGGCAAATTCTATTCTGTTAGGAGGAGATTGACATGTGGGTTGTGGAATTGAGATCCTTGCCTGGAGCTAGGAATGACCGAATTGGAACTTCCAATCCACCCAGTGCTCTCCCCTGCCTCTTGATGCTGTTCTCAGTCCAAGTCCTCCCATTATCCCTCCCCTGGCAAAGATAGACAACAGGGGTCTCCAGCCAGGCTGGACAGGGTACACCAGCCTGGCAGGTGGCACATTCCAGAATCACCCTAGTAGTGGAACTTGAATGTTGTCCAACCACCCTGGAAATTCCACAGCCAGCCTGGGAACAGCCCCACTTCCTCCTCCTGACTTTGGACTCATCAGCCTGGGGCCACAGAGAGAAAGACCCAGATTGAAGTCAAGGTAGAGACAGGTCAGGGGCAAGTGTTATACCTGCTAGGCATGGCTCTGCCCTTGACTCCTTGGTAACCTTGTGTGAGACCTTGAACTACCCCTTTATGGTCATAGTTTTTTGATCTGTAAAATGGATACAGTAACCATCTTGGCCACTTCATAGTTGGGAAGTCCTGAAGAGGACATTCTGGGTCCTGCCAGTTGGGACCACCTCTGTTGGAGACTGAGCAAAAAGGCAGAGCTTCGGAGGTCAAAGATGAATGACCAGGGAGCTCCCTGGGGATGGAGCCTGGGCCTTGCAGGGTAGGAGGTAGTGGTCAGGCACATGGCAGAGCTCTATGCTATTTGTTAGCTTTGTGATACTTGGAGAGGTTATTTAGCCTGTCTGAGCCTCAAGATTAAATAGGAAAAGGCATGTGAAGTCACCTAACACAGAAATGGGCACAGAGAATGCTCAACTCTCACCAGGAGACAGGTGGTAGAAGATAAGGGAGAGGGCTGTCCCTGAGTGAGACAGAACCATGTGACTGCTTCAGATGGGCTGAGGCAGGAGGATGAGGGTAGAGGTGAAGACTACAGGTTTTCTAGTGGGGTGTCAGGGACCAGATCAGCTAGGGCCTCGAAGGCATGGCTAAGGAGGAACTTGGATGTGAACCTGAGGGCATTAGGAAGCTATGGCAGGCTTTTGAGCTCAAGAGCCATGTGATCAGACTTGGACTTTAGGAAGACCATGTGACTGAAGAGTGACAGCTGGACAAACAGGGCAGGGAGAGGCAAAGAGGGCAGCGAAGAGGATGATGGGTGGTTTGCCTGTGGCTCTACTGCCGGCAAGGGGCTTGAAGGGTATGTCTGAGGAACTCCATTGGTTCAACTCACAGAACTTGGTGAGTGGTAAGTTTCAAATGGGGTGGAGAAGCAAGAGGTAGAAATTTAAAAGGATGATAGGAGACCCTCCTCAGTAATGGGAGAATGACTGAGAAAGTGGTATGTTCCACATCAGCTGATTGATCAGGCATCTCCTGAGGACTGACAGGGAGTGCTCCTGGGTGGGGTGGGGTGAAGAAGGTGAGTTCTTTCATCTTGCTGCTAGAGTCTAGATAGATATCCAGATAGCAACCTGCTCGCTGGCCCAGGTCAGCCTGAGATGCCCAGGCCAGGCGTACCAAGTCAGCAGTGGCACCTCCTAGGTCTTCTCTTGGCCCTATTCCTGAAGCCACCCATCTCCTCTTGTTCTCCCATCTTTATATTGCACTTGGGGACCTCACTCCCCCATTTTAGAGAAGTTAGATAAGAAAAAGAAGATATTTAGAGGACTGGAGACATAGCTCAGTGATAGAGCACTTGCCAAGCATGTGCCAGGCCCTAGGCTCAGTCTCCAGCACACACACAAAAGAGTAGGGGTGCAAGGGGATATAGCTCAGTTGGTAGAGTGCTTGCCTAGCATGCATGAAGTCCTGGGTTCTATCCCCAGCACCACATAAACCAAGCATATTGGTATCATCTACAATCCCAGCATTTGGAAGGTAGGGACAGGAGAATCAGAAAATCAAGTTCATCCTTAGCTACACAGTGAGTTTGCAGTCAGCATGAGATATAATTAAGACCCTGTCTCAAAATAAGGACTCATTCAAGAGGGAGTATGTTTCCTCTATGGTATGTCAGATGTCCTGGTGAATGCTGGGACCTGCCCATTCAGAGGGGTCCTCTCCTACCAGCCATCCTCTAAATGATGCCCTATATCTGGTGCCTGTGAGGACCTCCCAGCCCAGCTCTGCCCTTGAGTTTCCTCCTCTATCAAATAGGGTTTGGCAAGTGGCTTCCAAAGCTTGTTCCATGCCCCATCTAGACCAGTCAGTGTGCTCCCTGTGTATGCATCTGAGTGTGACAGTGTGTATCCTGGCATCTAGGTACATCTGTGCCTGTGTGTGTTCGGATGTGGCATATGTGTGTTTAAACACCTGTGAAGGAATGTCTGGAGGTGGGAGTTGGGAAGAGGAACTCTAGTTAGACACCTAGCCTGGACAAAGGTATGTTGGCAGTGCTCTACAGTGTATGCTGGGCCAGGAGGGTATTGACTGTTTCCTGCTGTGGGGATGAAGTGCAGAAGCAGGACAGAGGGAGGAGACAGTGGAGGCTTGCCTTAGCTCTGCAATATATGGGGGGAGATCTTCCACAAGCCTCCAACCTATGAAAGGGGGTGCCTGGGAGGGAGGCCGTGAACAGCCCACCCCTGGAACATATAAGCTAGAGGCAGATGACAGGTTGTGTACAGAGGGTACTGTGACCAGGACAAGCACACCAGGTCCCCTCTTGGCCTCTTTGGAACCATGGTTAAAGCAGAGGAAGCAGTCTGAGGGGTGAGAGAGAGAACGTACAGCCTGGCTGGCTAACCTAGAGCCCACAGTTGCTTCTTCATCGCCCTGTGTCTGCAGGAGCACCGCCCCCTCCAGGCAGCTGCTTGCCCTGGGGAAAAATGCTGGAGGCTGGGCACCGCCCCAGGCCAGGGAACCTGTTTTTCCTGTTTTCTGAAGAGCTCCCTGCAGCGGGTCCAGGCCTGTATATTCATGAGTGAGGAACAGGCACTGAGCATCCTGACCACACCAGGAGCAGGGGCTGGTCAGGTCCAGGTGTGTGAGGCGGGTCCACAGGCTGGAAGACTGGGAAGGCCCCTGTGTACTTTGTATATGTGTGCACCGAATCTTTCTTAGATCATGAGGATCCAAGACAGGTGCCCTGCCCTGCTCCTTTATCCCAGGCTCTGCTGAATTCAGACTTTGGAGCCAGACAGCCTTGGATATCAAACCTAGTTTTTCAGTATAACCAGAATAAATAACCCCTATGTAGGCATCTACCAAGGAACTGATGATGCTTCATAGAAGCTGCTCAGTCCTGGTTCCTACAGATCAGGGAGGATAGCAGAGGGAACTGCAGAATGTGGAGTTCCTGATTGGACTGAGCCAGAGATGGGTCAAAAAAAAAAGTATAGGTTGTTTTAGCCCTTTGACCAATCTCTAGAATGTCTTCATCTGACTGATTTCCTGGCCCCAGCAGAGAAGGGCAGGGTCTTCTGGGCCCTGTCAATTATTGAAGGAGGGGTAATCTAAGGATCCCTCTGGGGCAGGGGAAGGATGTCAGGCTGGGCCTAGGGTTCTTGGAGTCTGTTTCTCTGGGATCCCAGTCCCTAGTGCTTCATTCATTCATTCATTCATTCATTCATCCTTATTTCTTTCTTGCAATAGCTGCTTGAGGGTTGGACCTCTTGCTGAGTGATAGGGACAGAGAAAAGTACCACATGGATCCATCCCTCCAGGAACACCTAGAATGTTTTGGGTAGAGGACAGAAGGAAAAATTACTTTTAAGGTTGGAGAAATGGCCTGAGGGGTACTGGTGGGTAGGGTGTGCTAAAGTGATAAGGGACATTGAGAGAAGCGCCTGGAGGATGAGTACAGTGTAGACTTACTCTAGAAAGGTTTTGGGAACAGAAAGTACAGCACGAACAGAGGTAAGGAAGCCTGGAAGGGCCCTCTGATTCACTTCTCCTTCACACTGGGAGCTCTTGAAGCAGGGTCAGACAGAGCTGTATGTAGCAGAGCTAGTGAGGGTGAGAGAGGCCAGTGACCAAGTTAGTTGGAACGGTCCCCATGGAGCTGAGGTGAGGTCCTACAGGCAGTTAAGAGTCAAGAGTTGTGGTCACTAGGGAGAGGGCTGGGCATTTGGGACATCTCCTGAGAGCAGAAGCTGGTAAGAGAGCTTTACAGTTATTGAGTGGTAGTGAGTTGGCGCAGGCACAGAGAAGGTGAACAGGGTCAGTCTGGACCAGGGCCACAGAGATGGAGTCCCCAGCTGGCCTAGAGGGTGGAGGCCAGGATGTCTTAAAACAGGTGGAAAGGGAAGCTCTGTAGTTCAGGGAGCTAGGGAAGTCTCCACCCTGCCTCTCAGTGTAAGAGATTCCACCAGGGTGGACCCCAGGAAATCTGATGCCAGCATTGTTGATTAGAGAGACAGCAAGGGCCCTGACTCCACCTCTGAAGAGAGGCTCTGAGGAGCAGAGCAGCCCTGTGAGAATGACATTGTGTGCCTAGGCTGAAAGAAACCACCTTCCCTGTGTCCAGTGGGGCAGAGCTCCTCCTGAGGGTAGGTCAGAGGCTGCCATTCTCCAAGGTAGGGAATTTGACTCACGGGACACCTGACAGGAGGGTCTTCCCACTTGGGATTCGGGCTCTCATTTCCAGTCTGTCTTTCATGACTTTGGGGCATATTTGTGATATTAATTTTTGTTAAAATTAATATTTGTTTGACCCTGTTCAAGAAAATAAGATTTAGTCACACAATCTTGTTCTCTGTAATTAAACAACAATGTTATTTCAGAAAAATGAAGAGCAAAGAAAGCAAATTATCCAGTACTTAGCACATTTGTGTTATGTCAAGTCTTGGCGTAAGCCCTTTTGGTCCTGTGACGTTTTTTACTCTGTCTCAAGGAGAATTGAGACATGCTTCATGTTTTTTTTTTAACTTTAAAAATATTTTATTTTATGTGTATGCATGTACTGCTGTGTCATGCAATGCCCTTGGAGGTCAGAAGAGAGCATTTCATCCCCTGGAACTGGAGTTACAGATGGTTTTTAGCCCTATGTGGGTGCTGGGAATTGAATCCAGGTCCTCTGCAAGAGCAGCCAGTGCTCTTAACCACTGAGTCACCTCTCCAACCCATACTTCTTATTTTTGATATTTTGCTTATTTGTTTATTTTATGTATATGTCTGTAGGCACACATGTGCCACAGTGTACTTTGTGAAGGTTAGAGGACAACTTGGGAGAATCACTTCTTTCCTTCCACCCTCCTTCAACCACATAGGTCTCTAGGGTCAAACTCAGGTCCTTAGACTTGGCAGCAAGCACCTTTACCTGTTAAGCCATCTCACCAGCCCCTGCTATTTGTTTTGGACAGGGTCTTACTATATAGCCCAAACTCACCTTAAACTATTGCTCCTCCTGCCTCAGCCTCCTGAATCCTGGGATTACAGATAGGAGTTGCCACTCCTGAATCTGAAAGAACTCTTACTGGTCAAAGGATGGAATGCAGAGAGGTTCGGAAAGGTGGTGTCCTGCCCTGCGGGCACTCATTGTAGGCATACTGGGTGGTCAGACCTTGTGGGTGACATATGCTCACTAGGGACAAAGTAGAAGACACAAAAACAGGGAAATGGATAAGGGTTAGGCGAAGCTAAATGTGTCCCACTTAGAAAGCTTCTCTCCTCTCCCTATTGCCAAAGCTGTTCCAGCCTTCCCAGGGCTTCACAGAAGGTCTCTGTCCCATCTGGCTGTCCCCTTACAGGCCGGAGAGCAAGACAGCTGTGTGCAGATGTAGAAAGTGCCAGAGTATAGAAATCCCATTTTAAAAGTTGAACAAGGGTGGGGGGCTGGAGAGATGGCTGAATGGTTAAGAGCGATTCCCAGCACCCACATGGTGGCTAACAACCATCCATAACTCCAGTGTCAGGGAAATCCGACACCTTCTTCTGACCTCCACAGGCATTGCACAACATGGGTGCACTTACACACATGCAAGCAATACACTCATACATATTAAAAAAAAAAAAGTTGAACAAGGAACTGGAAAGATGGCTCAATAGTTAAGAGCACTGGCTGCTCTTGCAGAGGACTGGAGTTTGGTTCCCAGCACCCACATGGCAGTTAACTGCCATCTGCAACTCCAGTTCCAAGGAAATGCCATGCCTCTTCTGGCCCTGTGGACATTGCATGACATGGGTACACTTACATACATGCAGGCAAAACACTCATACGCATAATAAATGAATGAATGAATAAATAAATAAATGTTTTTAAAATGCTGGGCACAGTGGTACATGCCTTTAGTTCCAGCACTCAGGAGGCAGAGACAGGCAGATCTTTGTGAGAGTAAAGCCAGCCTGGCCTACATAGTGAGTTCCAGGCCAGCTGGGGAGACCCTGTCTCAAAAAAGAAAGAAAAAGAAAGAAAGAAAGAAAGAAAGAAAGAAAGAAAGAAAGAAAGAAAGAAAGAAAGAAAGAAAGGAAGGAAGGAAGGAAGGAAGGAAGGACGGAAGGGAGAAATGCATGACGGAAGAGGAAGACCTTGAAGTGCTCTAGCTCACCTACCCCCAGAGAATGGAAGGATGAGCTAAAACCAGGTGTTTGTGAGGGCTCTAGGTGTGCCAGCCACCCTAGCCAGAGATGCCTCGGGGCAGCACCAGGATACAGTAGAGGGCAGTCTTAGAGGCCCCTTTCTGTGAATCTGAAATAAGACCTCTCTGGGACCCCAGATCTCAATTCTAAGCCTCTGAGTCCTGATCTTAAACTCTCTGATCCCGAGGTTCTAGAGCAAGGTCAGCAGGTCACAAGTAAATATTTCAGATTATGAGGGCTGCATGGCCTTTGTCACAACTGCTCACCTCAGCAGATGAGTGTGTCTGTGTTCCAATACAGTGTCACAAAAACTAGGCTCAGGGACTGCAGAGATGGCTCAGTATTTAAGATCACTCGCTGCTCCTGCAGAGAACCTGGACTTGGTTCCCAGAACCCACGTGGCAGCTCACAATCATCTGTAACTCTAGTTTCAGGGCATCAGACACCCTCTTCTTGTTTCCATAGGCGCCAGGCACACATGTGGTACACATACACAGATCTAGGCCAAACACTCATACACATAAAATATATATAAATCTTAAAAAATAACACAGGTTGGCAGGCCAGAATCAGCCCTGGACCATCATTTGTTCACTGTGTTGTGAAGTAGAATTATGTGATGTTTTCATGGATTTAATGCATTTTGGGTGAGAAGCTAGGGTCTCCCTGTAGTCCCAATGGTCCTGGAATTCCCTATGTAGACCAGGCTAGCTTTGATCTCACAGAGATCTGCCTGCCTCTGCCTCCCAAGTGCTAGGATCAAAGGCATGCACCACCACACTTAGCTTTGACTTAATGTGTTTTTTTGGTCATACCCTTTTAAATTTTTATTTCAAAAACTGGTCTGAACACATTTAACAGGTATTCTTAATGCAATTCACAAGATGAATATGGCACAAAGAGATGAGCTGAAGAAAACCATCTTAAGACTTAAAGAAACTCATGTTTTAAACACATTTTCTCCTATCCTCAAAGGCTCTGAGGATTGCCAGCTGAAGTTGTCAGTTTTCTCCTCCTCCTCCTCCTCCTCCTCCTCCTCCTTCTTTTTCTTCTTCTTTTCTGTTCTCTAAGGGCTCAGTTGGGATGTGAAAGGTACCACCTCTCCTGTTCCTTTTTCATTCATCCTCTTTGGAACTCAATCCTGAAAAGTCAGTACTCTGCAGATTTTCAGTCTCTTGCATCAACCAATTCTAAGACTCAGGTTTGGGCCAAAGTAGTATATAAGGTATTTAAAGAGTAACATAGTGAACACATATCTATTTTTTTTATTTTTATTTTATGTGTATGAATATTATGTTTGCATGTGTGTAAGTGCACCTGTGTTGTGTAGTGCCTGTGGAAGACAGAAGAGGGCGTCTGATCCCCTGGAACTGGAGTTATGGACAATTGTTAGCCACCATGTGAGTGCTGGGATTCAAACTCTGGTCTTCTGCAAGAACAGCCAGTGCTCTTAACCGCTGAGCCAGCTCTCCAGCCCCATATCTATTTTTTTTTAATGCCGGCATGACTCATACCTCCTCAGCTTCATGTCTGTCTACTCTCTCCACTCAACCCCGGATGCTGCTGACATCCCAGCTATGCTGGATTTCTGTAAGAGGCTCTCCCTCACTTCCAAAGCTTTTGCACATACTGTTCCCTTGACTTAGAACACTTGTCCACAGCCACCTCTGCCTTCCTTTCTGACTCATTTCTATTGTCAGGAAAGCAATGTAAATAGAGATTTAAGGCAATTGCTCAGCTCCCACAGCCCTAACATCACAGACATGGTCACTCATTCCAGTTCGTCAATTAAAGAGGCAAATAAGGGTGAAAAGCAGGACCGTGTGAAGAAATCACCATTACAGCCTCAGCACAGACGGTCTGCCCACAGCCATGACCATCGAGACTGTAGCTCCAGCTGCGCCTGGCTGCCCTCCACTGACATGGGCTGCTGCTGGCGCCCAGGCTCAGGCTGGCCTCCCTCATGCCGCTAGCCACATCTGCTTAATGCATTTTTAAAATTTTTATTTAGCCAGGTGTGATGACCCATGCCTTTAATCCCAGCACTCAGAAGGCAGAGGCAGGCAGATCTCTGTGAATTCAAGGCTAGCCTGGTCTACTTAGTGAGTTCCAGACCATCTGGGGCTACAGGGAGACCAATATATATTTAATTATTTTTATTTTATGTGTATGAGTATATTGTACATTGGAATTATGTACAGTTCTTAGCCACCATGTATATGCTAGGATTTGAACCTGGGTCTTCTATAAGAGCAGCCAGTGCTCTTAACTACTGAACCATCTCTCCAGGCCTGCCTTAATGCATTTTTTTAGGGTTTAGGGGGTTCTGGGTTCATGAGAGATGCAGCTCACATGGCAACAAAAGTCCTGACTTAAGCAAAACTTTTTTGTTTTTATTATTTTGGGTTTGTTTGTTTGTTTGTTTTGCGACAGCATCTCTTATATAGGCCAGGCTGATCTCTGACTGACTATGCAGTCCAGGTAGACTTTGAACTCACAGTTCTTCTGCTTCTTCTTCCCAAATGTTAGGATTACAGGAGTGCACCACATCTGGTTTAGGCAAATCTTTTGTGTGTCTGTCTGTCTGTGTGTCTGTGTCTGTGTGTGTATGTCTGTGTTACTGGGGTATGAACCCAGGGCCTCCTGCATACTAGGCAAACATACTATCTCTAAGCTATACCTCCAACCATAGGCAAATTTTAAAAAGGGGATCTTGCCAGACGTGGTGGCACACACTTTTAATCCCAGCACTCGGGAGGCAGAGGCAAGCAGATCTTTGTGAGTTCGAGGCCAGCCTGGTCTACATAGTGAGTTCCAGGACAGTTGAGGGTACAAGGAGACCCTGTCTCAAAAAAAAGGGGGGTGGGGGTGGGGGGGAATTTTTTGGTAGATCTGTTGGATCTATTGGTCCCACTAGCCCTGGTCAAGTGGATGTGTCAGGTACCCCCTTTGAGACCCAGCCCTAATGGCTTCCTCTCCACACCTCCCTTCCCTCCAGGGCAATGGCAGCAGGCCTGGGCCCCTGGAATGGCACCATCAATAGCACTTGGAATGGAGATGAGCCCGGCTACAAGTGTCGTTTCAACGAGGACTTCAAGTATGTGCTGCTGCCTGTGTCCTATGGAGTCGTGTGTGTGCTGGGGCTGTGCCTGAACGTCGTGGCACTCTACATCTTCTTGTGCCGCCTCAAGACCTGGAACGCCTCCACCACGTACATGTTCCACCTGGCGGTGTCTGACTCTCTGTACGCAGCCTCCCTGCCACTGCTGGTTTATTACTACGCCAAGGGTGACCACTGGCCTTTCAGCACGGTGCTCTGCAAGTTGGTGCGATTCCTCTTCTACACCAACCTCTACTGCAGCATCCTCTTCCTCACCTGCATCAGCGTGCACCGGTGCCTGGGCGTCCTGCGCCCTCTGCACTCCCTGCGTTGGGGCCGGGCCCGCTATGCCCGCCGAGTGGCTGCAGTCGTGTGGGTGCTAGTGCTGGCCTGCCAGGCACCCGTGCTCTACTTCGTCACCACTAGTGTGCGGGACACCCGCATCACCTGCCACGACACCTCGGCCCGAGAGCTCTTCAATCACTTTGTGGCCTACAGCTCTGTCATGCTGGGCCTGCTCTTCGCAGTACCCTTCTCCATCATCCTCGTCTGTTACGTACTTATGGCCCGGCGGCTTCTGAAGCCGGCTTATGGGACCTCAGGAGGCCTGCCTCGGGCCAAGCGCAAGTCAGTGCGCACCATTGCCGTGGTACTGGCTGTCTTTGCCCTCTGCTTCCTGCCTTTCCATGTCACCCGCACCCTCTACTACTCGTTCCGCTCGTTGGACCTCAGCTGTCACACCCTCGATGCTATCAACATGGCATACAAGATCACCCGGCCACTGGCCAGCGCCAACAGTTGCCTTGACCCTGTGCTCTACTTCCTGGCAGGGCAGAGGCTCGTTCGCTTTGCCCGAGATCCCAAGCCACCCACAGAGCCCTCCCCGACCACCCCCAGCCCCCAAGCTCGGCGCAGGCTGGGCCTGCACAGGTCCAACAGAACAGACACCATAAGGAAAAATGTGTCAATAAGTAGTGATGACTCTAAGCATGATGACTCTAAGCGGACAGAGTCCACACCGGCTGGGAATGAGACTAAGGACATCCGGCTATAGGTCAGCACCCCTCAGGCCTGTGCTAGCTCATGGTGGGGAGCTGTAGGGGACCAAGGCCTATTCACATGGGATGATATCCTCAGATACGGACCATCGGCGATTCTCATTTGGCAGGGCCTCAGGAAACTCACACTGTGGTCCCGGAGAGTCACTAAGCTGCAAAGTCTCCAGTCATCATCTGTATGTGTGAGTTGGAGAATCATGGTTCAAGAAAGACAAGCATTCAGGGCCAATGCCACCTGACTCCCATGCAGACAGCTGGCCGTTTCTGCCAAGTTACCTAGCTGCAATCCAGCCTCCCACATCTTATGGAGAGAGGAAGATGACCTGCCAAGGTCACACAGCAGAATATGAGCTCGCTAGCTGGATTGGAGATGCGGTCACAGCATGACTAGATGACTCTTGTAAGTAGTCAGGGCTGATTCCCAACAGTGGCCTGGGGTGGGAGTGGGTACCACAGTGTACTCAGCTCAGAGAAGGACTCTCAGGCCAGAGATGAACATCTGAGGACTGATGTCAGACCCATCTGAAGACTGCCCTGTGCTGGGAGCCAGGCTGAAGCTGTAACATGTTGAAGGTTGTGTCACTGGTTGGGCTGTGCTCTGCTACATGATCAGAGGATGGGAAATGGCCTGGGAAACTTTCAACATCCACATGAGGGTTCCATCAGCCTGTTGTCTTCTGCCACCTGCCTTCCCACTACTATCTCTGGGGAGTCTCAGTCAGGGACCCCTCTCCAGACCCCAGGTCACCCCACTTCAAAGCCAGTTGGCTTTGTATTGTGCCGAGCATGGAGAGGAGTCAGATGGGGTTCTAGTCCTTGGGGTTCCCCAGTTCAGGTGATAATATCACATGTGCTGGTAAATGTCAAACCATTTAACAGGATTGGGGGAAGGGAACCCTTTATTTATAGCATTGTCAATTATTTTGGTACAAATAACCCCACCATGGTCAATCCAATTTTACATTACCAATGCAATGTCAATGCCTTTGCTAAATTCCTGACAATCTTTTTTTTTTTTTAATCTGATGAGACAAGGTTTCACATAGCTCAAGATGGCCTCAAATTTGCCATGTAATTGAAGCTGACCTTGAACTCTTGAGACTCCTGCCTTCCTCTCCCAAGTGCCATCACACTGGCGAACAGCTGGTTCTTGCAAGCAGGGGCAGGGTGCTCCAGCACAGATCTTGCTGAGTGGACGGGGTTGTGGGACCCTTGGTTGGGGAGGGGGCTTCCTGGAGTGGGGACTGGTAGAAAAACAGATCAGAACATCCAGGTGCAAGACATATCCTAAGCAAAGATATGACCATGACCTTTTCCCTTTGCACTAGGAGGAAGTATGGCAGAGACTCACTCCTCTTCCCATCCACGTGTCAGGCCCAGCCAGGACCACTCAGAATGGATCTGTGGAACTCAGCTGGGCCATCTCTGGGTGCTAATCAGGGATAGGCAAAGGTGACAGGGACTCAGCCTAGCCCTGTGGGTCCCTCTCCCTATCCCACCTAGTTTGCCTCCTGTATCATCTCTGCTCTTTCCTCTTTGCCATCGAAGGCAAGACATCCCCAGTTGTTCTCTTAGTGTGGGTTTTTTTTTTTTTTTCAATTGTTTTGAGATAAGGGATGAGATCTTACTATGTTGCCCAGGTTGGCTTCTAATTCCTAGGTTCAAAGGATTCTACCTCATCCTCCTAAGTAGCTGGACTACAAGCACAGTTGCTGTATTTAGAACCTAGCTCCAGAGCTCCCTCAAGTGACAAGGAGCCATCATAAGCCATGACCCAAATGGTGACTCTACATTGTGTGATTCAGAGTGGTCTGCCCAGAATAGTGTAAGATGCTCACCTCCCATATTCTAAGTTCTATATTTCTGTCAATGTTACTGGAGTCTTTCTGGTCTTTGTTGGTGACTTCCACTTACAGACTCTCCTGGGACTTTCTTGAAGGTCTGTGACTGTCTCTTTCCTAACAGCTGCTATGACTGAATCCCATCCCAGGTTATTGTCATCTCCTCCTACAGAGAAGCTCTGAGTTCTGTGCTGAGATCTGGAGGAAGAATCCTCATCATGACTTGGGGGAGGAGGGGTGTTTAATGTTCATCTGTAGTTGGGGGTGGGACTGTTGTCACCATGAACCCAAGTCTTCCTAGTCCCCGTTCTCTCCTGCAGGTATCCTAGAGACCCAAAACCCCAGCACCCATGTGGATGGAGACTATACTGTGGCCCTACCAGGAAGCTTCCTTTGAACCACTGCCTGAAACTTTCTGAGAACATAGAGCCCGGGAGGACAGGAAGACCACTAACCACCCAGTTCTGTGGCAAGCACCGGTGGTGCTGGTTCCTAGGGGAACCAGATACAGACTAAGCTCACACCTTCACGCCCCAGTAGGACTGTCTGTCCCCTCCATGTGGACATCTGGCCTTGCTGCCCAGCACCCAGCCCATTTGCCTGGTGGGTGAGATTCCTGACCTTGCTGCCTTGTGCTATTTTCAGCCCAAGTAAGACCAAGATTTTCCACTCCCAGCTTCAGACCATTGTTCAACAGTGACATGAGGTGACCTGCCTGTCCTCAAAATATCTCCTCTTTTTCTCTGGGCCTCCCTGCCTGCTCTCTTCTCTGACATCACTTCCTAGGGCTGTTGACTCCTGAAGGCCACTGTAAAGGGCACATGAGCCACCCATCCACCAGACAGGAGCCTAGAGGTTATCTTATCCAGCCTAGCTGCAGACCTTCTCAAGACCAGGGAGGGGTGGAGAGGGGTGAGGCCACGTTCATGGTCAGTTGGCAGGTCATTGTGGTGCCTGGGAATGAGCCAGGGGCTCAAGCCGTTACTGTTGCTGTGCCACCTCCTCCAGCACAGGTCAGTGACTTCGTGGGAACCCTGTGACCCCCTCACACTGCCTGGCTCTTCCTCCCAGAGCTGAGGAGTTATGGCCAGGGACTCAGCACAGGAGACCAAAGGAGGGCAAAGTGGACGAATAGAGTAAATGCTTGCTGGTCTCTGAAGATGCTGATCTCAATGAGCACCAGATGAGCAAGTGTCTCTTCTCATAGGAGTCTCTTCTCTGGGTGGTCCAGGATGGATGGAAGAAGGGAGGCTCCTGAGGACACTGCTGTCCTTGCCCTCCAAGACCACATGTCTACCATGCATGGATGTTCCAGTCTCAATTCAGACCAGGTCACTATACCATCCCTCTAACACACTTGTCATAGGAGATTTTTGGCCAATCTGTTTAGAATAGGCTCATGGGGGCTGGAACTCATGCACTAGCCTAAGGCCCAGACATCAGACAGGACTCATACTATGATATTTATCTATCAGGCCCAGCTTCTGAGACAGATGTCATTAGTTCTATTTAACAGCTGAGGACCAGGAGCCAAGAGTGTGGGGAGGGCTTGGTCTAGGTTGGCTCTGGTAGGCCAGCAGCAGGTGGCTGAATCAAAGAGTCCTAGTCCCCTGATGTCCCAGGATTTGTCTTTCTGGTATCCCATACTCCTACAGGGCAGGAGGCTCTGTAAACACACTTTCCTGAGATTCAGTCAGTGTAGTGGGGATGGGGTCAGAGTACATATCTAGTTTGAAAGTCACTTCTACTCTTTACACAGCCCCTGGGGCACATTGCGCCATATCCCAGAGCCTTACTTTTCTCATCTCAGCGAGATGTAGCCTCTCACATAGGGCCTTGAGGGCTGACCTGGGTGCTCAAGTACATGTATACTCAAAGTGCTTAGTGCTGTGTCTCACATGCAGCAAACACTCCACTCATACTGCTGGGGGGCTACAGAGGTGAGAGGCCCAGCACTCCCAGAGCTGTCAAAACATAGAATAGTGGGCGTGCCCTGAGGCCCAAGTCTCCCCGCCCCCCCCCAGAATGTGGAAGGAGAGATGCAGGTCTGTTTTGGACAAGGTGGGGGCTCAGCGCTACCCTGTCTGTTTTTGAGTAGCACAGGCCTGTGTGTGTTTCCAGGCCCTTGCCTGGAGGACAACAGAGAGTGAGGTGGGGGGACAAGAGAGGGAGCATGCTCTTCTAGTCTAGAGATGGAGCAGGCATGGTTGTTTTCCCTGACTACTGGTGCCCACCATGGTGGTCTGTGGCCACACTTCCATTCAACCAAGACCTCTGAGACCCATGATGGGATAATTGGCCCAGAGCTGGGCCACTGCAGGTAACAAATTGCTAAGTTTTGATGTGTGACCTGAGACCACCCTCCTGCCTGTCTGGGCTGACCTCCTGAGCCTAGAGTCCTTGCTGCACTGTAGTTCTTCCTTCAGTCATGACATTGGCTGCCACACCTATAAGACACAACTAGCAGCTGCTCACTGAGGATTGCCAAGCCCACTAGGATGTTAGTTCTGAGGGCATGGATGACTGTGGGTCTCCCTGGCATCAAGCAACCAAAAGGTGAAAGGTCTCTACTGCCACTACACAGTGAAATGCTGGATGCCCCTGCCTCTCATGGATTCAGGGGCAGTTTAGCAGGCTGACTAGGCTATAAGTGCACTGTGCTGAGGAGAAAGAAAGGAGAATGGAAGGGCTGGAGAGATGGTTCAGCGATGAGCTGACTACTCTTCCAGAGGACCTGGGTTCAACTCCCAGCACCCACATGGTGGCTAACAACTATCCTTAACTCCAGTTCTAGGGGATCCAATGCCCTCTTCTGGTCTCCTCAGGATTTGCATGACACAAGTGTACTTACATACATGCAGGCAATGCACTCATACACATAAAATGAAATCAAAAAATTTTTTTCTAAAAAAAGGGCAGTAGAGGGTCAAAACCTGTCTTCCTGTGCCCCATGCCATGTGACTTGAGTGAGCTGCTTCCACTCTCTGGGCCTCAGTTTCCCCATACTTGACTCATGGCTCTGCCCAGCCAGTCTTTGTTCAGAAGGTATTTTCTTGGCTTGCCCTGGTTTCTGCTTTAGCTTAGTGGCTGTGTCCCAGGCAGGAACAATAGGCCAGTCACTCATCAAGCCAAACCCTGTCCCCAGGGTCTCCACCCACCAAGTTGGACTATTGTCAGAGAGGGAGTCAAAAAAGGACTTTCCACTCTAAGCACAATGACCACTCTGGACCATTGTCCAGCAGTGACGTGGGGAATCTGCCTATCCCAAAATATCCCCTGTGCCCACCCTCAGGGCCTCCCTGCCCTGCTTCTCACCTTCCCACTGACTTCATTTTCTGGGGCTGTTGGCTCCTGACAGCTACAGAGCAGCACAGACACCCTTCCTTGTTTGGTTATTTCATGGAAATGGAGGCCCAGAGAGGGCTGTGTCCTATCCAAGGCCACACAGCAGCCAGGGTAGAATCTACACATGTTCGAGGTCATGTCGGAGTCTAGACATGAGCCCAGGGCTCACTGGCTGCTCCTCCTAACCCATTAATCCATCCTCATTAGCTCTAGCCTGTGCCCCCTGAATTGAGAGTTTTGCCTTCAAAAGCCCTTGATGGGTATCCTAGAAGCCCAATGGAGAAGATGGAGGTAGTAGGGCTGAATTTCTAGTTCTGACTTTTGAGCACTGAGGAAAGGCCTGAATCTAAAGCCTGTTCTCCTCTATGCAGTCTCTCTCTCTCTCTCTTTTTTTTTTTTTTTTTTACCAGATATAACTATTAGGAACTAAATAGGTCTTCCCAAAATTCTTGTATTAAAATTCTAACAGCATAGACAGTTCATTTGAGACCAGCCAGGAATGGAATGGAATTAGTGACTGTATCAGCAAGCTTCCTGTGACTGTAACAAAATACTTAAAGTAATGGATTTATAAGGAGAAAGGTTTCGGGGCTGGAGAGGTGGCTCAGCAGTTAAGAGCACCAACTGTTCTTGCAGAGGAGCCGGGTTTGATTCCCAGCACCCACATGGCTATGAACCGTCCTTAACTCCAGTTCCAGGGGAATATGAAGCCCTCTTCTGACCTCTGCGGGCAATGCAGGACACAGGTGCACTCATGTACATGCAGGCAATACACTCATACACATACAATAAAATATTTTTTAAAAAAGGAAAAAGATTTCTTGGGATTGGTGGGGTTGCATGTTTGTTTTTTGGTTCTGTTTTTTTTTTTTTTTTTGAGATACCATCCCATGTAGCCCAGGCTGCATGATTCTCCTGTCTCCACTTCCTGAGTGTTGGGATTACAGGTATACACCATTAAGTCCAAGTAGGAAAAATTTCTTTTGAGTCACAGCTATGGAGTTTTCAGTCCAGGATTGGTTTACCCTGTGCTTCCAGGCTGTGCTGGCACATCACAAAGGGAGCATGCAGCACAGCAAATCCATTCACTTCCTGCTGGAGAAATGAGAGAGAGGAAGGGGAAGGGGTCAGAGTCTCACTATCCCCTTCAAAGGCTTCCCCCAGTGACCTAAGACCTCCCACTAGACCTCCCAAAGTTCTACCACCTCCCAACCTGCCAGGCTGGACACCAAACCCTAATACATGGGCTTTGGAGGAATGCTCTAAATGTAAAACTATAGTAGTGCCATTAAGAAAAGGGCTCTGCCAGAGCTCAGTTGGTAAAGGGCACCTGCTTCCAAATTTGACTGAGTTTGATCACCAGGACCCACGTGGTGGAAAGAAAGAACAATTTCAGTGAGTTGTCCTCTTGACCCCCACGTGTGCACCCTGGAATTAACACACACACACACACACACACACACACACACACACACAAATAATAAATGTAATTAAAACAATTTATTTTTATCGTTTTAATATTTTGTTCATTATTTTATTTTATGTGTATGAGTGCATTGCCTGTGTGGATGTAAGTACACCTGTGTTGTGCAATGCCAGAGATCAGAAGAGGGCATCAGATCCCCTGGAGTTAAGGATGGTTGTTAGCCACCTTGTGAGAGCTGGGAACCAAACCTGGGTCCTCTGCAAGAGCAGCCAGTCCTCTTCACTGCTGAACCATCTTTCCAACACCCCCCACTCTTTTTTTGAGACAGTGTTTCCTTCTAGCCCCAGCTGTCCTGGAACTTAAAATGTAGACCAAGCTGGCCTCTATCTCACAAAGATCCACCTGCCTCTGCCTTCTGAGTGCTGGGATGTAAGGCATGCGCCACCATGCCCAGCTTAAAACATTTTTTTAAGAGACCCCAGAGAGTGCTCTCATCTCCTTCACAAGGTGAGGGTACAGTGGAAGTGGGTATTCTGCAACCAGAAAAAAAACCTTCACCAGAACCCAGTCATGTGACCTCAGACCTCCAGCCTCCAGACTGTTGAGAGATCACTGTTCACTGTGGATAAGCCACCATGCCTAGAGCATTTTGTTACAGTGCCCTCAAAGAAGACAGTAGCTTTAGCTGTGCTGTGTTCAGAGTTCAGGGAAGAACCTAGGGAAAGGAAGAGGCTGGGGGATATGGGGCCACAGGAGTAGTGCAGGCTCGAACCCAGGCCACCATCACACCCTGGGGGCTGCAGACTCAGTTTCTTCATCTGGTGGATAGAGCTAGAATGTCTCTCCTGGGTTACTGAACAGTGAAGACTCAGTGAACTTCTTTGCTTTCTTTCCATCCAGACTGGCTACCGGATGATGAGTGATTTCCCTTTCCGGTCCACAGATTGCACTGCTGGCAAACTCTAATACTCTGAGTCATTTTGGGTAACAGATAAAGTTTGGTAGAGTTTGAGATTTCAGTCTCTACTTGATTTAACTCTCAGTCCTCCTCCTGGTGTGGGGTACCCCCCCATCATTCTTCCTCTCCCCTCTCTTCTCTGGTTGCAAGGCAAGTGGGGGAGGGAAGGAACTGTCAACAGCAGTGGGACCATGGGCCTATTTAAATGCTGCCTGAGTTCTTTGCTGACTTATATTCAGGTGAAGCCAGGATTCCTGACTTCATTGCAGAAAAGAATTTCAGGGGCAGGGTCTGAAAAGATGGCTCACTGGTTAAGAGCACTGGTTGCTCTTGCAAAGGACACAGCACCCATACAACGGCCAACAACCATCCATAACTCCAGTTCCAGGGAATCGTTGTCCTCTTCTGGCCTTCATAGGCTTCGGTGCACTTACATACATGCAGGCAATACACTCATACACATAAAAATAAATTAATTAAAAGATAATTTCGGGGCTAGAGAGATGGCTCAGCAATTAAGAACACTGGATGTTCTTGCAGAAGACCTGGGTTCGAATCCCAGCACCTACATGGCAGCTAACAACTCTCTGTAACTCCAGTCCCGGGGGATCCAACAGCTTCTTCTGACCTCTGCGGGCATTGCACGACATGGGTGCATTTACCTACATGTAGGCGATACATGCATACACATACAATAAAAAATAAAATAAAATTTTTTAAAAAAGATAATTTCAGAGCCATCAAGACAGCTCAGCAGGTAAAGAAAGGCACCTGCAGCCAAGCCTGATTTGAGGTGGATTCCTGGGACCCACATGATGGAAAGAAAGAACCAACTTGTGGGTTGTCCCCTGATCTCCACATGTGTGCTATGTGTGCCATGTGTGCAAATGCACACACACACACACACACACACACACACACACACACACACCTGCACAAAATAAATATAAAATGTAATTTTAAAAAATTAACAAGGAAGATGGTGTGGTGGCTGGTTGAGTTTTATTAGAAGAGTTTAATACATATTTGAGCATGAGCTCAAAGAAAGAAAGGCCTTGCCAGCAAGATGGTTCAGTGGTTAAAGGCACCTGCCAACAGGCCTGATGACCTGAGTTCAATCTCCAGAAGTCACACTGTGGAAAGACAGAATTGACTTCTGTAAGTTGTCACACACACACAAACACACACACACACACACACTCTCTCACACACAGAGGTTGGGGATGTAGTTCAGTTGGTAGAGTACTTGTTTAGCATGCCAAAGCCTGGATTTGATCTCTAGCACTGCATGAAACCAGGCATGGTGGTGCACACCTGTAATCCCAGCACTCAGGAGACATAGGCAAGAGGATCAGAAATCCAATGTCATCCTTGCCTGCATAGAGAACTTGAGGCCAGCTTGGGCTACGTGAGGCCCTATTTCAAAAGAAAATTTAAGTAGTTAACTATATTTACAGTTTTTTTTTTGTTCTTTTTTTTTTTTTGGCTTTTTGAGACAGGGTCTCCCTGTAGCCCCAGCTGTCCTGGAACTCACTATGACGACCAGGCTGGCCTTGAACTCATAGAGATCCACCTGCCTCTGCTTCCCAAGTGCTGAAATTAAAGGCATGTGCCACCATGCCCGGCCCTATTTACAGTTTTTGTGGATTCTAAATTTATATCTCAAAGGGTTGCTAAGAAATAAATAAGAGACCATCAGTGGTTCCTGCTATATATTAGCTAGGATTACAGCTGATAAGGAAAAAACCTAGGTCACAAGGGTTATAGGGTTAACTTAAGATGTTTTTACTGTAAACAAATTTTATAGTCTTGTTTGTGAAATTCCCAGAAAAATATCTGGGAAAGGAGCAAGTCCATATGCAAAGGTCAGCCCTTAAGCATGGTTCATTGCTATTTTAACATTGTTGTTTGAAAATATCTCTACATCAGAAGAGTGTTATCTTTGGGACTGGAGGGATGATGGCTCAGCAGTTAAGAGTTTATATGACTCTTGCCAGCAGTGATGGCATACGCTGGTAGGGTATGCTGAAGAGGCAGAGGCAGGAGGATCTGGAGTTCGAGGCCAGCTTGGGCTATACATTTAAAAAAACAACAATAACAAAAAAATAAAACTAAAAAAAATGAAGAGTTTATACTATTCTTTTTTTTTTTTTTTTTTCCTCTTTTTGAGACAGGGTCTCCCTGTAGCCCCAGCTGTCCTGGAACTCACTATGTAGACCAGGCTGACCTTGAACTCACAGAGATCTGCCTGCCTCTACCTCCCGAGTGCTGGGATCAAAGGCATGCGCCCCATGCCCGGCGAGTTTATACTACTCTTGCTGAGGGGAGGACCTGAGTTCCGTTCCCAGTGTCCATGTCCAGTGGCTCACAACCACCTATAATTCAGCTCCAGGGGGATCTGACACGCTCTTCTGGCCTCTTTGGGCACCTGCACTCATGTACACAGATCCACACATAGATACAGTTTAAAAATAAGAACAAACTAAAAAAATATTTCTTTTACATTTTAAAAAGTTTTTACTTTATGTGTATAAATGTTTTGCTTGCATGTATGTTAGTGTACCACATGTGTGTGGTGCCCTCAGAGGCCAGAAGTTCCCCTGGATCTAGAGCTACAGGTGGTTGTTAACTGCCATGTGGGTGCTGGGAACTGAATATGGGTCCTCTGCAAGAGCAGTTTGTGTTCTTACCCACCAAGCCATCTCTCCAGCCCTCCAAAATAAAAATCAATCTTTAAAAAAGGAAGTCTCAAGCTAGGTGAGGTGGCACACGCCTTTAATCCCAGCACTTGGGAGGCAGTGGCAGGCGGATTTCTGTGAGTTCAAGGCCAGCCTGGTCTACATAGTGAGTCCAAGCACTGAGTGTGGACACCAAGCATCGAGAGTACTTGCTGCTCTTTCAGAGGACCAGAGTTTGATTCCCAGCACTCACATGGGGGACTAACAACCATCTGTAACTCCAGTTCCCAATGACTCCAACGCCCTCTTCTGGCCTCCATGGGCATTGTAGGACACTAGTGCACTTACACACATGCAGGTAATACATGCATACACATAAAATAAAAATAATAAATAAATAAAAAATTTTAAAATAAGGAAGTCTCTTGCTGGGTATAGTGGGGCATGCCTCTACTTACAGATCTTTGGAGGCAGAGGCAGGTGAATCTCTGTAAGTTTGAGGCCAGCCTGGTCTACACAGTGAGGTCCAGGCCAGCTGGGGCTATAAGGAGACCTGTCTCTTTTTCTTCATTACACTACCTACAAGTTGCTCCATTTAATAGAAGCATAACTTTCCTTCTGCAACTCTAACAGATATCAGTAATCTCCCTAAGGAATATTCCTGGAGTGAGAAAGTGTCCATCTCCTCCCTACTCCATCCCTCACACCAGTTTGAGACCTTGAGACTGCAAAGCTGCACTCAGTGTATGGACCCCTGCGACCAGTATGGAAATGAAGTCAGGGTGGAGGGCTATAGACAATTGTCCTAAGAAACTCCAAGGTATCTAACCCTTGTTTTCAGGCCTTGTTTTTAGGCTTCTTTTTAGGCAGGGTCTCACTATGTACCTCTGGCTGGCCTGGAACTGGCTATGTAGACCAGACTAGCCTTGGGCTCTGCTTTCCGAGTGCTATGATTAAAAGTATGTGCCACCACGCCTGGCCTAGGTACCTTTCTTTCTTTCTTTCTTTCTTTCTTTCTTTCTTTCTTTCTTTCTTCCTTCCTTCCTTCCTTTTTCTTTCTTTCTTTCTTTCCTTCTTTCTTTCTTCCTTCCTTCCCTTCCTTCCTTCCTTTCTTTCTTTCCTTCTTTCTTCCTTCCTTCCTTCCTTCCTTTCCTTCCTTCCTTCCTTCCTTCTTTCTTTCTTCCTTCCTTCCCTTCCTTCCTTCCTTTCTTTCCTTCTTTCTTCCTTCCTTCCTTCCTAATAACACAGATTGCTCTGAACTTGCTTTCTTTCTTTCTTTCTTTCTTTCTTTCTTTCTTTCTTTCTTTCAAAAAGGCTTCATGTAATTCAAGCTGGTCTCAGACTTACTATATAACCTTGACCCCTACTATTCCTACCTTCGTCTCTCAAATGCTGAGAATTCAGGACTGTACCACTACATCCAGTTTATGAGGTGCTGGAGATGGAACCCAGAGCTTCTTGCATGCTAGGCAAGCACTCACCGATTGAGCTACAATAAGCCCTTTAAGCTTATTCAGAAAGTGCAGCATTTTGTCCTTCCTGTCCATAGACATATGCCCTGGAATCCAAGTCCCAATGAATGAGAAGTGATGGCTTCAAAAGTGGCCCCTTACTATGGGATTAAAGTGCTAGACCAGTCTTTATGAACAAAAGAAAAACCCGTATGGGTCGGTATACAGTGTGTGCTATCTGAATGAATGTATGCTTCTGTGTTTGTGTGCTGAATGATGATATTGGTGTTGGAGGGGATAGTGATGAGAGAGGGGAAAAGCAGATAGATGGAGACAGAAGGGCATAGGTAGACAACTAGCCTGTGTGGGGGAGGTCAGAGCCAGACCTTGAAACTTGAGGGCTGCCAGAAGGCCAAACTAAAACCTAGAGATGGCTCTGAAGATACAGCTCAGTTGACAGAGTGCTTGCCTAGCATGCACAAAGCCTGGGTTCAATCCCTAGCTCCCCATAAACTAGGTATGATGGCGCAAACCTTTTCAGCCTAACACTCGGGAGGTAGAGCCAGGAGGATCAGAAGTTCAAAGTCATCCTTGGCTGCATAGTGAGTTAGAGCCCAGCTTGGGATACATGAGACTCTGCCTGTCTCAAACTAACGAAAAAATAAGGCAGGTGCTGGTGAGTAAGGGCACCTGCTGTCAAAGGCTGACAGCTCGGAGTTTCATCCTGGGGACCTATATGGTGGAAGGAGAGAATCGGCTCTTGAAAGTTGTCCTCTGACTTCCACAATAAACAAACAAACAAATGTAATAATAATAAAAGCAGGAAAAGACAGAGGATAGGCTTGAGGCATAGGGGGAGGGGGACAGGAAGAGATGGATGTGTGGACAGGATCTAGCTGCCATCTCTCCTTTTCCTTTTCCTTCCTCAGGCCACACAGTCCTCCTTTGTGCACTTCCTGTCCCTGGAACTCCTGGCAACAAAGGGATGCAGATGGGGGCAGTCCAAAACTTGGTGTCTGCCCTTTTGGTAGAGCTTAGAGCTGGCTGTGTGCTCCTTGGTGGCTGTCCTTAGTCAATGGAAGGCCCAGGGTTTTTTTGATGCTGCAATGCTGTCCTCTGGTGGACAAATCTCCCTACGGTGCCAGTAGTTGAGATCCTCTACTTTGGAAGGCCTGTGGATGGATAAATGACTAGGTTGGCAGTCAGGCTGCTGTTGGATAAGAGTTAAGAGTGAGAAAGGACGAAGGATAGAGACAGAGAACGCAGTATGTTTACTGTGACTTGCCAACCAGTGGCTGGCCCTGCCATGATGTCTGTCTCCTGTGCTCCTCCAAGTCAGGGATGGAGGTTGTTCTGTCCTGTCCTGGGTACTCTTGCCACTGGGAGATACCTATTCAGAACTCAGGCTTAGGGATACAACCTATCTTCCCCTCAGTTCACAGCCATGGAAGTGTATAACCAGGACCCTGCTGCAGACCGGGCATCTTGTCTCTGTCCCCTTCGAGAGACCCCTGCCCTCTCTGCACATCCATAAAGGTGTTGTCTTCTCACAGCACGACCCCCAAAGCTACACTCCATCCTCTGGTATGTGTGACTAGCACAGCTGTCCTGACAGCCTGTGATGCTGTCTAAGCAGAAGTTAGCCTTTGTCCTGTAATTTGATTGCCACCAGCAAAATGTGTCTGACTGAGGTAGAAGGGGAGGCTGAAGTATTGGTCTGTGGGGAGGAGCAAGGAGCTCAAAGGTGAGAGGGAAGTATCACCCAGAGCTCCAGGTCCTGCCTTCTTCCCTCCAGTGCTCATCGCTCATCCCAGGCTTCTAAGACCCAAAGCCAGATGTTCTCATTTGATGTTCTCATTTGACATCTAGGAAAGCCCTCAAGTTCTGCCTGACAGCCTTGAGTGTGAACCCTAGTTCTTTCATCCATGCCATTTCTCTGAGTCAGTGGCATTCATGTATGTCACTAATCAGGTGACTTTGATCATCTTATAACAAAGGCAAAGCCAGGGGCTAGAGAAGATGGCTCAGCAGTTAAGAACACTGGTTGTTCTTGCAAAAGACCTGGGTTTGAATCCCAGCACCCACATGGCAGCTAACAACTGTCGGTAACTCTAGTCCCAGGGGATTCGACAGCTTCTTCTGACCTCCACAGGCATTGCACGACAGGGGTGCACTTACCTACATACAGGCAATACACACATACACATAAAATAAAAATAATAAATAAAATTTTTTTTTTAAAAAGGCAAACAGACTCACTCCATATTTTATGTTCACCATCTGTCTCCTGCTAGAATGAAGTTCTCAGAGGTAACTCCCTTGTCCTCTGTGCCCAGAATAGTGCCTGGCTTGTAGGTGTATTAGAAATAAAATCTGAGGTCCAAGAACCCCACAAATAACACACAACATGCAGACAAAGCAAAAGTAACTCAATGAGGCAGGTTTTACTCTTACAGCGTTTGTTGTGTGGTTATTCCGATCTGGCAAGCACACCTGACCTGAAGTTTGATTGCTTTTTAACCCTAACCAAGAATACTGTCCCCCACTCCCCATTGGCTGGGGTCTGACCTCATAGTCTTTCACAGCTGGCTACTTTTTTAAAAATCTGCACAAAGGAAGGGGGATGAGGATTGACCAAAGGGGAGGAAGGGCTCCATTGTCCCAGGGAATGCACCAGGACCTTTTGGGGTGTATAGGAGATTAAAAGGTTAGAATTCCTTGTCATAAACCAAAGGTTTATCAGGGTTTGAAAGAAAAGATTAGTATTAATGTTTCTTACGTGTGATGTGCAATTGTTTGCTAAATGAATGAGTGAATACAGTTTACAATAAGGAATGAATGGGATACAGTGGACGTATAGGTTATTTTCTTTGGTGCTGTGATGAAATGCCTAGCAAAGGCAATTTAGGGAAAAGGGGGCTTTGACTCACAGTTTAAGGGGGATATGGCTCACTGTGGTAGAAAGGCATGGAGGAAAGGCATGGCGCCCATGCATGAAGCAAGTGACGACGTTGTGCAGGAAGCAGAGAGGAATGCTGCTGCTCAGCTCCCTTCCTCCTTTCCATCCAGTTTGAAACCCCAGTCGTGGGATGGCTCCACCCACATTCGAGGTGGGTCTTCCTACCTCACTTAATCCTCTTTCCTTACAGAGCTAGTAAAAAACTATATATGGGAGTGCACATTTCCAGTCCCAGCATTCAGGAGGTGAAGGCAGAAAAAAGTCATTCTTGGCTACAAAACAGAGTTTGGGGTTAGCCTGGGTTACATGAGACCCTGTCTTTAAAAAAAAAAACAAAAAGGGTGCTCCAGGTGTGGCGGCGCATGCCTTTAATCCCAGCACTTGGGAGGCAGAGGCAGGTGTGGATCTTTGTGAGTTCAAGGCCAGCCTGGTCTACATAGTGAGTTCCAGGCCAGCTGGGGCTACAGGGAGACCCTGTCTCAAAAAGACGGGAAAAAAAAAAAAAAAGAAACCATCAAAATAAAGGAGCAGTAATAAGGAATAGTCATGATCTACCTCCCGGTACTGGGGTTACATGCATGTACCTCATACCTGGTTTCATTCTGTGCTGGGAATTGAGCCCAGGGCTTCATGTATGCTAGGCGAGCATTCTACCCACTGAGCTACATCCTCAGCCTAAGACCTTTTTGTTTGGTTGTTTTTTGAGACAGGGTCTCCTGTAGCCCATACTAGCCTTTCACTAGTTATGTAGCTGAGGATGACATTGATCGTCTGATCTTCCTACCTCCACCTCTCAAATGCTGGGATTACAGATGTGGAGCCAGGATCTTGAAGAGCCCTCACAATTTGTCAACTGATAGGGGTGGAGGAGGGGTGGATAGAGCCCAGATGGCATGAAGACCCTAGGTTTCAGAGGGGCCTGGGCAGAGTGAGGATGAGGACTGTCCCTGTCAGTCACAAACCAGTCCCAGGGCAACTGGTCATTGATTCGATCAATGGCCTTTTCCTCTTCCCCTGAATTCCCCTATGATGGCTTCTTAATTGGGTCCATTTGTTCCAAGACCATGTACTGATCTGAGCAGATGCCAGATTATTTGTCCATTATTAAATAGATTAGGAAATAGGCCTCTGTCTTGGACTGCCAGGGAAATTAGAGCAGCTGCACAGTGTCCCTGAGGAGGACAACTCAGCACAGTCTACTGTGGGTACCTACCTTGCCTTTCCCACCAGCCTTAGCCTGCAGGGCCCCTTCCTCTGCCCTGCCCACTCTGTGTGGCTTTCGGTTGACTGTTCAGGGCTCTCAGTTTAATGACGTTGAAGGTGCTGTTCCCAGAAACATCTTACAGCATCCGATGACCACATTCTTTCTTGTAGAACTCTTTATTTTTCCTGGAGTTAATCATTTTCTAAGAGGGACATAGTCTAAAGGCAAAATTACTAAGGAAGGAAGGAAGGGAGGGAGGATGGCTCAGTGGTAAGAGTGCTTTCTGTGCAAACATGAGCACCCGAGTTCGAGGACATGAGTTTGAATTTCCGGCACCCATATAAAAAGCTACATGTGGTCACATGCATCTGTAACCCTAGTTCTGTGGGGAAGAGAAAGAAGAATCATTCTGGTTTCTGCCAGTCTAGCTTCAGGCACAGTGAGAGACACGGTGTCAAGGGAATAGGGCACAATGGAACAGAACACAACTCCCTCCTTTGGCCTCCTTCCGTGCATGCACAGATGCTGCACAGAAAGAAAGAAAGGAATACTTGTAAACTCTATTCTGAATAATGTCCTGAATTGCTGCTGCTAGTTTGGAGCTATTGTACAGACTAGGACCCAACATACAAGTAATAATGTTAATGTCAAAAGAAACCAAGATTTTTCAAGATAAAAGATATAAATGAAGATCAAAGAAGGAAAAAAACACTACTATAGTCTTCAATTTGAATGAAAAATATCAGAATGATCTTCTGATACATTTTTCTTTTCTTTCTTTCCTTCCCTCCCTCCCTCCCTTTCTTCTTTCCTTCCTTCCCTCCTTCCTTCCTTCCTTTCAAGTATTTTCAAGGTAGGCATGGTGGCACATTATTGTAATCACTGCACTTGGGAGGCTGTGAGTTCAAGGCTAGCCTGGGCTGTATAGTGAGTTCCAGTCAGCAAGAACTACATAGTAAGACCCTGTTTTAAAAATAAAACAAGAGGGGCTAGAGATGGCTCAGTGGTTAAGAACACTGGTTGTTCTTGCAGAAGACCCAGGTTTGAATCCCAGCACCCACAAGACAGCTAACAACTCTCTGTAATTCCAGTCCCAGGGGATCCAACAGCCTCTTCTGTCCTCTGTGGGCACTGTACAACACGGTGCTACATGCAGGAAACACACGCATACACATAAATTAAAAAGAATAAAATTTTAAAAAACAAACAAACAAGGGCTGGCATGGTGGCTCCCAACTTAGGAGGCAGAGGCAAGTGAGTTCTGTGAGATTGACACTCCCCCACTCCCATCTCCATAGCAAGTTCCAGGCCAGTTGCAAATCAAACAAACAAACAAAAAACCAAAGCTATTTCCTATTTCTAATCTAGGCTTGAGGCAGGAAATATGTTGTTTTGTCATACAAAAAAAGCAGTTGTTGATATTACTAATATTGTGTTTAAAGGACACAGAAGTCAATTTAAAAGAGCTTTATTGGTCAAATGGGGCGTGTTTGGGGACTGGAGAGGTGGTTCAGTGGTTAAGAGCATTTGCTGCTCTTGCAGAGGACCTGAGTTCAGTTCCCAGCACCCACATGGTGGCTTACAACTGCCTATAACTCCAGCTTCAGGGTATCCTACCCCCTCTTCTGGCCTCTTTCAGAAACTGTCCTTATGTGTACATACCTGCACACAGACACACATATACCACATAAATTAAAATTAAAACAAATCTTTTTTTATATTTTATTTATTATTTTTATTTTATGCATATGAATGTATTGCCTGCACGTATGTGAGTGCACCCGTGTCGTGCAATGCCACAGAGGTCAGAAGAGGGCTTCAGATTCCCCTGGAACCGGAGTTAAGGATGGTTCATAGCCACCATGTGGGTGCTGGGAATTGAACCCGGGTCCTCTGCAAGAGCAGCCACTGCTCTTAACTGCTGAGCTATCTCTCCAGCCCCAACAAATCTTTTTTTGAAAAAAGGGTAAGATCTAAACTGGACTGAGACAGATGCAGATCTGATATGCACTACTCTTCTTTCTCTGTAACATAAAAATTATACATATTATGGAAATACCATGTGAAATTTTGATACATGTATACATTATATAATGCTTAAATCATATTAAACACAGTTTCTTCTCATTTATCATTTTGGTTTGCTTATTTTTCTTTTTGAGACAGGGTTTCATATATCCCAGACTGGTTTTTGTATCAGAGGATGACTTTGAACTTCTGATCCTCTTGCCTATGTCTCCTGAGTGCTGGGATTGTAGTAGGTGTGTATCACTAAGCCTGGTTTTATGTGGTGCTAAGGACTGAACCCAGAGCTTCATGTATGCTAGGCAAACACTCTACCAACTGAGCTACATCTCTAACCTGTTGGGGTTTTGTTTGTTTGTTTGTTTGTTATGAAGCAGAGTTGAAATTTATTAAAAGATTTTGATTTTTTGTCTTTTTGACACAGGGTCTCCCTGTAGCCCCAGTTAACCTGGAACTCACTATATAGACCAGGCTGGCTTCAATCTCACAAAGATCTGCCAGCCTCTGCCTCCTGAATCCTGGAATTAAAAGGCATATGCTTTTTAATTACATCCAGCATTAAACGACATCTGAACCATAATTTTTTTTTTTTTGTATTTGTTAGTGGATGGGGGGCAAACATGCCAGGCTGTGCATGTAGAGATCAGAGAACAATTTTGTGGAGTCTGTTCTCTCCTTCTATCTTTAGTTGGGCTCTAGGAATTCAACTCAAGTCTCCAGGCTTTCCATCTCTCTAGCCCTAAATGTAGATTTTAAGCATGAGGGGTAAGAGAAAGAGAAACTCTCAGGAAGAAAGTAGGACACATCTGAAAGTCTGGGTACGGCTTCTTAAAACAAAGGGTCACTTGGGTCTTTTCCTGTGACAGGCTCTCACTGTATATAGTCCAGGTTAACCTGGAGCTCACTATGCACCACAGGCTGGCCTCCAACTCAAGGCAATCCTCCTGCCTTGGCCTCTTGAGTGCTGGAATTACAGGTGTATACCACCACTCCAAAACTCAAAAAAATTCTTCTTACTACTATTATTTTACACAGGGTCATATGTAGCTAAGGTTGACCTTGAACTCTTGAGCCTTTTGCCTCTACCTCCTGAGTGCTAGGGTTACAGACATATGCCACCACACCCAATAATAACTTCTTTTGTTTATATTTTACATAGATGTATATATGTGTGTGTATGTGTGTGCACAAACATGTGCATTGTATGCTGTATGGACACGTGTGTGGGGGTAAATGTCCATGCATTCAAGTGTGGAGGTCAGAGGAGTACATCCAGTGATCTCGAACTCCTGATTCTCTTGTATCTGTCTACTTCCCAAACGCTGAGATTACAGATGTACAACACTACCACACCTAGTGTCTGTCTAGACCAATACATAAAAGCCTTCCTTCCTCAAACAGCCATGATTTATTTAATCACTTCCTGGTGGGTAGAATTTAGGTTGTTTCCAATCTGCTAATAGGGATTTCTTACCTAAAGAGCTGAATTGAATGAAAACATCAACTTCTTTCTTCATTATGAAGTTAAACTTCTTAAAATTTATTTTGTTTTGTTTTTGTTTTTTGGGTTTTTTGTTTTGTTTTGTTTTGTTTTTGAGACAGGCTCTTACTATGTAGCTCCAACTGTACTGAAACTCTCTATGTAGACCAGGTTGGCCTCAAAGTTACAGAGATCCACTTGACTCTCCCATGCTTGGAATTGAAGGTGGGCACAACTACGCTCAGCTAGTTAAAGTTTTATTAAAACAACAATATCTAACTGAATCTTAGTATTCTACTCATTTTCCCACACTAAGCTTCACTCTGAACCATGCAGGCTAAACTTACTTATTTAGATAAAGTCTAAGGAATCCCAGGCTGCCCTTGAATTCACTATATCGCTGAGGATGATCTTGAACTCCTGATCCTCATGCCTCTACCTCCCAAGTGCTGGGATTACAGGATTGTGCCACCACACCCAGTTTTAACTCAGCTTCTTGTTCCCAATGTTGATTTTGTGTTTATGCCTTCAGTGGCTCTCCAGTCCCAGAATGCTGCAATGCCTGTGAAATCCCATAGTTAGTTTGGTCTGCAGCACTCTGGCCTGACACCTCCTTTACCAGAAACCCTGTTTTTTAATGTTGCCAGAGAGCCTGGCAACTGTAGCAGGAGAAGCATGAGGGCACACAACGTGGGGGTCTTCCATCCACTTGCTTAGAGGCAGGGGAGGAATCCAGAGCCTGCTGAAGAGCTGCCAGGGCAGGAATTCCTGGGTCACAAATTGGTGAACTGACAATTGTATGAGCAGCTGGAATGTGGTGAGATTGTGAAAGGGGCAACTTCTAGGAGGAGGCTCCCGATAGGACAAGGGCTGAGCACTGTTGCTGAGCAACAGGCCAAATGGGAGCAACTGGGGGCTCCTGGGCCTGGAGAAGGACGGTGGGGGACACTGGGAACATGGCTGAGTTTGGAAAGAGCAGCACCCCAAGGCTGGGGATGACAGACCCAGGGCAAGTCTCAGTAGTTACTGGAAATGCCAGACATAGCCTGTCCAGCAGCACATTGTGCTGGGCTCCTGCCAGCTGCTCTAAGCTCTGAGGCAGAGGGCTGACAGACTGGGAGGGGGAGGAAGCAGAGGAAGCAAGTTCACTGCCAGACACAGTTTGAGGGAGGGCTCCTGACCTCTCCTGGGGCCTGGAGATGGGGTCTGGCTCCTGGGCCAGCTTCTGCAGCCCTCTCCCTCCCCCCCAAAGCCACTTGCCGGGCCTCGGTGACACGCACACTCTGTTTCTCCTCTCATTCTGCTGACTGCCCACCCTTGGTCTCAGCCGTGGCATCTCTTCTCCCCACCTTCACCACCCCATCCCAAAGACAACAGAAACTACCTCGCCCAGGCTGGAGGACCAACACAGACCTGGTAAGTCCCCAATCTGTGTCTCCTGTCCTCTCGATCTTGAGATGGGTGCTGGGACCAACTATTCACTGAGCTAATCAGAGTGAGCAGGTGAAAGGTTGGAGCTCAGGCTCCAAGGAAATCAGGGTGATGCTCTACATACCCTGGAGGACCTGGGGACAGTGGATGGACAAGTCAAGAAAGGCCAAAGGTGAAGGGAGGATGCTGGGGAGCAGTTGGGATACCCCCAGGTCCAGACCTACCCTCCCACTCTCCTGCGGACTCTCTCCTAGACCCACCTGGAGAGTCAGCACCCCCTCACCCTGAAGCAGCTGCTGTGGAGCCAGCTATGCCCTTCAGCACCCACCCTTTAACCTCTACGGCTTCTCACTGTGAGAGTCCAGCTTAGTGTTGGCCCTGTACCTTCCACTGGCCTTTGCAGCACACAAGTTCAAGGATCAGCCTCTATCAAGGCCAGTCATCATAGGTAGACAAACACTTGACTTTCTTGCCCTGGAGGGAACATCTCAGAGGCATTTTCTATGCAGCCCCCAACCCAAGATTCCTAAAAGCACTGATCCCCAGTGGCGCTCTGCTTAGGGACCACCCTATCAGCTTCCTTCCTTTCCCTGGATCACCTCCTAAATAACTACTTGTACTTGAACCTCTGCCTCAGAGTTCCCAGAATTCACTATCTCAGTCCTACCCCCAAGTCTGTTACTTGCTATCCCCTCCCCAGACACAATCTCCTGCCTCTTTCCAGAAAATCCTAAAACTTCTCAAACATTTATCCTAGCATACTTTTTAAAATTAATTAATTAATTGATTTTTAGTTGGTTAATTGATTGGTTAATTAATTTTTAAATTTTTCTTTGTACAAGTGTTTTGATTGCTGGTATGTTTATTGGTATATGTATAGTGCCCCAGAAGGCTGGAAGAGGATGACAGAGTTGCCGTGTGGGTGCTGGGAGATGAACCCAGGTCCTCTAGAAGAACAAATGCTCTTAACCCCTGAGCCACCTCTCCAACCCCAATTAATTAACTTTAATGTGTATGAGTGTTATGTCTGCATGTGTGTAAGTAAACCCATATGTGCAATGCCGGCCAGAAGAGGGTGTCATATCCCCTGGAACTGGAGTTACACAGACTGTTTTTAGCTGCCATATGGGTTCTGGGAACTGAACCTGGGTCCCTGCCCCCAGGCTGGGTTGGTCTCTGGTGTGTGTGTCTCTCTGTCCCAGTGCCGACCATGTCCTGGCCTATGCACCATATAAGGCACTTGTAGGGACCATCAGTCACCAACTTTCACCTTTGTGTCCCCAGTTCTCTATGATAGGCAGGGGCACATTGCAGAAATTGGAAATAAATGATGATGACGGCTCTAAATCTCCAAAGAATCCTGAGTTCATTCCTTCACTCAGATGTTTACAGAGCACTGGCTCAAATGTGAGGAAAGCAATTCATAAATCACAGACACAGTGCCTGCTGAGGCATCTTTGGGCCAGAGTGATACGGGCAAGACAGATGCCAACGCTGGGGCCTTGGGAGCCCTGAGGAGCCCTTCATACTGCCGGTGAGGAGGAGACCAGAGAAGGCTTGATAGCAGGTGCTTTCTCTCTAGGCTAGCCCCACCCATTCTCTTCATCTTGGAGAGTCAGAAGAGAAAGACTTGGTATCAGATAACCCCTACAATCCAATGCCTTCTTTTTTTCAAATATGACATCTAGTATTGGTCATGCCTAGTCATGTCTTGGTATGTTTTCTATATGAGTATAGTATTATTTTGTACGTTTTTGTTTAAATTTTAATTAACTTATTTTTATGTGTATGAGTGTTATGCTTGCATGTGTATAAGTGTACCTGTGTCACACAGTGTCTGAGGAAGACAGAAGAGGGCATCAGATCCCCTGGAGCTGAAGTTATAAACGGTTGTTAGCTACCATGTAGGTGCTGGGATTTGAACGGTCTTCTACAAGAACAGTCAGTGCTCTTAACCGCTGAGCCATCTCTCCAGGCCCTATTTTGTATGTTTTAAACCCTTATGTGGCAGGATGAGGTGACATATACCTTTAATTCCAGCACTCACGAGGCAGAAGCAGGTGGATCTCTGTGAGATCAAGGCCAGCCTGGTCTACATAGCAAGTTCCTAGTAACTGGGGTTACTAGGGAGACTCTGCCTCCAAAACAAACAAATAAAACCTTATGTGCATAATATTATAGAGTGTGTGCCCTTCTTGCTATATGTACATATTTTCATCACATTATGTGTGTGTGATTTTAGCCTTCTTCATGTGCTGTTCTAGTTCATTTATTTTAGCTACTGCTATTTTCAACATTTTGCTATTCCCTTACTATTAGAATGTAGTCCATTCATTTTTCATTTAATTAATTTGTTTGTTTGAGACAGGGTTTCACTCTGTAGCCTAGCTGGCCTGGAACTTGCTATGCAGACCATGCTGGCCTTGAACTCACAGAGATCCACCTGCCTCTGCCTCCAGGGTGCTAGAATTAAAGGCATGCACCACCAGGCTGGGCCCTTTTTAAATTAATTGTTTGTTTTTAATTAAAATTGTTTTATATTAATTTATTTATTTGTGGGGGATGGACCACTCACACCATCATACACATGTGGAGGTCAGAGGACAGTCTGAGGGAATCGTTCCATTATGTGAGTCCCTAGGACCAAACTCAGATTATCAGGCCTTGGCAACAAGTGCCTTTACCCACTAGGCCATTCACCAGCCCCAAATGATGTTTTATTCTTATTTATAGCTGAATAAAACTCCATTGTGTATATGTGACACATTTTCTTTATCCAATCATCTTTTGATGGGCATCTAGACTAGTTCCATATGTTTGCTATTATGAATAGTGCAGTAATAAGCATGAATGAGCAAGAATTTATTTTGAGACAGTGTCTCACTGTGTCATCCTGGATGGCCTGGAACTTACTATGTAGACCAAGTTGGCCTCAAGCTCACAGAGATCTACCTGCCTCCACCTCCCAGGTACTGGGATTAAAGGCATGGACCACCACACCCAACTTCTTAGTCTAGAATTAGACTAAGGAAACAAGGAAAAATATGCTCCAACCCATCCAAAATCTGGACTAAATTTCCACAAATATCATCGCAATTCTTTAAAATTGTTTAAAAAGGGATTTCTGCTTACTATAAAGTTACACTCTCCAATATAGTATCTATTAGTCACACGAGGCTACATATAATTACATATTTGTTGGGTTTTTTTTACTTATTGTGGCTCTGGGGATGAACCCAGGGCCTCAAAACATACTAGACAAGTGCTCTACTACTGAATACAAGCCAACCCACAGCAGGTTTGAATGTCAATGTAATTGAAAGAAGTTCAGTTCCTCCTGTGGTTAGAGGCTACATTAGTGGATAATATACTACAAAACTTCCATCATCACAGAAAGTTCTAAAGTGGTTCAACCACTGATGACTCAGCTACAGAACACTGGCTGGATGGTGTTCTCCGAAGTAGGATGAAAGCGTGCCTACTGCAATCCCTGAGCGGCCCCTCTCCTTCATGAGCTCCCTAGAAATTGCTTGCTTGTTTTGTTTCTTTGAGACAGAGTCTCATGTAGCCCATGAGATAGCTTCAAACTCACTGTGTTGGGGCTGGGGAGATACCTGAGTTAGTAAAGTGCTTGCCATGAAAACATGATCCCCAGCACTCATGTTAAAAAACAGGTGTGGTGATGCACATTTGTAATCCCAGAGCTAGGGAGGCAGAAACAGTAGATCCCTAGGGCTCACTGGCCAGCCAGCCTAGCGTAGGTGGCCAGCTCCAGGCCAATGAGAGATTCTATTTCAAAAATCAAGGTGAGCAGTGCCTGAGGAATGACACCCAAGTTTGATCTCTGGCCTCTACATGCACACACACACGCACGCATGCACACATGCACGCATACACACACACACACAAACTAACTATGCTAACTATGTAGTCAAGGATGACCCTGAACTCCTGATCTTCCTGCCTCCACCTCCCAAGTGCTGGGATTACAGGCATATGCCACCATGCTTGATTTATGTGGCATCAGGGATTGAACCAGGGCTTCCTGCATGCTAAACAAGCACTGGGCCCATATCCCCAGTTCCAGTGTATGGCCTTTTCTAGAGGACTCAGACTTACTTGGTTTTCTCCCAAGGTTTCCCACCTTCGTAGATTTTTTGTAGGCCATCCAGGACTACATAGTGAGGCACTATCTCAAAATAAAATTGCGTTGGTGCAATTTCTCTTAACAACGAGGAGCAGATAACACTGTGCAGCAAATTACCTTAAAGCACATGACCATGAGCTGGTCCCACCATGCAGAGAGCAGCTGAGTTAGATCGCAGTACTGGGCAACCTCACCCAGCTTCCCGTGGGTGAGTTCAGGGACATGGCTTCGCCATTTTCTGCTAGTGACATTTTGTAAATCACTCATACCAAATATGGAAGAGCAAGAGTTCTGACAGCAAAGGGTAGCTGGATGATGGGCCACTCTTCATTCTCCTACTCATCAGTACTTAGGATTTAGATGCAGGGCCGTGGTGTGCTCTTCAACACTGCAAGAGTCGGGTAGAGAGAATAGAAGGCTCCATCTTCAACTGTGTAATCTTCGAGTCTAATCATTTAAAGCATTTAAGATTTTATTTATTATTGTGTATGTGTATGTGTGTATGATGTATGTTTGTGAGTACAGGTGTGCATATGTCATGGCACCAGAAGGCAACTTTTAAAAAATACTTTATTATTTTTATTTTATGTGTATCAGTGTGTTGCCTGCATGTATGTAAGTACACCCATGTCATGCAATGCCTGTGGAGGTCAAAAGAGGGTGTCAGACTCTCCTGGAACTGGAGTTATGGATGGTTGTTAGCTGTCATGTGGGTGCTGGGAATCAAACCTGGGTCCTCTGAAAAAGCAGTCAGTGCTCTTAACCACTGAGCCATCTCTCCTGCCCCCTCCTCCTTTAAGTCAATTCTCTCCTTCCACCATGGGTTCTGGGGACTGAATTCAGGTTCTTAGGTTCGTGTGGCAAGTGCTTTTACTCACTGAGCCCTCTCTCTGGCCCTTCAACTCTAATAGAGATGGACAAAATGTTTAAATTGGTAGTGTTCAATTACTAGTCCTACAACAGTGTATAAAAATTCCCATCTCCTGTGACTGGAGAGATTGCTCAATTGGTAAAGGCCTCACTGCAAAAACACAAGGACCTGAATTTGATCCCTAGGATCCACATGAAAAAGATGGGTGTGGTGGTATACACTTGTAATCTACATATTAGGGAGGCAGAGACAAGCATCCCAGGGCTTGCTGGCCAGCTTAGCCTAACCCATGAGTTCCAGGCCAATGAAAAGTCCTGCCTCAAAATAATAAGGTGAATAGCTTCTAAGAATGACACCTGAGGTTGACCTGTGGGCTCCGCATGCACATGCCCATATATACTATGTGAATCCACATGCACGCACACATATATGAAAAAGGGTATTTCTTCTACATAAAACTTTCACACATAAAATGTAAACATACATAAAGCTAAGAAACAAACAAACACTAGGAGGACAACATGGAAGATGTGCTCTGGTTTGGATGGTGGAATTAGTGATTATTCTTCACAAACCTTTCTGCACTTTCCGAGTTTGTTGATAAACATCTGTATTTTTGATGACTTTACCTGCAACTGCCTATATCACTTGGAATTATTTTAGCAAACAATATGAAATGACAATACTATTCTCCCCAAACAACTACTCAATTGCTAATGATGCCTTTATGAAAGGAAAAAATATATACCCAATGTAGTTCTATTTCACTGATTCTTCTCTGCATTTGTGTATTTGTGCATGTGTGCGT
>NW_008355472.1:1222444-1230791 GCF_000622305.1 Nannospalax galili | reverse complement strand
TTAAATAATGAAATATCTATTTTAATAAATTTTAGTAGCGATTTATAACCATATACATTAAGAACGGCTATGTCAGATACTACTAATATTTTAAAAATATTTCTATATGATTTATATATTTTGTTTACAATTTGTTTTTAGTTATAAGAGCATTTAAAATTTTATATATTCTCATTTTAAGACAGATGTTTGCCTCTGTGCTATGGATTGGAGAAATGTTCTTGTTTTTTTCCTTTATGACTTACATTCAATCCATCTGGAATTCATTTTGCTCTTTTTTTCCTCCCTGGAGTGCCAGAGATTGCACTCAGGACCTTGTGCAAGCTAGGCAAACATGTTATGATTGAGCTACATCCCCTAACCCTAGTATTTGTTTTGGAATATGGGGGGGGTGTTTCTGTATTCCCACATCAATAAGATGCTATCCAAGCACTTCTGTCTAAAACGTCCTCTTGAGGGCTGGCAAGATGGCTCAGCAGGTAAAGGCACTTGCCAATAGGTCTGACAACCTGAGTTTGATCTCCAGGCTAACTTGGTGGGAGAAGAAAACTGAGTCCCAAAAGTTGTCTTCTGACTGCCACATGCACACACACACACACACACACACACACACACACACACACACGCACCCTGACTCTTATTTCATAGAACAGAGTGGGAACACTGCTCTGATCCATCAAAACACTCAGTTTATTCAGGAAGGTAAAACAAAAGGTTTGATTCAGTGGCATTTCAAATACACTGAAAATATAGGAAACACATACGAGTGTAGGAAAAAGTGTTAGGAACCCCGGACTTCCTCCTCTGCTATCACAGATCTTGAAGCTGGCAAGCTAAACAGCAAAGACACTGATGGCCTTCTGCTGAAAGTCCAGGTCTTGATCCACACTGATCTGTCATGTGCCACCAGAGAGCCCTGCTTTGTAAGACTTGTTCCTGCTCTTGGCATTATGACTTCCCTAGATGGGAAGCAGAACCAGACAGTTACAGGGGTGAAAATAAAATTATCTGGGACAGGAACAACCGGTTTTCAATACTATGGGGGGTCCGAGGGAGCAGAAACAAAGAGCTGGAGGACAGGAAGGAGAACCATGAAATGCTGGCTTCTGGACACGACATGGCTGTTGCACTCATAAACTCACTGCAGCTATGGTGATCTGCACAAGACCTGCACAAGATGAAGCCAACAAGATTGGCCAGCAATCCAGCAGTAATTTAATTCATTAGAAGGCAGGGAAGGAGGGAGTGGGGAGAAGGGGAGAGGGGGAGAAAGGAAGAAAGGGAGAGGGGTAGGGAGAGGGAGGGGGAGAGAGAGAGAGAACATGAAATGAAGAGGGGGACATGTTGGGAAGTGTCTAAGGGCAGGAGGAGGTGTGAGTTGGGGGCAGATAGATTCAGATACATTGTATATATGTATGAAATTGTCAAAGAACAAATAAAAGGTTTTGTTTTTTTTTTTTGTCTTTTTGAGACAGGGTCTCCCTGTAGCCCCAGCTGTCCTGGAACTCATTATGTAGACCAGGCTGGCCTTGAACTAACAGAGGTCCACCTGCCTCTGCCTTCCAAGTGCTGGGACTACAGGCTTGTGCCACCATGCCTGGCTATTAAAATAAAAGATTATTTTAAAGGTGCATGTGTGCACATATGAAGGTCATAGGACTTTCTGGACTCAGTTCTCTCCTTCTACCATGGGTTCCAAGGATGGAAATCAGGTTGTGACTTTTGCACAGCTATGGGCGCTCGGGTTTCGCGGAGCGCCAGTTGTTGGCTGGCGCCTGTCTCTCGCGCACTGCACCGCGTTGCTGAGGGTCTCCGCGGCTACTGGATGCTGGCGACTCTACTGGTCACTGCACTTCCAGGTGGGTTCCATTCCAAGCTACCGAGCACTCCCTCTAGGTTCGAGATCCGTCAGCCGCCGGGTCACGAGGGGCGGTGCGGGAACAGCGAAAGCAGGGTCTTCACGAGTCGTTGTTTACGAAGGGACAGCCCCCTCCGGAGAGACTGAATAAGAGACTGGTACAGCTCAGCTCCTGATGCAGCTCCAATTTATTAAGGGGAAAACCAGGATATTTATACTGTGAAGGCAGTGGCAAAAGCCTTAGTTGATAGGTGCTTTGTAGGATGCCCCATATACATGTGGTGGTGGGCTTCTGCCAGGCTGTCAGACATTGCCTGATTATTACACAGGAAAACCTGGCAGTTCCTATGCCAGAGGCCATGTATCTGTGACGGCTACTTCAAAGATGAGTCAGGAAGAGAGTAGGGAGGCGCCCCGCTGAGAAAGGGAGTCCTTCCATTCGCGCCAAGCCGGCATGCGGCTATCCGGACATGGAAAGACTACAACCCAAAACAGCAGGAGTCCCCAACACACAGCAAGTGCTTTTACCTGCTGAACCTGTTACTGGAAAATCAGAGACCAGCAGCCAAAGTCAGGTGAGGAGAGGGATTTAATTTTACGCTACTGGACTGACCCATGGATCCTTCCATTAAGGAGCCAGTGCCCCCCCTCCAGTTTTTAGGGGTTTTTATATTCATGTGAGGAAGTACAAGTAAAAGACAGAACAGCACATAGGTGGCAATTAAGTAAAAGGTACATGTGATAATTAAGCAAGGTAAGGAATGGTCACAGGGGTTACAAAAGATTTCTATCCTGGGTAACCAGGTGGGAAGACTCCAGTTTATCTCCCCAGTCTTATCTCTTGTCTAAGAGCTCTTCCAGCTCCAAAGTTCTTAATTACCATCACACTGTAAAAGCTTTCCACCTCCACAATAAACCCTCTTGAAAGTCTAGTGTTTTCTTTCTTGTTTTTCATTTGCTATTGGTTTTAGTTAGTTAGCTAGTTAGTTTGTTTTGAGACAGGGTCTCCCTGTAGCCCCAGCTGGCCTGGAACTCACTATGTAGACCACGCTGGCCTCAATCTCACAAAGATCCCCCTGCCTCTGCCTCCTGAGCTGGGATTAAAGTTGTGCGCCACCACCCTGGTTCATTCGCTATTGTTTTATATAAGAAATTTTTCTGCAGACTGAGGGTATAGTTCAGGTATACAGCATTTGCCCAGTATGCATGAAATGCTGGGTTAGATCCTCAAACACTACAAAACAAATAAATATTAGTTAATTAATAAATAAGAAAATGTTAAAAGAGGGTTGGTAGAGTGCTTGCCTGGCATGTGCAAAACCATGGGTTCCATCCCTAGCACAAAATAAAACTGAGTATGGTGATCCATACCTGTAATTGCAGCACTGGGGAGGTGGAGGCAGAAGAATCAGAAGTTCAAGGTCATTCTTGTCTATATAACAAGCTCCAGGCTAGTCTTGGCTACAAGAGTTACTGTTTAAAAGAAAAGAATGTGGTGGCTTAGGTCTTTAACACTTGGGAGGCAAAGGCAGATGGATCTCTGAGATCTGAGGTCAGCCTGGTCTACATAGTAAGTTCCAGGCCAGCTGGGACTACAGGGCAATCCTGTCTCAAAAAAAAAAAAAAAAAAAGACCAAGTTGGGGGACCACCCCTTAATCCTGGCACCTAGTAGGAATTCATTAGTTGTTGGTTGAAATTGAATAATAGCTGTGATGGGGGCCTACAGCAGGGGTTTGCATCGGTTGGAGGACTGAGGACATTGGGCTGAAGAGATAGAGGCTGATGCTGAGGACATGGGGTAAATAAACACTTTGGAGAAAGGGGCACTGTGGTCCTCCATGGGGTCATCAAGGAGCAGTTATTCTGGGACACAGGAGAAGGGCTGGGGCTGGGCATCTGAGGAGGGACTGAAGCGCGCAATGCTCCTGGGGTGTGGAGGTCATTGGTCCTTGGCAGGGTCCTTGGCAGGGTCCTTGCTGGCTCTCTGGGGGTAGAGACCAGGTCAAGTGGACAGAGGCCTGCAGAGGAAATAATGCCTTCCCTGAGCCTTCCCTGCCTCAGCACCTCTATGCTGGTTCCTCTGCCTCAGACTCTGTTCCCCAGTCTTGGCTGAGTCGAGCTCCTCCCTTGCTTTCAGCTTCAATGTCCAGGTTTAAATTAAATGCTCCTCCACCTCACACCATTCTAACATCTCACCTGGTCCTCCACCCACCCCCCGTAGCACTTCACACAATAGGTGCTTCCAGTTTGTGTTTATTTGTGTGACTGCTTACTGTTCATGATCCCCCACGAGATTATAAACCCCACAAGGCAAGGCAAGCACTGTCTTAACTGTCTTGCTGTTTTATCCCCACAGCCTAGCACACAACCTGGCATGTAGTAGGAGGTTAGTGCCTGGGGAATAGAAGCTGCAGTGGTGGCTGAGAGGAAAGGCTGGCTTAGGTCTGGAACTGCATGCAGGTCAGGGGACATTTCAGAGACAAGAGATTGGAGGTCCCTGTCCACCACCTGGATCTTAGGAGACCCAAGGGAAGAAGAGAGGAACAGACAGGGGGAACATGGCATCAAAGAGCACCTACTCTCTGTCAGGTGCTGTCCATTACACTGTCCTAACAGTCCCCATCTCCAGCACCACTCCCATTTTTAATTTGAGGCCCCACTAACTGGGTGACCTGGAGCAAACTAATGTTTCAGAACTTCTGCTTCTTAGTCTGTAAAATAGACGAGCAACACTAGCCTCCCTGATGTCATGAGCCCCAGGGAGCTGCTTGTGCTATGGGAAGTGTCTTAAACTTTCATTCAGGGGCTCTGGAGTGAGACTGCCTGGCTTCAAATCTCAGGCCTGTCACTTACCAGCTGTGTGACATTGGACAAGTTACTTCATCTCTCTGTGTCTCCCCAAGTAAAATAGTGGTGATGAATCTCTGGAATTGCTATGAAAATTACATGTATTAAAATAACTAGGTTAGGACTGGGGATGTAGCTTAGCTGGTAGAATGCTTGCCTTAGTATGTGCAAAACCCTGGGTTAGAGCCTCAGCAACCAACAATTGGTTGGCATTGTGGCTCATGCCTGTAATCCCAGCACTCAGGAGGTAGAGACAAGAGGATTAGAAATTCAAAGATGTTTTTGGTTACATATCAAGCTTGAGGCCAGTCTGGGGTGCATGAGACCAAGTTAAAAATTAGATTAACACTAAAAAAAAGTGCATTTCCTAATACATAAACCTCTGTCTCTCCCCACCACTCCCCTCTCATATCCCAAAATTATAGAATTCAGAGAGCTGGGAAATTGGGAGAAATCACAATTTATCCTCACCTTCACACACCTGCCAAAGCCGCAGGACCACAGCTGCTCCCCTCTATTTTATTCTCCTAGAGCCAGGGACACTTGGAACAGACAGACAGACAGACAGACAGACAGACACACACACACACACACACACACACACCACAATACAGAGAGGGAAACTGAGGCCAGGAAAGGGCTAGGGGGGCTAGGAAATACAGGATTGAATTCAGGTGTGTTGCTAGTCCAGGAGCCCTCTTCCTGCAGCCTGGGCCTCTTGCAGACTTTATCACCACCTCCCTGTCGTTGTCCCCCCTCCACCCACCCCACCCCCCTCCCTGGTGAGGGTAGCCCAGCCCTGTTCTAGCTGGGCAGGACTCCAGCGCTGGGTGCCAAGGCCGCAGGGCCACAGCTACTCCCCTCCGTTTTACTCTCCTAAAGCCAGGGATACTTGGAACGGAGTTGGAGTTGGAGTAACACCCAAGGGAACGCAGGCCCCTAACTCAGTTGACAGGTTCGCCTGGGACCCGGTGCGGGCTGCTGCTGCTGCTGCTGCTGCTGCTGCTGCTGCTGCTGCTGCTTGGTGCAGGTGAGGGCGCTCCTGATGGGACCAAAAAGGGACCCGGGCTGCTGCGTGGGCACAGGAGCGCACGACCGGAAGGCTCGCTCCAGGCTCGCGCCCACAGGAAAACTAGGGGGACAGTCCCTTGTGTATAGGGGTGGTGTAGACACTGTGTGATTACTGTGTACAGTTACTGTGCCAGTGCGCGGTGTGCCACGTGCTACCAGTCTCCAAGAAGTATGTGGTGCCTATAGCTGCGAATGACTTTGCCAGGATGACCCAGGGGTTCTCCAGCACGGGCCTTGTGCACAGACGCTGTACTGCACAGGCTGAGGCACCATGGAGCACTGCCTATGTCGGCTTGGAATTGTGAGATGTGCTTTGTGAGGTCCATCAGCCTACTACTGCCAAATGCTGATAACCACTGAAAGCTTTCCTTCCTGCTTGCCTTCATTCCTTTCCTTCCTCCCTCCCTCCTTCCCTTCCTTTTTCCTTCCCTCTTCATCCTTCCCCGCTGCCTCCTTCCTTTCCTCCACCCCCCTACTTCCTCTCTCTCCCTCCCACCCTCCTGGCCCCCTCCCCTAGAGTATCATGTAGCCCAGACTGGTCTTGAACTCCTGATACCCCTACCTCTACCTTCCAAGAACAAGAATTAAGGTCAGTCCACCAGCTGAGAGGTTCTCTGTGGTTGCAGGACAGCTCTCACTTTTGTACCCAGTACTCTGAGGACTTGGGAGAGTGCAAGTACACTCTGGATGTGGTGGAGGAAGAATGTCAGAAGCCAGCACCCCACCCCTCATCTTCATCCCTGACCCCTTCTACAAGCTAGAGAAGCTCCTTTGAAGCCTCATTTTTTCATTTGCAAACATCCTGTGGAGTCCACATTCTTCCCAGTGATGTTTCTACATTTGTTTGAATGTGAAAGCATGGCTCTAGCCAGTCATTACCCAGCAAGACTCAGGCTTGGCGGCCCACTGTGTTTATTCTGAGTTGGGAGCCCTCCAGCACTCTGAAGTCTGACAGTTCCCCAAACTGACTTGCAAGGGCTGAGACTCCACAGTGTGTGGCTTCCTGGTTAGGTATGTGGTATCCTACACCAGGAGGGTATCTTGGCTACTTTGGGTGCAGAGGCAGAGGACTTGGGCTTCTGTGGAGAAGCCCTGACCACCCATGAGGGTCTAAGCTATACTGTACCCACAGGACCATGGGAGCCATAGAGAAGGGACTCACAGCAGGCAGCCAGCTCCCTGGGACTGTCAAGGCTACTGTGTCATCCCAGCATGGCTCAGACTACAGCTCTTGCAGGACTGGGGGATGAGTCCCCTCTGTGCCTCAGTTCCTTCCTTTATGAAACAGAAATGTTACTAGTATTTGTCTCACAGGGTTATTGTAAGGACTGCCCAATTTCCTAGATACAAAGTGCTTGGCACAGTCTCTGATATGTTCAAACCCTTAACAGCTAGTGTCAAAACTATGATGATAGTGATCCAGGCCCCCACATGAGTGAGTCCCTGTGTACCCCAGGAACCTAGTTCTCACAGAGACAATGACTCTGTGGAGCTAGACAGGTGGAATCTGAGAGCCTTCCCACATAGGTGTCTGAGGGATCCATTCCTGTCCTCAAGTAACATTGTTGTGTTCTCGGTGACTCCTTGTCTCCTGGCAAGACTCAGGCTGAGAGGGGAAGTTGTGAAGCCAGGATGGAGCATGGGAAGGGGGCTGAGGGGCAACGAGGGCAGTCTGGGGCTTAGATGGGTGCCTTTCCATGTTGATAATCACTGCAAGGACAGACAGATGGCCTGTGTGCTTAGGGTGTGGGTTTGGGGTCTATTGTAGGCAGAGACTGCCTTGGAATGTGCAAAACCAAGATGAGCAGGGTGTGAATGCTTGGTCCTTGGTCCAAGAAGGGCCCTAGGAGCTGGGGACCAAGCTATGAGGATTAAGCTGCTGGTCTAACTGGACTGGGCAACCCCTAAGGCTACACTTTGTTCCTGGGCCTAAAACATTTGTGTTGGCAGAGTAAAAGCCCCTGTTCCTGGTGACTTCATAAGGCCAGTTTAGAATGGTGCCCAGAGGCCTTGGAGGACAAGGGGACATAAAAGGCAGTGTTGAGAGCTGTGGAAATACTTTGGGGGAGGGCACTTAAATTTATCTCCTGTGGTGGGGTGCTGCGATGGGCTGGTGGAATGCGTGGGCATAGACCAGGACCAGACATTGTCCCTGCTGTCTGCTGTCCCCAGACAGGGATTTCTTCTGCCCTAGAGGCTTTGAGTGCTAGTTCACAAGGTCTGAAGAACAGAGCCCTGCTGAGCAGGAGGTGTGACCCTGTCCTGACTTGCTAAGTGTCCTGAGACCTCAGTTCTTTCTTCTTACTTATTAAGAGGAACCCAGTGATGTTGGCATCACTTTTGGCTTGATTTCCTTTCATCTGTAATTGTGATAAACCCACTACCTCAATTTTCCTGTATTCCAAAAGAAATTAGGAAACAGAAATTGGTAAAGGAAAATGGATTTATTTACAGTTTGGCCAAATCAGGATAGAAGAAATATAATTTCTATTCCACTGTGCCAGTGGCTATTTTACAATTTATAGAAACCCACAGGATAAAGGTAAGGACATGCAAGGTGGCGCACATCT
>NW_008355472.1:1215421-1221466 GCF_000622305.1 Nannospalax galili | reverse complement strand
GTAGTATGTTGGGTTACTGTCTGGAAGAGCCTTTATCTATCCTGGCCAACAACTCGACTGAAGGTGTCGCCTGTCCGGCTTTGCTGTTTGTCGAGTAACTTTTAGTTATATATATGTATGCTCTTATGATATTATGTTGGCCCCTTTAATCTTTGGTTATACTTCCCTTTTGGGTGTTTAAAGACATACAATTGGACTAGATAAACTGATTTGTTTTTATTCTTGAGGCAAGGGGCGTTTGTCACCTAGTAATGGTGAATAAGATTCCAGGGTCACCCGAAACTCTCTGGAGGTACAATCATAAGCCCCAGGTGTTGACACCATCCCAACCAGTAAACTGTTTTCCTACATCAGTGAATCTACTGAGCAGGGATTGCAAAAGCAGGGCTTAGGTCCCCTAGCCAGCTCACATGGAGGGCTTGTTTTGTTACGTATGACAGTGATATAATCTCCACGGGCACTATTCAGCCAGGAAGCATGGCCAGTGGTCTCACATCCCCAACGTGGACAGTAGTACTGATCAGGTCTCCCACAGCTAGGCTTGTAATGGGGTCCTGGACAGACATAGAACGGTTTCTGTCATGGCCAGTGGTCTCACATCCCCAATGTGGACAATAGTACTGATCAGGTCTCCCACAGCTAGGCTTGTAATGGGGTCCTGGACAGACATAGAACTGTTTCTGTTGGAGAAATCAGACTCCCAACTTAAATTTACAATTAAATCCTGCTTAAGAATCCTCTGTATCCCTACTGACAGTTGCCACACCATAGTCCCATGCCCCATCTGCTAGGGTACAAAGGTCCACATCTAGTGGGGGTACATATCAGACAATAGTAACACGGGATTCCCAGTTTCTAGATTGGTGATTGTCCAAGTAACCTGCACAGGCATATGAGGATTTGTGTTACTTGCAGGAAGGCTGCCACTAGCCGACAAGCAGTTCAATATCAGTAATAGACAGGTCAGCAGGAAGGATCCCGTTGAACACAAAGCTTGAACGGATTCGAAGGATGTGGGGATGCTGTCCAGGTGTCTCCCTTGTAACTTCTGGGATTGCAAGAGGGTCCGCTGGTTTTACATGGGAGAGGTGTACCCAAGCCGCGATGCCATCCACTTCGAGTGCGGTGGGGGTAGTTAAGAGAATCATGAAGGGGCCCTTCCATCACGGCTCAAGTTTTTTCCATTGGTGTCTGCAGATGAAGACCCAGTCACCGGGCTTGAACCTGTGGGGTTGAGGGGGAACAGCGGCTTCGTAAAGAGCCCTGAGTTGTGGCCACACCTGTTGATGGGTTAGCTGCAACCATTGGAGGGAGTCCAGTATATCCTGGTCTCCCAAGGCCGATACCAGATCAGTTTGAAGGCTGGGTATCATAGGAGGGGGATTTCCATACATGATTTCAAAGGGGGTCAGACCCATCTGGTATGGGGTGTTTCTTATTCTAAAGAGGGCAAAGGGGAGGAGAGTCACCCAGTCTGTGCCAGTCTCTAAAGCTAATTTAGTTAAGGTCTCTTTTAGAGTTCTATTCATTCTTTCTACTTGTCCTGAACTCTGGGGTCTATAAGCACAATGTAATTTCCAATCGGCCCCTAGTGCAGTGTCTATTCCCTGGCTTACCTGAGAGACAATGGCTGGCCCATTATCTCATCTGATCATAGTTGGAAAACCATACCTGGCTAGGATTTCTTCGATTAGCTTCTTGGCTACCACGTGAACAGTCTCATGCTTGGTTGGGTAGACCTCAGTCCATCCAGAGAAGGTGTCTATGAATACTAGTAAATATTTATATCCAAATTTTCCTTGTTTGATTTCAGTGAAATCAATTTCCCAATATGTACCCGGTCCCTCTGCTTCTGGATCCAGGGTTAGCATGGGACGGAGCTGAGTTGGTTAACTGGCAGGCATGACAATGTCTGATGATTTTTTCAATAGCTTGGTTTCCTTCCTGAATTTTAACTTCGGCCCTTCTTAGTAAGTCTTGCATCTTCCGGGTGCCCATGTGCGATGCTTGATGTATTTTTTTTTAGCAACTTTACACCCAAATTTTGAGATAAGATAACTTTTTCATCCACTGTCCTCCACCAGCCCTCCAGTCACTGAGTCATAGGGAGAGTGTGTATCCAGGCTAGGTCCTCGGGGCTATAATGGGGAGTTTTAGGCAATTCCCTTGCTCCAGGGTCAACCAGAGTGGGTAGAATTGAGGAGGTCAAGGCTATTTCTTTAGCTGTCTTGTCAGCCAAATTGTTTCCCCTCTGGATAGGGCTGTTTCCCCTTTGGTGGCCCAGGCAGTGGATTATGGCTAGTTTTGTTGGGCCCAGAGAGCTTGCAGGAGGTCTAAGATTTCTCATTTATTTTTAATAGTTTTTCCCTCCACAGTGAGGAGACCTCTCTCTTGATAGATGGCCCCATGAATGTGGGCAGTGGCAAATGCATATCTACTGTCTGTGTAGACGTTGAGTCTTTTTCCCTTGCCCATTTCTAGGGCTTTAGTAAGTGCAATCAACTCAGCTTTTTGGGTAGAAGTACCTGTTGGCAGGGGCTCGGCCCAAATGACGCTTGAGGTAGTTGTGACTGCTCCCCCAGCATGGCTTTTACGATTTCTGACGAAGCTGCTTCTGTCCATATACCAGGTTTCTTTGGCGTCAGGTAAGGGGACATCCTTCAAGTCCAGCCAGATGCAGTGCACTTGTGCCAGAATCTCAGTACAGTCGTGAAGTGGGTCACCGAGATCTGGGTCTGGCAACAGCGTGGCTGAGTTTAAGGCCGTTGGTACCTGGAAGGTGATCCTGGGTGGGTTTAAGAGCAGAGCCTGATAATGAGTCAGACAGGCATTGCTCAGCCAGCGATCCGGGGGTTGCTTGAGCACTCCCTCGAGGGCATGAGGGGTCACCACAAGCAGGTCCTGTCCCAAAATTAATGTGTTAGCATCCTTAACCAGCAGGGCGACTGCAGCTATAATTTGCAGGCAAGGGGGCCACCCAGCTGCTACGGGGTCTAGTTTTTTTTGATAAGTAGGCTATAGGTCTCTTCCAGGGGCCTACCCTCTGGGTGAGGACTCCCTTTGCAATACCTCTATGTTCATCCACATATAGACAGAAAGGTTTGCTTACATCTGGTAGTCCCAAGGCAGGGGCCTCTAAGAGCTTGTGTTTTAGGGTTTCAAAGGCCTCTTGTCTTTCTTGTGTCCAGCTGAAGTCCTGTCCTTCTTTGGTGGCCTCATATAGGGGTTTTGCAATTTCAGCAAACCCTAAGATCCAGAGGCGACAGAACCCCGCAGTGCCCAGGAACTCCCTCACCTGCTTTTTGGAGGTTGGTGCAGGTATCTTTAGCACAGTTTCCTTGCAGGCCTTAGTCAACCACCGCTGCCCTTCCTTAAGGATGTATCCTAGATAGGTCACTTCTTGTAGACATATCTGAGCTTTTCTTGCTGAGGCCTGGTATCCTAATTCTCCAAGTATGCGGAGTGAGTCCTCAGTATCCTTTAGGCAGGACTTCTGGTCTGGCGCCGCAACCAATAAGTCATCTACATATTGTAACAGACTTATGTTGGGGTGTTGGGCTCTGTACTCACCCAGATCTTCATGTAAAGCCTCATCGAATATAGTTGGAGAGTTCTTAAATCCTTGAGGCAACTGCATCCAAGTCAGCTGGCCATTGATTCTTGCCTCCAGATCATGCCATTCGAAGGCAAAGTAGGGCTGACTGCTGGGTGCTAGTGGCAGGCTGAAAAAGGCATCTTTGAGATCCAGAACTGTATACCATTGCCGATCTGGTGGCAAGGTACTGAGCAACGTATAAGGATTGGGGACAGTGAGGTGAATGTCAATGACTCTTTTATTTACCTCTCTTAAATCTTGTACTGGTCTATAGTCCCCGGTTTGGGGCTTTTTGACAGGCAGGAGTGGGGTGTTCCAGGCCGACTGGATCGGTCTCAGTATTCCTAGCTCCACCAACCTTTTAATGTGTGGAGTAATTCCACGCTTTGCCTCTAGGGACATAGGATACTGGCACACTTTAACAGGGTCCACTCTCGCTTTGGGTTCAACATATATGGGGGGCCAGTGTCCCGCCAGTCCCATACCCCCTGTTTCTGCCTAAGCTTGGGGAAATCTTTGGAGCCACTCGGCTATCTCAGGATTGGGTTGAATCGGCTCTTGATGTAATCTATATTCCTTGGTTAGGTCATTGGTGACTAGGACCTGAATCGGTGCCTCATTGTGAAGCAGAGTGGCTCCTTTAGCTGTGAAGTGGATTTGTGCTCTCATTTTTGACAATAAGTCTCTGTCCAGAAGTGGGTAGGGGCATTCTGGGATTACTAGAAACTGTTCTTCGGGTAGTCCAAGAGTAAGGTTTTGTTCCAGTGGCCCCCTGTACCCATGTAGTTCTGGAGGACACTGGCCCTCTTGGCTCCAACAGAACCGAATTCTGTGCACCAGTGTCTACCATAAACTCAATTGGTTTCCCCTCTATTTTTAGGGTTACCCTGGGCTCAGGGAGGGAGCCTGAGCCCCATCCCCCCTAGTCGCTACCCTCATCCCCAACCAGAGCCGGTAATACCTTGGCTGATTTCTTGTTTTTCTTAGGGCAGTCCCTTACCCAATGTCCTTCTTCCTTACAGTACGCACACTGATTCTTTCCTACTCTGTGCCATGGTCTGGATCCTGCTGATGAGCTCTCTCCATGCTGGGGGTTGGTTGCCAATAATATCTCTCTGAGGTCTCTTCTGTGGTGGGCTTGCTGTCTCTCCAGGACCCTAGTCAGACTTGCTTCCTGTCTTTTTTCCCTCTTTTCTTCCTTTTGTTCTGCTGTCTCCCTTCTATTATACACCTTTTCTGCCACTGCTATTAAGTCCCTAAGGTTCTTTTCTCCTAGTCTCCTATCTAGAGACTGTAGCTTTTTCTTGATGTCAGAGGCTGCCTGGTTAACGAAAGCAAACATCACAGTTTGAGCCGATTCCTCTGCTTCTGGGTCATATGGAGTGTACCGCCAGAAGGCGTCTTGTAACCTCTCTAAGTATGCAGCTGGGCTCTCTTCGGGCCCCTGCCTGACATCATAGACCTTAGACATATTGGCGGGTTTTCTAGCTGCCACCTTGAGACCCACTAACAGAGTCTGGCGATAGACCAGGAGCCTCTCCTTACCTTCTGCTGTGTTGTAATCCCAGTTGGGACGGCTAGGGGGAAAACTGGCATTAATGATGCCTGGATCAGTAGTAGGATCTCTGGTGGGGCCTGGAACCAATTTCCGGCTCCAGGATCATGTTTCACTCCTTAGTAGTGAACAGGACACTCAGGAGCTGGTGGCAATTGTCCCAGGTGGGCTGGTGAGTGAAAAGAACAGTTTCTAATAGGTTAATCAAGTCCCTTGGGTTTTCAGAGAAAGGCGCATTCTGCGAGCACCAATTGTAAAGGTCACTGGTGGCAAAAGGCCAATAATGAAAGGGCTGATTGCCCTCTCCATCTGGAGGCCCGGCTGGCCAAAGAGGGAGGACAACAGTGTCAGGCTGTAGAGTCACCACCCTCCGGCACCGTGTGGCCTGCGCAGGTCCCCCCAGAAGTGGCGGTGGCACCTCAGGGTCAGGGGGCGCAGCCTGCACTCCCTGCACCGCTTGCACTCCCTGCGCCGCCTGCATCCCCTGCACCGCTTGTGGAATGCTCATTTGGGAGGAGTAGGGTGGGGGAAAGATGGGTTTCTCCTCCACCTTTTGCTTCAGGGAGAAAACCTGCAGAGGTGGGGCAGTCGGGTTAGTTGGAGGCAGGAAAGATTTGACCCAGGCAAGGGTGCCCTCAGGTCGTTTGATGAGGCCCCGCCAGGTCACGATGTATGGGATCTGGTCCTGGTGTCCTGTCCAAGGGTGAAAGACGTATTCCTCTACCCTGGAAATCAAACTTAGATTAAAAGTCCCTTCAGGTGGCCACCCAACATTTAAGGAGGGCCAATCTACTGAACACAAGGTTGTACATTTTTTCTTTTTTATATCTACGCTATTATTATGAGTGATCGCCTTGACGTCCCCTATGGGCGTACGGGGATCTCAGGGCGCCAG
>NW_008355472.1:1199227-1215286 GCF_000622305.1 Nannospalax galili | reverse complement strand
CTGCCCAGGGGTGGCACCACCCACAGTGGGCTGGGCCCTCCCACATCACTCATCAAGAAGATGCCCTTCAGACATGGCCACAGGCCAGTCCAATAGAGGCAATTTCCCGATTGAGGCTCCCTCAACCCAGGTGTGTCAAGTTGACACTAAAGCTATCCAGCACAAGGGCCAATCTACTGAACACAAGGTTGTCCATTTTTTTCTTTTTTATATCTACGCTATTGTTATGAGCTATCGCCTTGACGTCCCCCCAGTGGACTAGCATAAGGTCCAGGGGAGAAGACGGGGCATTGCCCATAGTGCTTGTCAGTCCTGTCCGTTTCGTCAACAAAGAAATTAGAGCAAAAAGCACGAGACACAAGAATGACACAGACAGAGGGCTCAAAATAAACTGCCTTGGCTTTCAGATGGTCTGGGCTCTTGGCCATGTGAATTCCCCGGCTTGATTATGCCAAAGACCATACGGATAGGACGCACGTGTCTCAACAGGGTCGCATGGTCCTCTGAGGTTTCAGACGGACTATTGTCCTGGTGGGGTGTCCAGTGAGGAATACCCACCCCGACGAGGATGGGGACATCTCCTGATTCCTCCAGGTCGCTTCACTAACATTCCAGCGACAAGAAAAACTGAGATCAGATGGTCGCGACCAAAGTATAAGTGTAGAGAAGACAGGAACACACAATTTTACAAAAACTTACCCGGCCGGTTGATCACAAACCTTTTGGGGTTTGTTCCTCTTGGGGGTCTCTGGAGGGAATCCCGGGCGAGCCCCCAAATGTTATACCTCATCCACTGGACCCCAAAAAGACCACCGAGGACCCAACACACCAAAATGCAAAAGCAAGGGTTTATGGTTTATTCGGGCTTAAGCTCGGGCTCTCCGACCTCACCAATGCAGCGGATCCGTGCTGAGAGCCTGGAGTAAGGGAGAGTGTAGTCTTTTATATGTTTTAGACAAAGGGAGGAGGGGGATTCTGAAGTTACATTTTTGGTTGGCTTAAGAAGCCCATGCGTGCCAACATAATTTTGAACTGATTGGACATATAGAGTACAGATCTGGAGGTTTTCCATTGGTGGGTGCTGTTCTCAGGGTTGTGGAATGTGCTGACTGTCACCTGTGGGGTCAGGAGTCTCCTTATAGGGCAGTTTTGTGTCCGGGCTTGCCTAATCTATAGTTTCTTAGAGGGGAGGAGGAGGGAGCAGCAAGGGGGGGGAGGGTCAGGGCATGTTTAAAGCAGTAAGCTATGAAGGCAATTAGTGGGGGCTCTGAGGAGGGTCTCAGGGTCCTACAAAAAAAAACAAAAACAACTTCCACTCCATCTCAGTAGTCCTTCCACCAAACACACAGCTTTGATGTTATACTACTTGTATTGGGGTCTATATGGGTAACTCAGAAAGATCACAACCTTGTCCTTTTCCTGTGCCTTGGGGTGGTCTCACTTGTGTCTGTCTCCTACTCCAAAGTGGGAGCCCTTGGAAGATCAAGGCCATCACTTTTTTTTTTTAACCTGTTATATATAGTTCCATTCATAGGTCCCCAGTGAAGCCTAGAGTCCGAATGCAGTCAGAGCACGCTAATGCTTAATGACGGGTTGTCCTCTCCTTCCCAATGCTCACAGAACACTAAGCAGTGATTGGATCCATACCCCTCACCCCCAGGCAAATATTTGTCCCTTTTTATCTCAGGGAGAGAGCCATAAATCCTTGCAGGTTTTCTCTTTCACTTTGGCTCTGGGATGTTGGGTCACCATCTTAGCCTATGTTTCTGGCTTGATAGGATCATGTGGCACACATGACTATTGTCTGACCTCTCTAGCCTTTTGTGGACAGAGGAGTAAATTCTAAAACTCAGTAAGCAAAACCCAGTATCTCCTAGGTTCTTCTGAGGGGGTCCACTGACTTCTTGAACTTTCCCCCTTTCTCTGTTGTCTCTTCAGCCATGCTAGGCATTGAGGCACTGCTGCCATGTGGAACTGTGAACAGGTTCAAAGCATTAAAATCCCGGCTCTGCTGTTCCTAGCTATGAGAAAGTCAGACAAGTTGGCTCACTGCTCAGAGCCTCATTTCCTGTCTGTAATATTGGGAATAACACTGCACCTCCTTGGTATGGTAGGGCTAGCTGAGCTAGTCTCAGTGGTCAGAACACCCGTTCCTACACTGTTGAATAATTCCTGGCCTTTTGTGAGCTTCGCACAAGTGTTTGCTGGTATAGTTCTTATCTAAAGGAGCTTGTGTTGCTGGGAGGGCTGTTGGGGAGGAGCTGGCTCTGTCTGCGGTATTATATATCTGAGTTCCTCAAATGTCAAGACAGCACAGATCCTTGGAGATCCCATCCCGGAGGTCAAAGAGCCTACCGCTCTGACACTTTCTGGTGATGCTCCAAGGTGTAAAGTTCGTACTTTAGTCTAGTTGACTGAGTTGAGTTAGTCTGTGACTGGGAACCTTGAATATGATCTAGAAGGGAAGAGAGGAGCCTGGATTCCTGCCTATTCCCTAATGCCTACCCTTATGAAACCCTCCTCCTTGTCCCCCTGCCCTGGGCTCCCGAGACCCCTGCCCCTTTTTAGGACTATCTGCTCTTTTTCGCTTCTGTAAACTGCTTGATTGCTTGGCTGAAAGGACAAACTGTGTTGACCCCATTTTGACTAGCTGTTTCAGGCAAGCCTGAACATGCCCAGGCATGCTGTAATCTCCACCTACCACCCCCACCCTAGGGGGCTATAGATCAAGCAAGCCCAGGCATATAGCAGCCTTATAAGGTAAGAACAGAGACTTCTGGCCCCACAGATAATAGTCAGCACATTCCACAGCCCTGAGGGTAGCACCCACCAATAAGAAACCTCCAGGACTACATCCCTTGTAACCAATCAATTCAAAAGTGTGCTGGTGCACGTGGGCTCCTTGGACCAATCAAGATGTGACTCTATTATTCTCCTCCTCCCTTTGTCTAAAACCTATAAAAAGCTTTCTCCCCCTGCAGTTGGGGCTCTCAGTTCAGCTTGGTGGGTGAATGCCATAATTCTTCCCTGCTGATTGCTCTGGGAGCCGGAGCTTAAGCCCGAATAAAGACTCTTTGTTCTTGCGTGCTCTCTGGACTCCGTGGTGATTCTTGGGGATCCGTTCACTGGGCATGACATTTGGGGGCTCATCCAGGATCCCCAAGACCCCCACCTATGGGACCTCAGAGCGCTGAGTCTGCCTGATCCGATTGGTGAGTGTCTCTTGTCTTTGTGTCTTTCGTCTTTGCGCACTTCTGGTCTTTGGGCCCAGCTTGAGATTGCCTGTTGGAGGTCTAGGCAGACGTGCTGGAAGGCCCCAGGCTGTGGGACTCGGGAGACGTCCCGGACCCACCTGGTGGGGACTGGATCCCCTTGGTAAATTTGGAAGGATGGAGCAGGTCGCACTCGCAAGGAGGCGAGAAGCCATCATCCTACTTTCAGTTTAAGGCACCAATTAACCGTGTGTTATTCCTGTGTGCATTTGTGCTTTCTGTTTTGTTTGTGACTCTTAGTGTATTGGAAGAAATGGGACAGAACCAGGTAACCCTTCTCAGCCTTTTCCAGGATCATTTCTCAGAATTCAAAGCCCAGGCTGATAGCCTGAGGTTAGGAGTAAAGAAAGGGAAGCTCTTTACGTTTTGCAGGAATGAATGGCCAACCTTTGGAGCCAGCTGGCCTGAAGAGGGAACGTTTGACCTACCTACTGTCTACAAAATAAAGGATATAATTTATGGCCATCCAGGCCACCCTGATCAGGTCCCTTACATCACGACTTGGCAGGTTATGGTGGAGGAGCCTCCAAAATGGTTAAAGCCATTCCCCCCAACCCCACTGGCTCAAAACTGACTGTCCTCGCTCTACACGAGGATAAACAGCAGAGAAATGAAACTAAACCCTCCGCCCCCCTCTACCCTGTCTTGCAAGGAGGCACAGAGGAAGAACTCCTGCTTGAGCTGCCCCCCATCAGCCTGCTCCACAAGCAGAACCTCAGAATGTTCCATGGGAGGTGGAGGCAGCCCCACCCCAGAAGGCAGAAGGACACCCTCCCCAGATATGGAGGAGAGTCCAGAGGGGGCAGCCACGGCCAGAGGCATACTCTACTGTCCTCCCTCTCCAGGCTGTGGGGCCCTTCACTGAAGCAGGGGACCAACAGATGCAGTATTGGCCATTTGCAACTAACAACCTTTACAATTGGAAGTTACAGACAGCTAAATTTTCTGAAAAGCCCCAAGGTTTAATTGATTTGTTAGAATCTGTCTTGTTCACCCACCAACCCACGTGGGATGATATTCAGCAGCTTTTGCAGGTCCTGTTCACCACTGAGGAGAGAGACCGGATTCAAGTTGAAGCCTGCAAATTGGTCCCTGGGGTGGATGGGACCAACCAGGCCATGATTGATGAAGCTTTCCCCCTAGCTAAACCAACTTCGGACTTCAATACAGCTGAAGGTAAGGAGAGGCTCCGGGTCTACTGCCAGACTCTAATGGGGGATCTCCGGGTGGCTGCAAGGCACCCAATCAGTTTGGCCAAGATTAGTGATGTGCAGCAGGAGATAAAAATGCCAGCAGCATTTCTAGAAAGGATTCTAGAGGTGTTCCGTACCTATACTCCCATGAACCCAGAAGCGCCTGAAAATAAAAATGCAGTGATCCTGGTGTTTGTGAACCAGTCAGAACCCAATATTAGGCACAAATTGCAGAAATTGGACAGACTGGCCAATAAAACCTTGCCAGAACCTCTGGCAGTAGCTGAGAAAGTTTACAATCACCGAGAGAGTCCTGAGGACAAACAGGCCCAGGTCACCACTGCTGCCAGCACCAAGCAGACCCGCGACTTTGCCAATATTCTCCTGGACACGTCGACCAGGTCCCCGGGTAAAAGAGAATGCCAGTTGTGATGCCTATCTGCTGAACAAAGTAGGAAATGCCCAGAAGGGCAACCAAAATTGCTGAGAAACCAATGCACCTATTGTAAGAAAATGGGCCATTGGAGAAAGGAATGTCCAGAAAGACTGGCTGGACAGGAGCAGGTCCATGAAGGAATACAAGTCTTGGAGCTTGGGGAATAGAGCGAATAGGGAGGACGGGGTTTGGATCCCCTCTCGAGCCCAGGGTAACTCTCAGAGTGGAGGGGTCACCATGAGTTTCCATGTAGACGCAAGTGCTCAACATTCAGTGTTAACAGAGACCCAAGGGAAATTATCAAACAAAAAGTCCTGGTTACAGAGAGCAACTGGCATAAACCAATATTCATGAACCACCCGAAGAAAAGTGGACCTAGGCATGGGCTGGGTGTCCTATTCCTTCCTAGTCATGCCAGATTGCCCCCACCCACTCAGGTAGAGACTTGCTTACCAAAATTGGAGCCCACATCCATTTTTCACCTAATGGGGTTCATTTAATTGATAAAGGGGACCACCCCATTCAGGTACTGACCTTGCAATTGGAAGATGAGTATCGACTGCACCAAAAGCTGGGCCCACAGTCAATGGAGGAGATTTCTGTTTGGCTGCAGGAATTTCCCTTGGCTGAGACTGGGGGATAGGGCTGGCAGTCCACCAGCCACCCATCTGGGTAGAGCTGAAACCAGGAGCCCTTTCTGCTTGGGTGAAGCAGTACCCCATGTCACATGAGGCCAGAACAGGGATTACCCCACACATCTGGAGGTTAAGAGACCAGGGCATCCTAGTGCCCTGTCGGTCCGCATGGAATACACCTCTCCTCCCGGTAAAGAAGCCAAACTCAAATGATTACTGGCCAGTACAGGACTTGAGAGAAGTAAATAAATGGGTCATAGATATTTATCCCACAGTGCCCAATCCCTAAACCCTCCTGAGCTCTCTGCCACCCTCCAGGATCTGGTATACTGTACTAGATTTAAAAGATGCCTTCTTTAGCCTGCCCTTAGCCAAGGATAGTCAGCCATTCTTTGCCTTCAAATGGCAAGATCCGGAGGCCAGTTTCAACAGACAGCTGACCTGTACTCACCTGCCTCAAGGATTCAAGAACTCGCCCACTCTCTTTGATGAGGCACTTCATGAAGATCTGGGTGAGTACAGGCTGGAACACCCCAGCTCACCCTATTGCAGTATGTAGATGACATCCTGATAGCTGCTGCTGATGCTCTACTATGTCAGCAAGGGACTAAGGATTTGTTGGTGACTCTAGGCAGGCTAGGATATCAGGCACCCGCTAAGAAGGCACAAATGTGTTGTCAAGAAGTGATTTATCTAGGGTACATTCTAAAGGAAGGAGAAAGATGGCTCACAGATGCCAGGAAAGAAATGGTGCTGAAAATTCTGGTCCCCAACTCCCGGAGAGCAGTGAGGGAGTTTCTGGGATCAGCAGGGTTTTGCTGTCTCTGGATCCCGGGGTTTGCTGAATTGATTAAGCCTCTCTATGAGGCTACAAAAGAGAATGAGACTTTTGTTTGGATGGGGGAGAAAGGGCCTTTAATGAAATTAAGCAAGCCCTCCTGATGGCCCTGTCTTTGGGGCTTCCCGACATCACCAAGCCTTTCCACCTCTACATAAATGAAAAGAAAGGAATAGCCAAAGGAATCCTGACTCAAACGTTAGGACCCTGGAATAGACCAGTGGCATACCTGTCTAAGAAACTTGATCCAGTAGCAGCAGGATGGCTACCATGTCTGCGGATTATAGCTGCTACTGCCCTTCTAGTCAAGGATGCAGATAAATTGACATTAGGGCAAGAACTGCACATCACCACTCCTCATGCTATTGAAGGAGTTCTTAAGCAGCCACCGGACCGCTGGTTGAGCAACGCCCAAATAACCCATTATCAGAGCTTACATCTTAACACTCCGAGAATTCTGTTCCTCCCAAGCACTGCCTTAACCCAGCCACCCTGCTGCCCAACCCCAACTTGGACCCCTTGCACAATTGTGAGGGGATCCTGAGCCAGGTACATGGACTCAGAAATGACCTGACCGATTGGCCACTCTCCAATGCAGAAGCTACTTGGTTCACCGACGGTAGCAGTTTCATGAAGGATGGGAGGAAGTATGCAGTATGAGACTGAGACTGTTTGGGCGGTGGCTTTGCCTGTGGGGGACCTCGACTCAGAGGGCTGAGCTGATAGCCCTGACTGAAGGTCTTAGGCTTGGAAAAGACAGGCAGTTGAATGTGTACACAGACAGCCGATATGCCTTTGCTACAGCACATGTGCATGGAGCCATCTACCAGGAAAGGGGGCTGCTCACAGCAGAAGGGAAAACCATTAAAAATAAACTGGAAATTCTGGACCTGTTGGTGGCTCTATGGCTGCCTAAGAAACTGGCTATTATCCACTGCCCTGTGCACCAGAAAGCCAACACGCCTATAGCTTGAGGAAATCAGAGGGCAGACCGGGTTGCCAAAGAAGTAGCTTTGGAGGCTTTCCAGATTTTGCCAATCCAACTGCCAGACCCTGGCCCCACCCCCTATCCTACCTGATCAGCCTCATTACTCCCAAGAGGATATGAAGCTGATGCACAGACTCCCCATGACCCAAAAGATCGATGCTTGCTGGCATACAGGAGACTGTAAAATTATTCTACCAAATGGCTTAGCCAAAGACCTCCTCACACATATCCACCGAACCACTCATCTGGGCACCAGGAAAACGGCTAATCTTTTAAGAAATGCTCATTTAAAAGTCCTGAATCTCCGCTCACTTGTTGGTGCAGTCGCCTCTGCATGTCTTAGTTGCAAGCTGCCCAATGCTGAGAACCATCCTAAGGAACAAGGGGCTTGAATGAGGGGCTCTAGACCAGGGGTCCACTGGGAGATGGACTTTACAGAAATTAAGCCAGGCAAGTATGGTTACAAATATCTACTAGTCCTGGCAGACACTTTTTCAGGATGGACTGAAGCCTTCCCCACCAAGCATGAGACCACTCAGGTGGTGGCCAAGAAATTGCTGGAGGTCATTTTACCCAGGTATGGCATCCTAGCCCTTCTGTGCTCTGACAATGGGCAGGCCTTTGCCTCACAGGTAACGCAGGAATTAGCTAGGATATTGGGGGCAAAATGGAAATTACATTGTGCATACAGGCCCTAGAGCTCGGGACAGGTAGAGAGGATGAATAGGACTCTAAAAGAGACCCTTACCAAATTAACCATGGAGACTGGTGGGGACTGGGTGGCTCTCCTTCCCTTCACCCTGTATAGGATGCAAAACTCACCCTACTTGTTAGGACTAACCCCTATGAAATCGTATTTGGAAGACCCCCTCCTATCCTCCCCAGTCTAAGAGCTGAATTTGATAACCAACAGTATCTATGAGACTGCTCCCCTTCCTACCCTGCACAACTATCAGCCTGGTGATTGGGTCTATGTCCGCAGACACTGCCAAGAAACCTTGGAATCTCACTGGAAAGGACTGTACATAGTGCTCCTGACAACCCCAACTGCGGTAAAGGTAGACGGAGTTGCCACCTGGATTCATCACACCCACATCTGACTAGCAAGTTCCTACCCAGACCCAGACAATCATCTCCCTCCACCGACCTCTACTCCAGATCCTACAACATGGAAGGTCCACAAGGACGTGGACAATCCTCTCAAGCTAAGGCTGTGCCACTCTTGATGTTTACCCTGCTGTTTGGAATGAACATATGTATAACTTCTAACCCTCATCAACCTTACAATCTCACCTGGCAGTTCCTGGACACCTGACACCTCTACTGGAGACATCCTAGTCCAGACATCCAAGATTGCCCCACTAAACACCTGGTACCCAGAGCTAGGCTTTGACCTCCACCACTTGCTCTCTGGACAGAGCCATTGGGGGCTGCATCATGCTTATTACTATGTCTGTCCTGGGAGCAGAGGAAGAGACTGGGGAAAATGATGCGGAGGAGCCAGTGATTATTTTTGTAAATCCTGGGACTGTGTGAGCATGGGAGACATCTATTTCACCGCCCCCGTTAAAGATGATCATATCAAGGTTGTCCATAACAACACTCCTGATGCCATTTATCATGGGCAGAGGGTTAGAACATGTCCTACGAAAACAGTCTGCAACCCTGTTAAGGTGGCATTTACTGATGCAGGAAAAAGAGACACCACTTGGGAGGTAGGGAAAACCTGGGGATTGAGAACTCTCAACCCAAGCCCAGGGGTGTTCTTCACTATCATCCTCAGAAAGGAAACCCCCATCTCTCTGATACCACAAGGTGTTGGCCCCCATCCAGTCTTAGTGCCCCTAGAACCCAGCTCCAGCCCTAAGCCCCTGCCTCCGAGGGGAAGTACAACAGTCTTTGGGAGGACAGCAATAGCTGCAGGGACACCTACAGCTTCACCCTCAGACCACCCTATTTGGCCGCTGGTCACCTCCACTTTCAAGGTGCTCAATGCCTCCAAGCCAAACCTAACTGTGGAGTGCTAGCTCTGTTTGAGTGCCCAGCTGCCCTTCTATGTGGGCATAGCTGTAGTAGGTAATTACTCCTGAGTTAATAGTAACCAATGCTCCTGGGGACAGCAGGGAAAACGTTTTCTCCAACAAGTGTTATACTTCAATCACAGGACCCCAAGAAGACCACCGAGGACCCAACACACCAAAACTGCAAAAGCAAGGTTTATAGTTTATTCGGGCTTAAGCTCGGCCTCTCAGACCACACCAATATAACGGAACCGTGCTGAGAGCCCTGGGTGGGGGAAGAAGGGGCTCTTTATAGGTTAGAAACAAAGAGAGGAGGGGAATAACAGTGTCACTTTGTGGTTGGTCCAAGAATCCTGCTCGCGCCAACACACCTTTGAACTGATCGGTTGTACAGGATGCAGTTGTGGAGATTTTTTATTGGCGGGTGTTGTTCTCAGGGTTGTGGAATGTGCGGGCCATCTGTGTGGTCAGGAGTCTTTATTTTTACCCTATAGAGCAGTGTTCATACCCAGGCTTATCTAATCTATAGTTTCCTGGAAAGGGAACAGCAGAGGAGGAGTAGCAGCAGGTGTGCATTTCAAGCATTACACAGAAGCTGAAAAGAACAATCAGTGGGGTGTCGGGAGGGGTTGAATGAGGGGGATCTCTATATGGGCGGAGTTCCTGTCTCTCCATGTTGCTGAGGCTCTCCACGGCTACTGGATGCTGGCGACTCAGTGGGTCGCTGCGCTTCCAGGTGAGTTCAGTTCCAAGCTACCGGGCACTCCCTCTATGTTTCGTGATCCGTTGGCCACCAGGTCACGAGGGGAGGTGCAAGAACGGCAAAAGCAGGCTGTTTACGAAGGGACAGCCCCCTCCAGGGAGATTGTATCACAGGCTGGTTCTGGGCGCAGTGAGACACAGAATTCAGTGATACAGCTCAGCTCCAGACCTTAGTGATTCAGCTCCGATTTATTAGGGGGAAACCAGGATATTTATAGTGTGGAGGCAGTAGCAAAAGCCTTAGTTGATAGGTGCTTTGTAGGATGCCCCATTTACATGTAGTGGTGGGCTTCTGCCAGACTGTCAGACATTGCCTGATTATCACACAGGAAAACCTGGCAGTTTCATGCCAGAGGACATATATCTGTGATGGGCACTTCAAAAGGTGAGTCAGGAAGAGAGTGGGAAGGCACCCAGCTGAGAAAGGGAGCCTCTGCATATGAACGCTGAGCCGGCCTGTGGCTATCTGGACATGGAGAGACTGCTACCTTAGACAGCAGGGGTCCCCAACATCTCTGGGTCCTACACAAGTAACTGGGGCAGGGACCTGTGCCCTGCCCCCTGGTGCCCAGGTCCCACCAGGGCTATGTAACCATGTAGTCTCTGTTTCAAATGATACTTATTACTCTGCCACTTCTGGATGGTGGGCTTGTTCTACTGGTTTGACCCCCTGCATTCACAGGACCATCCTGAATAACATGAAATGTTACTGTGTCATGGTACAGCTGTTCCCCAAGATGACTTACTATGAGGAGATCCAGATGGAACTAGCCTATGCACCCCTTTCTGCCCCCAGAACTAAGAGAGCCATAGGGGCAGCAGCCATTTTGTTATCCTCCTTAATTGGTCTAGGTATAGCTGGAGCTACCAGAGTGGGCACCTTGGCCTTAATTTTACAGGACCAAAATTACAAAGCTCTCCACATAGCAATTGATGCAGACATCAGGAGTCTGGAACAGTCTGGAACTAAATTAGAACAATCCCTAAACTCATTAGCTGAGGTTGCCTTACAGAATAGAAGAGGTCTTGACATCCTTCTTATGCAACAAGGGGGCTTGTGTGCAGCCTTAAAAGAAGAATGCTGCTTTTATGCTAGCCATTCTGGGGTGATTAGAGATTCTATGGCTCTGCTCAGGAAACGCATCAAGGATAGAGAACAAAAGGACCCTGGGTGGTAAGAACAACTGTTTAATTGGTCTCCCTGGCTCACCATCTTGCTCTCAGCCTTAGCCGGACCCATAATCCTCCTCCTATTAATGTTAACTATTGCGCCATGTATCATCAATTGGCTGGTTGCCTTCATTAAAGAACGAGTACAGTACAACTCATGGTCCTGAGGTCCCAGTATCAGCCCTTGGAACCCCTTATTAGGGACCCCAACCCAGACCCATGATTGGGTCTTCCCTAAGTTACAAGGAGAGAGGGAAATGTGAAACCCTCCTCCTTGGCCCCCTGCCCTGGGCTCCCGAGACCCCTGCCCCTCTTTAGGACTATCTGCTCTTTTTCATTTCTGTAAACTGCTTGATTGCTTGGCTGAAAGGAGGGCAAACTGTATTGACCCCATTTTGACTAGCTGTTTCAGGCAAGCCTGAACATGCCCAGGCATGCTGTAATCTCCACCTACCACCCCCACCCTAGGGGGCTATAGATCAAGCAAGCCCAGGCATATAGCAGCCTTATAAGGTAAGAACAGAGACTTCTGGCCCCACAGATAATAGTCAGCACATTCCACAGCCCTGAGGGTAGCACCCACCAATAAGAAACCTCCAGGACTACATCCCTTGTAACCAATCAATTCAAAAGTGTGCTGGTGCACGTGGGCTCCTTGGACCAATCAAGATGTGACTCTATTATTCTCCTCCTCCCTTTGTCTAAAACCTATAAAAAGCTTTCTCCCCCTGCAATCGGGGCTCTCAGTTCAGCTTGGTGGGCGAATGCTGGAGTTCTTCCCTGCTGATTGCTCTGGGAGCCCGAGCTTAAGCCCGAATAAAGATTCTGTTCTTGCGTGCTCTCTGGACTCCATGGTGATTCTTGGGGATCCGTTCACTGGGCACAACACCCTGAGCTCCCTGGAGGCTAGATTCTGAGCTGAATTGCTGACAGGAACCTTGAGTCTTTGTTTCTTTGTATAGAAACTGGGTCTCCACATTTAGCCCAGACTGGCCTCAAACTCCTGGTCCTCTTTCTTAGCATTGGGATTACAGGAATGGGCCACTATGCCCAGCAAGAAATGTAATTGTGATTCTTGTACTTCTCACTAAGTCACCAGCACCCAAAAGAGAGCCCACCAAGCACAGAGGGAAAGGACGCCAAATCCAAGAAAGTGAAAGTACGGCCTGAGGAGAGTGGGCAGACCCCTTCTGCCTGGGAATGGTTCTGTCTTCTCTAGAACTTCCACTAGCCCACATTATGCCCTTTGAGCTCCAAAATTCAAAGCAACTAATCTGAATTTAAAATTAGAAAAAAAATTCTATTATTTTTATTTTATGTGTATGAGTGTATTTCCCTGCATGTGTGTAAATACACACGTGTTATGCAGTGCTCAAGGAGGTCAGAAGCGGGTAATCAGGTCCCCTGGAATGAGTTAGGATGGTTGTTAGCCGCCATATGGGTGCTGGGACTAGAACGTGGGTCCTCTGCAAGAGAAGTCAGTGTTCTTAACCATTGAGCCAACACTCCAGATCCTGAATTTAAATTTTTAAAATTTATTTAATTTATTAATTTGTTTAACTGTGTGTGCCTGAGTGTGCCACAGCCTGCACGTGGAAGTTAGAGGACAAATTTAATAATAACACAGCTTCCCTCTGGTTCTCCTGTCTCTGCCTCCCATCTCACCATAGCAGTGCTGGGATTATACCTGCTATAGCATCTGGGCTTTATAAATGGGTTCTGAACTCAGGTTGTGGGGCTTTCACAATAAGTACTTTTACCCTTTGAGCCATCTCCCTGGCTCTAGCATATACTATGGGCTAATAGAAAACAAGCTATTGGCTGATTGGGTACTATAGCAAAGGTCACATTCAAAAAGCGACCTTTGTTTGTTTTCTCTGGGTATTCTGGCCAGGGCTTGTGTGAAGTGAGAGAAGAGGGGTAAACCCACAAAACCACCAAGTGTCTGTGTCCTTGTGAAACCCTGTGCTCTCTCTGTGAGGGAGCAAAGGCCTGGCATTCTCTGATAACTCAGCTCCTCTCCTATCTCTTTGCTGGTTCTGGAAGTTTCTTGCATCATCTTGTTGAATTAAGCTCAAACCCTGAATGGATTGGATATTACATGGGTGTACACATATGTGGGCACACATGGGCGTGGTGGATCTTAATGGGTTTGAATGTTGTAGGCATGCCTCAATGGAGGTACACCATGGGCAAGTCTCCCTGATCCTTTGCCAAGTCTCTGTGCTTTTCTAAGATGGCCAACAACAGACCCTGGGTCCTGGTGGGATGGGGTGGGGCAGGAACTTTGAGGCTCACCCAGAGCCTCCCCTGTTTGAGTACACCACCCAGCTTACTGCCTAAGAGCCTGAAGTGGGACCAACACCCAGAAGGGTCACATCCCCTCCTGCTGACCCAAGCCAGGCCTCTCCTGTTCCAAATAGAGGGCTGATGATATTCTTGTTTCTCTCAGCTCTAGAGAGCAGTAAGGGGTCACTGGGAAATGGCTCTGGGGTCTGGAATGCATAAGAGACCATACCTACCAATGGCTCCTTCTCAGCCCTTGCCCTGTGTGGGCAAGAAGACCTCTGGTCTACAGGGGGCACAATTCTGAAAGGGGCATAGTAACCCAAGAGAGATGCTGGGAGGGGACCATGAGACTGAGTTGGCAGTGGCCACCAGGGATGTGGATCTCAGGGTAGCATGACCCAGCACCTGACTTATGTTAGTGGCTCAGGGCAGAAAAGTAGCTGTGGAACGGTCAGTGCCCACTGGTCACTGAAGGACTGAAGACAATAGGGTCTGGATCCTTCCGGAGAAGTCCACACCCAAGGCTGAGCTGCCAGAGACTACTTAATCCTCTAAGCCTTCCTCTTCCTCTTATGTAACTACTTTTGTTCTGGGGAAAGTTGAGAGCTTGTGGTGACTGGGAACCTTACAAATCTCCCATGGCATCTGGGCTGACTTAGGATTGTGGCAAAAACTGTGGGCCTGGGAAATCACTGCTATAGATAGGGGGTCATGGAGTGACATGCATGGGCAGCAAGAGCAGAGGTGCAAACACAGGGAAGCACACATGTGAGTGGTGCATGTGCTCCAGAGAACCCCATGCTGCACTGCACCCCGCACAATGTACTCTGTAAATCCGCACATTGACCAGCCTCAGATAAGTGTGTGCACCCAGCGTTTCTCCACAATGACATCCATGTCTCCTGCCTTCTCCTTAGCTACCTTGGGGCTATGCCTTCCCCTCCCAGGCCCCCGGCCTGTAGCTTTCCGCCTCTCTCCTTGCCTCCTCACAAGAGACAAAGGAGGGGCCAGCCAGTGGCTGCTGGTGGGGAACAGAGGCAAGTTTGTCTTTTCTGAACTTACACTTCTTTCCCATCAGGAGCAGGGGCTCGCTCCAAGGGATTCCCTCAGGGCCCTAAAATGGGAGGAGTATATAATGCGCTATCACGCTGGTCTACATGCTGCTTTTTTGTTACTGTGTTGATCATTCTTGATACCACAGAGATGTGGGTGCCTTCATTTTATTTGTTTGTTTGTGTATGTGTATATGAGTGTTTTGCCTGCATATATGTAAGTGCACCATGTATGTGCAATGCCCACAGAAGCCAGAAGAGGATGTCAGATCCCTTGGAACTGAAGTTGTGGATGGTTGTTAGCCATCATGTGGGTGCTGGGAACCCAGGTCCTCTGCAAGAGAAGCCAGTGCTTTCAAACACTGAGCCATTCCTCCAGTCCCTTCATTTAAAAAAAAAAAAAGAATTTATTTTATAGATGAGGGAACTGAAGTTCAGAGATGGGATGGATACTGGCTGAGGTCACAGAGTAAGTTAAGGCAGAGTTGCCTAAAGCCCTCTTAAGCTTAATCTTGGGGAAAGTGCTCTGGGCTTAAGAGTATGAGAATTGGGCCTGGTTTAGAGCCCAGGAGATAGGGTAGGCTGTGGAGCCCAGGGCACAGGACAGGCTGTGGAGCCCAGGAGATGGAGCATGCTGGAACCATCAAGTAGGCTCCATGGGGGGACTCTTCACATTTCTGTACCTGGAGCTGTGTGAACTCACAGCCAGCTCCTTCACAGGTCAGCAGTCAGTGATGGGATTCTCCCTCCATGTACATGCCAAGGGAGAGGACGGGGGGCAACAAGGACACCTCTACCTTGCTGTGTGACTGCAGGCAAGTTTCTGCCTTTCCTGAAGGCCCAGCATCCCCTCTGCAGCAGGATGCTTCTGTTGGAAGATGTGCTTCCTTTCCCAGCCTGCAGAGGGCTTCCCCTGAGCCAAGAACAAAAAGCAGCCTCAGAATGCTGCAAACCACAACCCTGGCATTCTGAAGTGGTACCTAGGAAACCCAGCCTTGGCACCTGGCTTGCTTCGATCCTCCAGGGGAGGCCCAGGAGCAGGATCTTCTACAGGCTGGATGGGCTTCTCCAAAGAGAGACAGGAGATGTATGGGGAGATGGGGACTCAGCAAATCCAGGTAGGGCATGCTGTGCCCATCTGACAACCCCCAGGCTCTCAGCCCCCTGCTCCAGAACTTTTTTCTATAGCTCTCACCACTACCCAACCTTCTGTATGTTTATTCATTAACTAAAATAAGCTCATCTCCCCTACCGGAACAAAGGATCTCAAGGATCTTTGAGTTCTCAGTTACCTTGAACACCACCTGAAGGTGGCAGGTGTCCCGCGCTATCGTCTCGCCAGCAAGAACAACGCGGCACACTCAGGATCCTTCTGCAGAAAAGCTTTAATGCATCTTGAGAGG
>NW_008355472.1:1161081-1197423 GCF_000622305.1 Nannospalax galili | reverse complement strand
GCTAAATCATTGCCAAGGGCCATTGGTCCAGGGAGGCCCGAATGGGTCCTAATATGTGTAATATAAAAGGGTGTACTCCTCTTAAATAAACAATCTTGTATTTTCTGAAAAAGGGCAGCCACCCTGCTGGTTGGTTTTATAACACCAGCTGTCTCTAGCACAGCAACTGCATTAACTACATAGGATGAGTCAGAAATAATATTAAGAGGACCTGAAAACTTTTGAAGAACCTCCAACACAACCAGACATTCTACTATTTGAGGAGAGGTTTCTGCATATTGTCGTGAGAACACCTTGGAACCCATGACATATGCCCCCTTCCCATTCTTGGAGCCATCTGTATATATCATCAATCCCTCTTTCAGTGGAATGGGAGATGTAACTCGGGGAAAGACTACAGGATGGAGGGCTGCAAACTGCAGCAAAGGATGCCTTGGATAGTGATTATCAATTCTCCCCGAGAAGGTGGTAACTAGTATGGCCCAGTCATTTGAGGTGGCAGCTAATGTTTGCACCTGAGAGGAATTATAGGGGACCAAGATAGATGTAGGGTGCTTGCCAAAGTGTTCTATAGCCAATTTTAAGCCTTTAAGTGCAAGTTGAGCTATAGCCGTGGGGTACCAGTCAATTATTTTTTGGGGGGAAGCGTTCGGGTGAACCCATAACAGGGGTCCTTCCTGCCATAAAACCGCAGTGGGCAGCTTTCTTGTTTTAAAAACATAGAGACAAAAAGGTTGAGAGCTGTTAATGCGACGTAACTGTGCTTTCTCTATTGCCTCCTCTACTAGGAGGAGTGCTGTTTCCGCAGCAGGGGTCAAGGATCGAGGGGAAGTAATATGGGTGTCCCCCTCCAAAATGTCAAAAAGAGGTTTTAAATCCGCTGTGGGAATTTTGAGAAATGGGCGAAGCCAATTAATATCTCCCAATAATTTTTGGAAATCATTTAAAGTGCACAAATCTTTTCTATAAATTTTTATCTTTTGTGGACGAATCACATCAGGGAGAATAACAGTGCCCAGGAATTGGCCTGTATCAGAAAACTGGACCTTTTCAGTGGCGACTTGAAGTCCCCAGTATTGCAAAGCTTTCACCAGCTGTGGGTAAGCTTTTTCAAGGGTCTCTCGCTCTTGATGACACATGAGCACATCATCCATGTAATGAATAATAGTTATCGCAGGAAATTTTTCTCTAATAGGCTTTAGAGCCTCCTGTACATACAGTTGACATATGGTGGGACTGTTGGCCATCCCTTGAGGCAGCACTCTCCATTGAAATCTCTTATCTGGCTCCATATGATTAATTGAAGGGATGGTAAAAGCAAAGCGCTGCCTGTCAGAGACATGCAGGGGGATAGAAAAGAAGCAGTCCTTTATATCTATAATGATTAAGTTCCAATCCTTAGGCAGAGCAGAGAGGACCGGAAGTCCCCGCTGCACTGCCCCAAGGGGATACATTTGCTCATTAATAGCTCTTAGGTCATGTAATAACCTCCATTTTCCAGATTTCTTTTTTATCACAAAAATCGGGGTATTCCAAGGGGAGGTAGATGGCTCTATATGCCCCAAAGCCAGCTGCTCAGTGACCAGATCAGTTACTGCAGCCAATTTTTCGGAGGTCAAAGGCCACTGAGGAACCCACACCGGAGCCTCCGTTTTCCATGGTATGGGCCGTACTGCCTCAGTGGCACCTAGGAAAAACCCAGGCCTTGTCTGCCTTGATTTGGGTTGGGTGCTATGGGTTCTGTACACCCCTGTTCACAACACCCCAGCCCTTTTCCTCTCTCATACCCCATTTTCTTCATAATTTGGATTGCTTGTGGTGAATATTCATTGGACAGAGTAAGCCCGAGGTCGTGCATAACATCCCGTCCCCATAGGTTGACAGGTAAAGGGAGGACTGGATGATATCTTTCTTCCTCATACTTCGCTACTTCCTCATCTAGCTCCGCCTCCTCCTCCGGGTCAAGGCTCTCGTCCTCAGAGCTCCCGGGGCTTCCTGAACTACTTAATTGCAGAGCCTTTAGTTCTCGGACGGGGTATATACTAGTCCCTTTGTCCGGCCTCTCGACAGGCAAAGAATCTCTAGGCTCTTTAAAATACGCTCCCTTGTCAACAGACCTTCCGGGAGGGCCATTTTCCTTATTTGGGGCCCGTTTCTTTTTTCGTGCACCTAACCTCTCACTGCGTTCAGTTTCTGACATGCTATCCTGGACTTCCTCAAGAACATTTCGACTTTCCGCCACAACGGCCTGGCATGTTTTATACAACAAAACTATAAGTGCTCCCAGAATGATAACCAAGGCCTCAAAGCTACCTTTCCAAGGCGGAAACAGGTTCAAGCCAAAGTCCAGAAAAAACATACCTCTCTGAACGTCCTTACCTGCAGTTCTGAATCCTCCTTGAACTCAAGGGGTCTCCGATGGTGCTGACGATGGTTTGGTCGAATTCCCGGGTTTCGGCACCAGTTGTCCCGCGCTATCGTCTCGCCAGCAAGAATGATGCGGCACACTCAGGATCCTTCTGCAGAAAAGCTTTAATGCATCTTGAGAGGGAGAGCATAAGCTTACAGGGCGAAGACCCCGAATGTCGGACACCCAGCCCTTATATAGGTTAGTAAGCCCGTCTTGGACGTGGCAACTCTTGATTGGTCGCAAACTCATCAGCCCATGTCACGCCACGAGGTAGGCAGAGACTAGAAGGTGGAAAATTACTTCGGGCATGCGTACTGACTTATTTACTGCTCAGCATGAACCGGATGTGAGCGCCATCTTGTAATGGCGTCTGCAGGGACGGCAGGCAGCTCCCCACAGGCAGGTACCTAGTACATAGTTGTCAATAAAGAAGAGAAGGAATAATCTGAATGACTGGGAAGGGCTGCCCAGGCTAGTCAAGGACCCAGGCAGAGCCACCACTGCCTTCTCATGGTCCTGCCCAAGCTCCAGGGTGGATTGAGACTGGGGAAGTTCACCTAGGTGCCACCCTTCCCCCAAGTCACCCTCCATTTGAGGATTCATCCTCAGTCCCTGGGGAGTTCTGTCTGGACCCATATAATTGGAGCCACAGACAACAGATTCATTTGTTCATCTCGGGGTCTGAGTCTCTCTTGATGGGCATTCCAGGCACTGCTGAGAAACCAGAGTAATTCCCTGTGGCAGCAATGAACAAGAGCTGGGCTCTGTCAAAGCTTGAGAGAGGCCAGGAGAGGGCTGGTGTGGATGGCAAGGAGTCTCCCTATGCCCAGCCCTGGACCTTGGGTGCACCCTCCTTCCATCTTCCCAGCAGCCCTTGGGTTAAACTGATGGTCTAAGAATACCCATTCTTTGGGTGAGCACACTCAGAGAGGGAGGTGACTTACTCCCAGCTGGGCAATGACTGAGTCAGCCTTGGTGCCAGACACTTGAGCAAGAAAGTTCTCAAGACTGAGTCCCGGCCCTACAGCTCAGAGCTCTGGGCGACACTGTCACTTCCTCTTCTGGCTCTCATGGTTTTTCCTCATCTGCCACCTCCCTGACTCCTGCACTCAACAGTCTGCAGGGCACAGGAACTTCCTGGTGGCTGCTCCAGGAGTCCTGTTCACTTGGCTTTCAATGTAGCAGGAGATTGCCTACTGGGGTGAGTTTTCCAGGTCAGGGGTTGGGCTCTTCCCTCCTCAGGGGTACGTCCATCCACTTCACTGTAGCAGTACTGGGCTGGGCACAGCAAGCTGGTACAGGTGTGGGGTGTGGGGGCTTCCTCCCTTCCTCTTTTCTTCCTCCACCTGATTGTGCCTAGAGCCTTCAGGCTGTACAACACGGAGGGGTGTGGCACATAGAACAGGAGGGAGGAGGTGGTGACTCGGGGACCTGACCGTGACAGGAGGAGGAATAGAACAGTGAGACAGGATTTGGAGTTGCCTAGGTCTGAGTTTGAATCCTGAATGTCACAAGATCATTTTTCTCCTCTGGGTCTTGATTTCTTACTCTGTGAAATGGGGTAGCTGAGTATTTAAAAACTGTTCTGTGTCACGTGCTAGAGCATATTCCTGGGGAGGAGGCTAGGCAGAGCTCTCAGAGTTGCTTAGGAGCCTTTGTGGAAGCAAGCACAAAGGACACAACCCAGACCAGCTTGGAGCTGACCCCATGTGACCACTGGGAAAACTGATTCTGAGTTCAGGTATGACTTGTCAAGGGAGAGAGAAGCAGGGTGAGTGAATGTACCTAGGGAATGGGATTAAACCTTTCTCGGAACTTTTGTTGCTGACCCGGATACAGGGAAGGCAGGCCCTGCTTCAGTCTTGGCCTTCTGAGGGTATGGGATCCAAATCTCTTGCCAGTACTAGACTGGCTACTTGACCCAGGACTGTTTCTCTATCCCAAATGAGTTTCAAATGAAATGAAAAATGAAAGTCTTACAAACTGGAAAGTGCTTTGCTATGCTTTTTCCTTTTTGAGATAGTCTCACTATGTAGCCCAGGCTAACTTTGAACCTGCCTCAGCTTCCTGTGTGCTGAGATCACAGGTATGTACCAAGTGCCTGTGTCTTTGATGGTGTGTCTGCACATGTGTGCAAAGCTAGTTTGTGAGCACGTGTGCAGCATGTGTGTCTGTGCATGCTCTCCAGGTCTGCCAATGGGACTGTGTTTCTTTTTTCTTTCTTTCTTTCTATTTTATGTGTATGAATGTTTTGTCTGCATGTATGTAAGTGCACCACATGTGTGCCGTAAACCCTTAGACACCAGAAGAGGGCGTTAGATCCCCTGGAACTAGAATTACAGATAACTATTAGGTGCCATGTAGGTGCTGGGAACTGTACCTGGGTCTTCTGGAAAAACAACCAGTGGTCTTTTTTTAATTAAAAAAATATTCATACATGCATATAAGTTGTTTTGATCAAATCCACACCCACTCTCTCCCCTCCAACTCCTCCCACATCTCCCCATCAGTTTTTCCTGACAACCTCTTGTACTCTCTTTATTTTTATGGGCCTTTTTGCTACTCTAACATTCCCCCTCTGAAGAGGTAACCCTAAAATCTTTTAGGCATTAGATAAGAGCTCCCAAATACTTTTGACATTTTGGGCCTTTGGAACAGAGTATGTTACTAAGAGGCCCCAACGACATTTTGACTTTTAGCCAAGAAACTGGCTATATTTCTTTGGGGTCTTTTTACTCTAACTGCCTAGCCAATTCCTACCTCCTATTCTTATCACACCATCCTCTGAAGACAACCAGTGCTCTTAACTGAGCCATCTCTCTAAATCACAGTGGGAGTGTCTTTAAATGGCCTGAGACTCTCTCTTTGGCTGAGGATGTGATTCAGTTCCTGGGTTTGATCCTTAGTACCACATAATACTGGGTGTACTAGTGCATGCCTATCACCCCAGCACTCAGGAAATAGAAGCAAAATTAACAGAGTTCAAGATCATCCTTGGCTACATAGCAAGTTTGAGGCCAACCTTGATAAATGAGACCCTGTCTAAAAAAGAAACATCTTTTAAAAACTATTTCTTCACTATTTGTTAGTTTACCAAGAAGAAAGGGGTCACTGGCCAGAAACTAACACTAAAGATTATCTCTAGTCTGTCCCTTTGCCTTAATCTGTGACTGTTCCTTAGAGACCCACTGAGAGGTCCCTGCAAGGCCAGGAGTCCACATGGCTCCCCTGTGAGGCTCACCTCTGCCCCTGAGGCTCAGATTTGGCTGCTTTTACCTCATTGTCCCATTGACTGTGACACTCCAGTGTCCTCCAGAGGTGCTATTATCATTCCCATTTTAAAAACAAGAAAATGAAGGTCTGTGAGGGGAAATGCCCTTCTCAGGGTCCAGAGAATCCAGCTTGCTAATGGCAATACAGGGATTTCAACTCCCAACTCCAAAACTTGGCTCCTCAGCCTAGCTAGCACACTGGCTGTTTGGCTGAGTGAACACATGAATGAAAGAGCAAATAAGCAAATTACTTCTTCAATACTGAGTGGAAAGTATGAGTCTAGGGAGATTGCTCAGTGGTTAAGTCACTTGCCAAGCAAGCGTGAGGACTGGAGTTCAGAGCCCCAGAATCCATGCAAGTGTTGAGCAGGTATGGTAGTCCACCCGGAATTCCAGCAGAACCCAACCAGATCCCTGGATTTCTAGGGCAAGCTGGCTAGGCAAATGTCATATTGGCAAGCTCTGAGCTCAAATGGGAGACCCTGTCTCAATGAGCACGGTGGAGAGCAATTAGGAAGACTATCAACACCAAACCTGAGGTCTTTGCACACTTGTGCATGCATGCACATGTACCTGCACACACATGTTCACACACATATAAACATGCATTCACCATCCGTGCATATACTTGAGAAAAATAAGAAAGTACAAATTAAGCAATAGCACATGGCTGTCGTTTACTGAGCACCTGGGAAGCGGCAGGTGTTTCTTATGAAGTACAAGCAGCTAGAATGAGGGTCCCTCCCTTCCCAGTGGAAGACATTGAAGCTCAGAGAAGTCAAGGCATCATTTCCAGCTTAGGCAGATTGATTAGGAAAACAAAGCCAGACTGGGCTCCTTAGTGAGTTCCAGACCAGCCTGGACTATGGAGTGAGATCTCAAAAACTACACCAAAAATTACTTAAATAAATTAATTAATAATGCCAGGAATAGTGGCATATACCTATAATCCCAGCATTTGGGAGGTTGAGGCAGGAGGATCAGGAGTTCAAGGACATACTCAGCTACATAGTGAGTTCAAGTTCAATTTGGGCCACTTGGGATGTTGTCTTAGATTTGGGACTTTCCTGCTTCCCTGGGGAAGAGGTGAGTTGGCTGAGTGGTGATAGGTGCCTGTTTGGGCAGATGACCTGGGGCCAGTTACAATTCTCAGGAAGCTTGGTCCATGGGGCCCTATTGCACGCATGCTGTACAAGGTCCCCTACCCAGGGACCATTTCCCCATTTGCTTCTGAAGTGGGTTTCTATTTTGATCTGGGTGGACCTGACAGACTCTGATTCTTCCATTTTGACTGTTGATGTGTCTAGTTAGGGTCAGAACTCTGGCCAGGCATGTGGACATGCTGTGTTTCTCTGCTCCTCTGCCTAGTGTTGGTTCTGACAGTAATAGCTGTGTGGGAGGCAGGCCATATGCAAGGCACGTGTTGGTCTGTGGAGACGGCTAAGGCTAGGTCAGTGGCTAGGTTATCTCTCCTAAGAGATGGCTCAGGGGGGTAAAGGTTCTTCCTACTGATCCTGACAACCCAAGTTCAATCTCTGGGACCTAGAAGGACGGGTGGTGGAAGGAGAGAACCAACTTCGAAAAGTTGTCCTCTGACCTCCACACACATGCTATGGCACATGCATGTGGATACATATAGACACACACACATAGAGACCCATAAAATAAATATTTGTAATTTTGTAAGTTTTAAAAATACTTATTATTTTACATGTTTGAGTGTATTGTCTACATGTATGTAAGTGTCCCCATGTAGTGCAATGCTCAAGGAGGTCAAAAGAGGGCGTCGGATCCCCTGGAACTGGAGTTAGGGATGGTTGTTAGCCACCATGTGGGTGCTGGGAATTGAACCTGGGTCCTCTGCAAGAGCAGCCAGTGCTCTTAACCACTGAGCCATCTCTCTGGCCCCAAAAACGTTTTGTTTTGTTTTGTTTTGTTTTTTTAAGTCTGCGGTAGTTGAGGCTAAGCCAGGTGTCCCAGAACAGAAGTGATTTTCATGGCCTAGGATAGGATAGGAACTGTTCTGTGACAGAAGAGGGCAGTTCCCAGCTCTGAGTGAGGGAAACACTGTCTCTGTCACACCAAAGACATAAGAAGCAACTGTTCCAATGAGTCCTTGGTTCCTGAGTGCCTTGTGCCTTCTATTAGGTGGTGGCAGGTGTGGGGTGCTGTACACTCTTACCAGGGGAAAGAAGTCGGGCTTAGAAACTAGAGATGGGTTTGAATCTAGGCACCAGCATCTTCCAGCTATGTGATATCACACGTTACTGAACCTCTAGGAATCTCATCTGTAAAATAGGATCATAGAACCTATTTGACAAGGCCATGGAGCATGTAAGATGAGAGCATGCTTATAACATGACTTGCAGGTTCTTAGGAGCAACCTGGAGGAGAGTTTCCCCTGTGCAGCAGCTAGTCTAATGTTTGAGACAAAACACGAGATTCATAAGATGTTAGAACCTGGGGTTGGAGAGATGGCTCAGTGGCTAAGAGCACTTTCTGCTCTTGCAGAGGACCCAGATTCGGGTCCCAGCATCCACATGGCAGCTCACAATCTCTAGTTCCAGGGGATCTGATGCCCTCGTCTGGTCTCCACAGTCACCAGGCACATACATGGAACAGATACATACATACAAGTAAACACTCATTCACATAAAATAAAAATAAATCATCTTAGGGTTGGAGATTTAGCTCAGTGGTAGAGTGCTTGCCTAGCAAGCACAAGGCCCTGAATTCAGTCCTCAGCTCCAAAAATAAATAAATAAATAAATAAATAAATCTTTAAGATATTCAGAACCTACCTGATACCAATACTTAACATTATGATGCATGGTTGATGCTCTTTGCCCGGATCCCCACCATATGACTGAGGTAGACACCGTTCTACACCATAGAGAGAAAGGAGGCTCAGAGAAGTTTCTGGAGTCACTGCCCCTAGCCTAGGCCTGCTGGCCAAGCTGGAAATTTCCTTTCTGACTCCTAGGTTCACAGAGAGATCCACCAAGGGTCCACCTCAGCTTTATCCCAGACCTCTCTGAGTTCTTCACTATAACTCATATTTCATAAACAGAGAAACGAACACTTTAGAGTGTTAAACTTACACAAGGCCATAGAGCTAGTAGAAACAGAAGGAGGATTCAAACCAGGACTCTCCCATTCCAAGGGGTTCTTGTTCCACAAAGATATGAGACCTCAAAGCAGAAACACATACAATAAAAAAGGCAAAAATATGGGTGACAACACAAAAAAAGAAACAATTAGGGAAACACAACTGAAAGCCACAAGATGCCACTTCAAACCTGCTGGGGTGGCTATAATGAAAAAGATAATAAAAAATTTTGTCAAAGTTAGGACTGTAGTTCAGTTGGTAGAGTGCTTGCCTAATGTGAAGGAAGCCCCAGGTCAAACCCCATGGCTACATCACAGGGCATGATTGTGTATGCATTTAATTCCAGCAGCTGGGAGGTGGAGGAAGGCAGGGAGATCAGAAGCTGTAGGTCATCCTTGGCTACAGAGTGAGTTCAAGACCAGCCTGGGCCTGGTCTTGAGGATCATGAGAGCCTGTCTCAAAAAAAACCAAAAAAAGTATTAGCAAGATATGAAGGAATTAGAATTCTCATATACTTCTGGTGAGAATATAAAATTGTGAAACTCCTTTGAAATGCAATTAAGTAGTTCCTCAAAAAGTTAAATTTAAGCCAGGCATGGTGGTGTACACCTTTAATCCCAGCACTCGGGAGGCAGAGGCAGGCAGATCTCTGTGAGGCAAGGCCAGCCTGGTCTACATAGTGAGTCCAGGACAGCTGGGGCTACAGGGAGACCCTGTCTCAAAAAGACCAACAACAACAACAACAAAAAGTTACCATGTGACCCAGTAGTTTCACTCCTAGGCATAAACCCAAGAAAATGAAAGTAAACCTCCACGTAAACATGTACATAAGCCAGGCACGGTGGCAAACACCTGTAGTACCAGCACTTAGGATGCTGCAGCAGGAGGATTACCACAAGTTCAAGGCTAGCCTGAGATACACTGTGAGACCTTTACTTAAAACAAAAACAAGGGGTTGGGCTAGAAAGATGGTTCAGTGGTTAACAGCACTAGTTGTTCTTGCAGAAGACCCAGGTTCTGTTTCCAACACCCACAACACTCAGAACCACTTGTAACTCCAGTTTTAGTTATCTGAAACCCTCTTCTGGCATCCATGGACAACTAGATACACACGTGCTGCACTTACATGAACACAAGAAAAATAGTCATATACATAAAAGAAAGATAAAATGTATGACTTAAAACAGAACAGACTGGAGAGATGGTCCAGTGGTTACAAGTGCTTCCTGCTCTTCCACAGGACCCAAGTTTGGTTCCCAGCACCCATATCAGGTGGCTCATAACCACCTGTAACTCCAGCTCCAAGGGGATTTGACACCTTCTTCTGGCTTCCATGGGTACCCCACACATGTACACACACACACACACACACACACACACACACACACACACACAAATAAACACTAAAATTTAAAAATTCTGAGACAGGGTCTTCCTGTAGTCTGAGCTGGCCTGGAACTCACTTTGTAGACTAGGCTGCCTCTGCTTCCCAAGTGCTGGGATTAAAAATGTGCATCACCATGTCTGGTCAGACATTTTAATTTTTTTTCTTTTTTTTTTTTGTCTTTTTGAGACAGGGTCTCCCTGTAGACCAGGCTGGCTTTGAACTCACAGAGATCCACCTGCCTCTGCCTCCCGAATGCTGGGATTAAAGGCATGCAACACCACGCCCGGCAGGACATTTTAATTTAAAAAAAAAACAGAAGCAGGTGCCTGTGAGATGGCCCAGTGGTAAAGGCACTTGCTGCCAAGTCTGTCTGATGGCCTGAGTTTGATCTCTTGGTCTCACAGGGTAGAAGGAAAGAACTAATCCTTGAAAACTGTCCTGACTTCCACACATGCATCATGGCACATATGAAAAAAAATTTTTTTTTTAAACCCAGAAGCAAGAATATAGACGTAATGGTCAGCCATTCATTTCTGTGACAAAATACCAGCAAAAATCAGCTTAAAGGGAATAAAGATTTGTTTCAGTTTGTGGTTTCAGAAGTTTTACTCCATGATCACTTGGTCCTGCTTTTGGGGTCCTGTGATGAGGCAGAGCATCATGGTGGATAGTGGAGAAAACTGCTTACCTGAGCAGAAAGAGAAAGAAACGAGGGCTGTGCTATCTTCAAAGGCACCCCACCCGATGACCTGCTTCCTCCAATTAAACCCCATCTCCAAAGGTTCTCACCGCCTCCCAGTAGCACCATCAGCTGGGGACAAAGCCTTAAGTACATGGACTCCGATCCATGCACAGTTAAGGTGCAAACCAGAACAGATATTACCCAGAAGGCTGAGATTAACACTGAGCATAAGGTAGGCAAGCAGAGATTTGCCACGCTTCTTAGCAACTGTAGTGAAAAGGGAGAAGCAACCTTCCAGAGGGAGAAGATGGTGGAGCCTTAGATGGTGGAGCCCAATTGTTCAAGGACACAATTCCCACAAACTCGAGTTGATCCATTGCATCATCAATACCTGAGGTTCTGATGCAAAGAGATCAACAGCTGCAAAGGGCCTGTGTTTTACAAGCTTGTAAGCCACCAAGTTAGCCTGTTCCAGTTTTGTGGATGCTGGCAGATGAAGGCTGGTAGTTAGAGATAAAGAACTTGGTTCCTGGGGGCTGTAGAGATGGCTCAGTGGTTAAGAGCAGAGGACCCAGGTTCCATACCCATCACCCACATGGTGGCTAACAACCATCCATAACCCCAGTTCCAGGGGACTCTGTAACCCCAATAACCTCTTCCTTCTGTAAGTGGCCATGGTCATGGTGATTTATCACAGCAAAAGGATAAGTAGCTAATACAGTGAGGCTGGGCACCCTTTCATGTACTTATTGAACATTTGTATATCTTCTTTGGAGAAATGTCTTTTCAAGTCTTCACTGAGTTTAAGTTTTTGTTTTGTTGTTTCATTCTTTCTGTGTCCGTGTCGTCCCTCCATGTACCCCTGGGGTTGGACTGACTCTGCAGACCAGGCTGGTCTTAAATTTGTGCTACCCTCCTCTCTCTGCCTGGATATATCCTGGATATTAACTCCTTAACAGACACAAGATTTTCAAATTTGTCCATTTTGTGTGCTTTCTACTTTGGGTAAAACCCCTTTTTTTTTTTTTTTTTTTGTCTTTTTGAGTCAGGGTCTCCCTGTGGCCCTAGCTGTCCTGGAACTCACTATGTAGACCAGGCTGGCCTTGAACTCACAAAGATCTGCCTGCCTCTGCTTCCCAAGTGCTGGGATTAAAGTCGTGTGCCACCACACCCAGCGTAACGTCCCTTTTTATACAAAAGTTTTTAGTTTTTGTGAAATCCAACTAATCTATCTTATTGCCATTGTCTGAGCTTCGGTGTCAGAGTGATCAGGGTTGTTTTAGTTGCAAAATTCCAATGTAATTAGCTTGAACAAGAAAAAATATATCAGCTCATGTAAAAAGAGGAGCCTAAGGTAGGCCTATATGTGATGGAGCTAGACCCCACCACTGGAGTGACACCACACATTCTCTTCTTCTGTTCTTTCTTTCTTTTTACTACTTCCTACTTCTAGTGCTTGCTTGAGTTCATCCCAGAAGTAGTAAGTTTTCATAGTCCCACAGCTGATAACTTAGAAGAAAGGATACCAAAACTCCCAAGGCACAATTTAATTGATTACTCATTATTTTATTATTATTATTATTAATTATTATTTTATGTGTATGAGTGTATTGCCTGCATGGATGTGAGTGCACCCGTGTTGCAGAGGTCAGAAGAGGGCTTCTGATTCCGCTGGAACTAGAGTTAAGGACGGTTCATAGCCACCATGTGGGTGCTGGGAATCGAACTTGGGTCCTCTGCAAGAGCAGCCAGTGCTTTTAACCACTTAGCCATCTCTCCAGCCCCTAATTGGTTACTCTTGAAGCAATCAATGGTGAGGAGTCTCTGATTGGTCAGCTCTGGGTCAGGCAGCCACCTTGAATGAGTAAGGTTACCACTAGATAGAGTCATTGAGCAGGCAAATATTCTTCCCTAGAAGGCAGTGTAGGGATGTGATGAGCAGCCTGGGTCGGGAAACTTTGCTTTTGTGGATGTCCCATGCCTTGGATTTTCCATGGCAAGTCTGGGGGATGTAGAAGGACTCCTGGTTGGTTCTGAAGACTTCTTGGAAGAGGCAGCTCTGGTGTAGACCTGTGACTAATGGAGCAGGCTGGACTCCAGATACGTTGTGTCAGAGCAGTCAAGGGGCTGCTTTCCCTGCCACCCTCCCTAGCCCAGCTCTGCGGTGTGCTCTAGTGATGTGGTCTTCATAGCTAGTAACTAACTGTTCCTCTACATGTGTGTTCTTGGGATAACTGCTCTGTGCCTTGGTTTCTCTACCTGAGGAGATATAACCTGTCCTATCTCATTGGGTCCTCATGAGGCTTGAATGGGCACACATAAGGTTCAATCATTTGTTTCATGACTATTACTAGATTGGGCCTCTTTTCCACCCATAGTTGCAAGTATACTGGCAGCTCCAGCTCTGTTCACTACCTTCAAGGGCCTCACTCAGCCTCTGTCTCACTGTTCACTCTGTCTGAAATGCCCTGGGCCTCCATGTATTCTTGGCTGGTTCCTTGCCACTTGCTCCTGGGTGAGGCTTGCCTGCCTGCAGAAACATCCCTTCCTGCCTCGGCTCCTGAGGGACTCAGGCACTGATGTCCACTTAGGATTGTGAGAACAAAAACGTCTCTGTCTACACTGAGTTCTGCAGGGCAGGACCTGGTTATACTGTCATTGAGTTCTCAGTGGGAGTCTGTCAACTGCCAATGTGAGGAGAGGGCAGGCCAGAGACGAAAACAGCACTGGCCAGAGAACAAAGGAGAGCACAGCTGGCCCCAGGAACTGAGAGTCAGTTAGGTTGCAGTTAGGAGGGACAGGGTGGGTGCTATAAAAAGAGAAGTCATCTGGGCCTGGGTTCTTGGAACTAGACTTGGGAAGCTAGAGAGAGAGCTTAGGAAGGCAAGTGAAGAGGTCAGATTTTTGCTGAGCCAGGTCTGATGTTCTGTGGCAAGGAGATGAGCTGACAGATGAAAGCAGAGAACTCACGCAGAGCTTGGGGACTGGTGTGGAGAAGTGCCTCCACGCCTCAGTTCTCCCACCAAGGAGAAGACAAGGAACAGGCTCCACCCCCATTGACTTCCCTCTGGCGGGATTGAAAGGTTTTTTTTTTGGTTTTTTTTTGAGACAAGGTCTCATGTAGCCTAGGCTGGTCTCAAACTCACTATGTAGCCGAGGACAACTTTGAACTCATGTGCTCTTGTCTCTACCTTTTTTTTGTTGTTGTTGTTTGTTTGTTTTTAATTTTTAATAGCCACATGATTAGAAGAAGCATTTCATTACAGCTTTAACATATTCAGTAACACACTCCAGAGCAAGAGTACATCTCTTTCACAAGTGGCTGTAAGTTTCTAGGTTCACAGTTGAATTAATATAGTTATATAATATTGGACTCAGTCTAAGTCCTGTAAGACATAAAATTGAATGAGTTTTTAACCTTTAAAAAAGACCTCCATTTTATTTTAGAATATATTGTTCCTTGCAGAAAGACTCATTGTTTTTGCTACTAACACTGAGATGTTGGTGCATGCACCTCTAATCTGTATGTATCTGATTACTGCTCATCATAATAGGTTGCACTTGGATCCTTGGTGCTTGTGTATGTCTGTAAAGTCATCGGGTAGATTTCAATGGTAACTTTTATCACCTCTACTAATTAACATGACGTAAATTTCCATGCTTCCTCCTGTTTGTTTGTTTTTATTTCATTTTATTTTTGTCTTCTTGAGGCAAGGTCTCCCTGTAACCCCAGCTGGCCTTGAACTTGCTGTGTAGTCCAGGCTGGCCTTGAACTCACAGAAATCCTCTGCCTCCCGAGTGCTGGGATTAAAGGTATGCACTACCATGCCTGGCTTGTTTTTATTTTTCGAGACAGGGTCTTACTATGTAGCCCTGGCTAGCCTGGAACTTGCTATATAGACCAGGCTAGACTTGAACTCAGAGATCCACCTGTCTCTGCCTCCTGAGTGCTGAGATTAAAAATGTGTGCCACCACACCCATCCTTTTCTCTACCTCTTAAGTGCTAGGATTACAGGTATATATCACCATGCTGGGTTTATGTAATGCTGGGGATCAAACCCAGGGCTCCATGAATGCTAGCTAAGCACTTTACTAACTGAGCTGCATCCCAACTGTAAAGGATCATTTTAAATAGTAACCATCTTTCCAGTGTCATTCCATAGACTTTCTCAACTCTTCTACCTCTTACATAGTGTCCAGGTCAAACAAAGAGCAGACAAACTCAGGGGCTTGGTCAAGTCTGAAGGCTCCAAGGCCAGACCATCCATTCTCACCCTGGAAGGACTTGGGGAAGCAGGACCAGGGCACAGTATAGCTGAGCAGTGTTAATGGGGCATCCTGCTCCAACAGGTAAAGTGAGGCCCCTTCACTTCTCTGCCCAAGAAGAAACCAACCCAGATGTATAGTGCTCTGGGCAGATTGGCACATGTTTCCTTCCGTTTTTTTGCTCTCCTCAGCCAGGCCTTACACAGCCTACCATGGAAGGGAAGAACCTCTTGGGATCGGTACTGGGCACCAGACAGTGGCCAGACATTGGTACCACTGGAGCTCCACCCAGCCTCAGCTGAGTGTCCTCAAGATCCCTGAGCCACCCAGGTGGCCATGCTGTACCAGGACCATATGTCTCTCCTCTCTTGGCTTCAGTTTCCTCGCCTGTAAAAATGGATGTGGAGAGGAGAGGACTCCATGAGTTCTCAAGAGTGTTCTTCAGAGACAGATAGGAGGAAGGACTCCATGGGCCTAATAGGGGAAGCAAGTCTTTCTGGAATCAAGACCTTGCTTCCTCAGAAGAGGAGAGGCAGGCCAGAACAGTGAGAGTGGAATGGGACAGGGAGGTGAAAGGCTCCCCCTAGGATGATCAAGGGCCTTCCCAGAGAGTAGTGAGAAGTCACCTAGTTCCAGAGGTACTGCTGCCTCTCCCTAAATCCCATTCCCCTCCCACACCTTCCAAGCAGGGGTCCAGACTCTCTTAGAAGTCACAGCTCCCCTCCTCTGGCCCTGCATCAGCTTCAAGTGGTGCCGTGCAGTCACTTGCAATAGCACGATCCCCTCAACCCCACCCCACCCCCACCTGTTTGTCAGGTTACTTTGTGAGCGCTTTGGTCTCCTCTCCTTCTATAATCTCTTCTCTTCTGTGCTGTGCCCTGGGCTTGACTGCAGGGGTATGAGAAGTGGGCTCAGGGAGGAAGTGGAGGGCTTGCCCACAAATCTGACTGTGAGGGAGGAAGAGGTGCAGCTGGAGAGGCACATGGGGGTCAAGGAAGAGGTTTTGCTGAGAGGGGAGAGTTGATGAGGGGAAGGAACTAGCATGGGGGAGCTAGGGTGTGAGAAGGCAGCTGGCCTGCAGGACTGTGGGGCTGAGGAGAGAAAGGAACAGATGGTTCAGAGGCCGCAGGAAGTTGAAGCTGGGCCTGAAGCTGGAAGTGGAGGGCTGCTGGGGCTGAGGACATAGGACTGAGAAGAGAGATCAAATAGGCTTAGGAGAGAGGGGAGGGAGGCCACCCTAGGCTAGGCAAAAGGTTAGAGAGCCAGCAAGGAGAGCCATCAGCCTTCCTCAAGGCTTCTGGTGCACTAGGGTCACATCCTCCAACCATCCATGTTCAGCAGGATGGTGAGGATAGACCAGTCTGATGGTGCCGTGCTCGGGAATAACTGGGTCCAGGGATGGGAATGCAGGTCAGGTAGAGAGGCCAGGGTGCTGCCAGGCCCGGGAGGCTGGGTCAGAATTCCCACATAAAAGGGCAGGTTATGTGCAGGCTGGAAGCTGGGGTACTTGGCAAAAGCAGACAGAAGCCAGTTTGGGTGTTTAGAAGAGATGCAAATGGGGAGAGGAAAGAGGCTCAGGGGAGATAAGAGGACAGGGCAGGAAACTGAGGCAGACAGGCAGCCCTACAACTGGCCTCTTCCCCCTCTCTGCTGGGACTGTTCACATCCGGAATCTCTTACACAGCCAGATAGACCGTCCTGGGGGTGGTCCCCATGTTTCAACTCTGCTGCTTCCAACCCTCCAAAAATACACCCTGTATGTACAAAGGGTAGCTCGCCGCTCAAATAGCTCAAGCCAAGTCCCCTATGTCCCCTATGAGGTTTCTTCCCTATTCTGTGCACATATTCTCAAGCCACTCCTGGAAATTTATTCATCCCACAAATACTTATTGGGCACTTACTGTATGCCAGGGACTGCTCTAGAACCGAAAATGCAGCAGCAAACAAGGAAATTATATCCTGGTGGAGGGAGAGGCCAAGGCAACAAATACATTGTGTAGTTGTTCATAGATGGTAAATGCAGCCAGACATGACAACGCATACCTGGAAATCCAAGCACTCAAGAGGCTGAGACAGGAGGATCAGCATGAGTTCCAGATGAGCCTGGGCTACGAAGGAGATTGTCTCAGAAATACAAATAAAATGGGGTTGCAGATGTAGCTCAATTGCTAGAGTGTTTGCCTAGCGTGCAGGCATCCCTGGATTCATCCTCCAATGGCACAAACCAGATATGGTAGAGCATACCTGTAATCCTAGTACTTGGAAGCAGAGGCAGGAGGATCAGAAGTTCAAGGTTCCTGGGCAGGTAGCACCTGCCTTTGATCCCAGCACTCTTGGAAAGCAGAGGCAGGTGGATTTCTGTGAGATCATGGCCAGCCTGGTCTACATAGCAAGTTCTAGGCCAGCTGGGGCTACATGGAGAGGAGACCCTGTCTCAAAAAACAATAACCATAAGTTCAAGGTCATCCTCAGCTACATTGTGAGTTGAGGCCAGTCTGGAATACCTGCGATTCTGTCTCAAAATCAACAAAAACAAACAAAAAACACTGGTGAGCTGGCTCAGTGGGTAAAGAAGCTTGCCAGCAAGCCCAAAGGCCTGAGTTTAATCTCCAGGATCCACATGATGCAAGGAAAGAACCAACTTCAGCACGTTGTTCTCTGACCTCCATAGATGCATTATGGCACACACACACACACACACACACACACACACACACACACACACTTACAGACAAATATAACAATAATATTTTTTTTTTTGGTCTTTTTGAGACAGGGTCTCCCTGTTGCCCCAACTGGCCTGGAACTTGCTATGTAGACCAGGCTAAACTCGAACTCACAGAGATTAGCCTGCCTCAGCCTCCCAAGTGCTGAGATTAAAGGCAGGCACTACCATGCCTGGCAACAATATATTTTTTTAAGGAGGTAAGGAGAAAAATACAACAGCAGAGAAATCCCACATTGAGTGGGAGACTGCAGTTTTAGCAAGGAGAGCAGAGGAAGGCCTCCAGCAAAGGTATCATTCACCTAAAGGAAGAGAGGTCTGTGTTATTCATAATACCACACATGCCCACAATGGGAGCCACCTGCCACTCTCTGGCCTCCCAACTGCACTCTGACTTTGGTCCCTTTGAATCTCCCTCCCACAGAGACCTACAAAACCATCTTCCTCCTACTTGGGTGGTTCACCTTGGAGGGTGAGGGTTGTTTGGTGGAAGAGAGTCCAGCTGACTGGAAAACCACACTGCCTCTTAGGCCCCAGGCAGCAAATATCTCATTCTCTCCAGTGCTGGGATTCCAGGTGTGCACCACCTCACTTGGCTGCAAGGGTTTGTCTTAAGGTTTTGCCATCACAGTCCTGGCTTCACACTTGCTATATGGCCCAAGTTTCCCTGGGTCTGGATGTGAGTTCAGGAACCATGTGGTGGGTATGAAGTTTTGGGATGGTCTCTGCAGGGTGTCGGGGAAGCCAGGCCCTGTGGTCCCAGAGATAGGCTGTGCTGGGGAAGAACCAGTGACTAGGAACATATTTCAGGGCCTGTGGTAACCATATCTCCCAGTGAGGTTTCTCAAGGTGACTTGGGAGAGCAGTAAGCTGCCTGTCAAGAGATATGTGCAAGCAAGGCCCAGACAAGCCATTGGGGAGGATTAAGGGGCATTCTTCTCTTAAGACAGAAATAGGGATCTGAGTTAGATATATTTTTTAAATATTTATTATTTTTATTTTATGTGTATGAGTATACTGCCTGCATGTATGTAAGTGCACCTGTGTTGAGCAGTGCCCGCTGAGGTCAGAAGAGGGTGTTGGATCCCCTGGAAGTGGAGTTACGGACAGTTGTTAGCCACAATGTGGTTGCTGGGAACTGAACCCCAGTCCTCTGTAAGAACAGTCAGTGCTCTTAACCACTGAGCCATCTCTCTAGCCCCTGAGTTAGGTATCTTAAGGCCAACATGGCCTGACACATCCAGAACCAAGAGCTCTGTTACTGACCTTCAGTTCTGGGGGCCAGTGAGATGTCATGCCTCTGCCAGGTAGGATCAGGCCCCAGGAGGTCCTAGGTCAGAGGAGGAACCAAGGCAGGGAATTGCCACCTGTGGGAGGCAAGGGGTCCTCTGAGGCTTCCTCCACTCTGACCTTACACATGAAAATTTTGGACAGAGCCGAGCATGGTGGCACAAACCTTTAATCCCAGCCCTCAGGAGGCAGAGGCAGGTGGATCTCTGTGAGTTCAAGTCCAGCCTGGTCTACGTAGTGAGTTCCAGACAAGTTGGAACTACAGGGAGACCCTGTCGCTAAAAGACCAAAAAAAAGAAAAAAAAGAAAAAGAAAATTATGGACAGAATCAACAACTACCTTTGAGCCTCAGTGTCTGTCTGTGAAAGGGGCAATAAACAGACAGTGAAGGTGGAGAGCTCTTTCCATGATCAGAGCTAGGGACTCAAGAAGGTTCAGAGTGCTGATCCTGTGGCCATCCCCCCAACCTTTAACAAATGTGTCATCAGTCAAGTCAGGTTGTTTTCAAAAAGTTGAGGGACTGGCGAAATGGCTCAGTGGGTAAAGACAATTGCTACCAACCCTGACAACTTGAGTTTGATCCCTGTACCCACATGGTGGAAGAAGAGAACTGACTCTACCAAGTTGTTCCCTGACTTCCACATATGTAGCACAACACTCAGGAACCCATGTAAATGAACACATACATACACAAAAATTAAATGTGGGAATGGAAAGATAGCTCAGTGGTTAAGAGCACTGGCTGCTCTTGCAGAAGACCTGGGTTCAGATGCCAGAAACCACATGACAGTTAACAACCATCCATAACTCCAGTTCCAGGGAATCCAACAACCTCTTCTGACCTCTGCAGGCAATGCATGACACGGGTGCACTTACATACATGCATGCAGGCAATACATGCAGGCAATTCATACACATAAAATAAAAATAATTAAAAAATTGTTACCCAAAAATTGATGGCAAAGTGCTTGCTATGCAAGCATGAGGACCTGAGTTTGATCCCCAGCATCCACGTACTCCCAGCACTGAAAAGACAGAGACAAGAGAATCCTTAGGGTTTCCTGGCCAGCCAATCTAGCTGAATAAGTAAGCTCCAGGTTTAGTGAGAAACTCTGTCTCAAAAACTAAGGCAAGAAAAGAGCAATTGAGAATGGCATATTAACCTCTGACCTCCACACACACGTTCACACATATGTACACACAAATCCACACATACAAACATGTACACACACACACACACACACACACACACACACACACACACACTTTGTTAACTGAACCTAGTAGCACCAAGGACAGAGCCCTGTGGCTCATCTTCACCGACTGGATTCACTCATCTAACATTTCCCTGAGTTTCCTGAGAAGTGGAGACCTAAAGGCAAAGCAGATCTTTTCTCCAGTTCCTAACAAAGATAGAAGAGGGAGGGAGGGCATCTGTCTGTTTTGTCTGTACCCTTGGGCCTTGGCTCTGACCTCCACTGCTTTATCCTGTTCCTGGGTGGCAGTGTCATGGTGGGCTTATTGTGTGTGTTGGCAAGTTCCTAACCTCTGTGGCTTCAGTTTTCCTGAAGGGAAATGTCACCTCTCTTCCCAGCACAGACTATCATTACTCAGATCTGCATCTTCCTCTCAGCTGGCCACTGACTCACTGTCATCTTGGACAAGTCTCAAGCCTTTTCTAAGCCCACGTGTTAGTCATCACTGTGACAAAATCCCTGAGAAAGTCACTTAAGGGTTTGTTTTGGCTCATGATTTCAAAGGTTTCCATATCTTGACTTTGTTGCTATGAACTTGAAGGCAGTCAGAAACATCATGGTGGAAGGACATGCCAGAGCAAAGCTGCTCACCTTGTGGCAGCTAGAAAAAGGAGAGGGGGAAAGAGGAGGGAAGGATGGGGGGGTGGAGGGAAGAGAGGAAAGAGAAAAAGAAGGAAGAGGTGGGGGAAGAGGGGAGAGGAGAAGAGGGGAGAGGGGAAGATACACCCTTCAAAGTCTCACCCTATTGACCCACTTCCTCCAACTGTGAACTCATGCACGGGCTAAATCATTAAGATCAGTGACCTCATGATCCAGTCACCTCTCCATAGCACTACCATTTGGGGACCAAGCCTTTAACACGTGAGCCTTTTAGGAAAACAATACATCCAACTCAGCTTCCTTACTCCTCATCTGGGAACTGGGACCCATAGGTCCATCCCACATAAGATTCTGGCTACATAACCCTTAACCCAGTGATGGCTCCCGCTAAGCAGCCTAGAAGCTCACAAGAAGTAGCTGAAAGATGGAAGCTCAGGAACGTGATGTGATGTTCCCAGGCTTCACAGCAAGTGGGGCCCAAGTTTCCACTGTCCTGCCTAAAAGTTATTGAGATGACAGTACGTATTACTCTGAGAACCTTCCAGGCTGCCCCCATAGGAATCAGTCTCCACCTGGCAGTCCCTCTGTCTCCACCTGCCCTCTGTTGGCAGCTTTCTAAACATGGGGCCAGTTCTAGCCTCCCAGGCATAGATGGTGGGATTCTGGGCCAAAGCTGTAGAGAGGAAGGGGAGGCCTGGGTGTGATCAGAACTATAGGCAGTGCAGCTGATTTCTTTTCTTTTTAAAAAAATTTTTTATTTTATTTTATGTGTATAAGGGTATTGCCTGCATGTATGTGAGTGCACCTGTGTCATGCAATGCCACAGAGGTCAGAAGAGGGCGTTGGATTCCTCTGGAACTTGAATTAAGGACAGTTCATAGCCACCATGTGAGTGCTGGGAATCGAACCCGTGTCCTCTGCAAGAGCAGTCAGTGCTCTTAACCACTGCTGGAACTGGAGTTAAGGATGGTTCATAGCCGCCATGTGGGTGCTGGGAATCGAACCCAGTTCCTCTGCAAGAGCAGTCAGTGTTCCTAACTGCTGAGCCATCTCTCCAGCCCTGATTTTTTTTCTTTTTTTGAGACAAAGTCTCATATGTCCCAGGCTCTCTTTGAACTCACTTTTTAGCAGAGGATGTCCTTACTTTAAAAAAAATTATTTATTTTTACTTTATATGTAAGAGTGCTTTGCCTACTTGTATGTATGTGTACCATATACATGCCTGATGCCCATGGAAACCAGAAGAGGGCATTGGATCCCCTGGAACTGGAGTTAAGAACAGATGTGAACTGCCATGTAGATGCTGGGAACTGAATTTGGGTCCTCTGCAAGAGCAGTAAGCACTCTTAACCACTAAGCCATCTCTCCAACCTCTCAAGGATGACCTTAAATTTCTGATCTTCCTGTCTCCATCTCCCCAATCCTGGGATTACAGACTTGCACTACCATTTCTGGGTTATACGGTACTGGGGATTAAACCCATGGCTTTGTGCATGTTAGGCAAACACTCTACCCGCTGAGCTGCATGTACAGTCTTTTTTCTAAAAAATTTTATTTATTATTTTTATTTTATGTGTATAAGTGTATTGCCTGCATGTGTACAAGTGCACCCGTGTCATACAATGCCCTTGCAGGTCAGAAAAAGGCATCTGATCCCGTGGAACTGGAATTATGGATGGTTGTTAGCCACCATCTGGGTGCTGGGAATCGAACCTGGGACCTCCACAAGAGCAGCCGGTGTTCTTAACCACTGAGCCATCTCTCCAGCCCCTAGTCTTTTATTCTTAAGATTTTATCTTTTTTTCAGTTTCTTTTGTTTGTTTTTGAGACAGGGTCTCCCTGTAGCACCTGACCTGGTGCCTTCTATGTAGACCAGGCTAGTCTCGATCTCACAGTGATCCGGCTATCTCTGCCTCCTGAGAGCTGAGATTAAAGGTGTATGCTACCACATCCAGCCCAAGATTTTTCTCTTATTTTTAATTATGTGTATATGTGTGAATCTGTGTATGGATTTATGCATGTGAGTACAGTGCCTATGGAGGACAGAGTTACAGATGGAGCTGGAGTTACAGGTGGTTGTGAGCTGCCTGATATGGTTGCTGGGAGCCAAACTCAGGTTTTCTGCAAGAGTAGTACACGTTTTAACCACTGAACCATCTCTCCAGCCCCATCTTTTTCTTATTACTCAGGGTATCATGTAACTCAGGCTGACCTCCAACTTACTACATAGCCAAGGATGATCTTGAACTCCTGAAATTTCTGCTTCTACTTCCCAAGTGCTGAGATTCTAGATTTATACCACCATGCCTGGCTTCTGATGATACCAAGTGATAGAACCCCAGGTCCAATGGACTGAGGCAATGGAAGGTCAAGGTTCAGGCATAGCTGGACCCAGGAGCTCCATCGTGTTTTCTAGGGCCTACATGTCCTATCTCTCCACTCTGCCACCTTTTGGCTTGTGACAATCTCCTCCCTAGTGATGGTATCTCCAGTTCCTGGGACAGTGCCTGGCACATAGTTAGCCAGCTGGCAGCTCCAACCTCACTTCCTCCCAGCTTTGCAAACACAACTGAAAAATGGTCTCCTTCCCAGCTGTCCAGCAAAACTCCAGCCTGGACTCCCAGGTGCCCAATAAAGGTAGTTGACAACCCCGTAGGTGGTCACAGGGCCTGAGGAGTCCACTCTTATGTGAGCAGGTTACCCTCCTATATCCCCAAGGCTGTGAAGGAAGGAGCAATCCTCTAGAGAAAACAAAGAGGGTGGGTTGTGATCCGAGAGCAGGCCGGGAAGCTTTAGAGGAACTGGACTGTAATCACCTGCATGGAAGCCTATGTGCTAGGGCCTGAGCCATTTCCTCCCACCATGGTCTGAAGCCTGGTTATCAGGAGGATGGGTGAGTCCAAGGTCATCGTGGCCTCTAGCCAACAGCAGCCCTTGTAGCTGGCTCCTTCTGGAAGGCCAGATGGTGGGGGTCCATAATAAGAGGAAGAAACGGAAGAGCCTGGGGTCCAGGCATGGAACAGAGTACCTCCCACACCAGCTCCAGGGTCAGGCTTTATTGGAAGCACTTGGTGGAGGCACTGTGGCTCGAGCAGGAGGGCTAGGGAAGCAGGCCCCAGACCTCCCACCTAAGGAAGCAAGGGAAGTGGCCTCCAAACCCCAGGCTTCAGCTTCTTCTTCTTCCTCACATTCAGTGGAGGTTTCAGTTCCACTTGGTCCCTGATGAGCAGGAGGGGAGAAGGAGAAGTGGAAAGGGAGAAGGGAAAGCAGGTCCCGCCCTCCCTGTACCTTCTTGCCAGCTTTGCCAGTTTAGCCTGATATCACAGGTGGAACCAAATTCTCCAGGTGGGGATTCTGCCCCTGCCCACTGTCCTCTGGGAACCAGGGACTTGCAGCAGAAGCTTGGCCTCAAGCTGGCCTGAGGTGGGCTTGAGGGTACCCAGGCTGGATGCCACACAGGATCAGAGCTGGTGATGCCTAGAACAGAGGACATAATGGCTCTGTAAGGACAAGACCCTGTAAGGCAGGGAACATAACTACGGTAACTTTCTCAGACTCAGAGAGAGTAGATAGCTGGTCCTAGGCCACACAGCGTGTTGGTAGATCCCAGCCTGCTTGACTCCTCAGAGGAAGGAGGCCAAGTCTTGACCCCTGCCATCCTGTACCTTTGCTGCTAAGTTTATGGACAAAGGACACAGCAAGAGGGTTTCCCAGCTTGGTTTTCCAGCAAACAGGCAGTCCAAGGTTGGGAAGCCTCTTCCCAGGCCCAGCAGCTGGCTGCTTTCTGGTCTTGTTGCTAGGTGATGACTCAGGCTTCCAGCTTCTGCCACTGGCCGACAGGCTTCCACATCCCTCTGGACATGAAGGATCACGTAAAGGGCATCCTAAAACCCCAGGATCTAAGCAGCTTTGAGCCAGCTCTTCCTTATATCTACACTCAGCTGCTTATGCTGCAGAACTGACTAATACTGGTTGCCTGAACTGAGAAAAGGAAGTTGGCAGAGGCTGTCCCTCTGTGGGGCAAAAGGATGTAGTGTGGTATACCTGTGAACCTGGAGTAGAGGTAGGCAAGAGGTGCCTGGTGTCAAGGTGACACTCCTGGTGTGGCACCCTATGGCCCCGAGAAACCACGTTGACAGGGTGAGGATCTGACAGCAGGGCTCAGCTTATCAGGAAGGTAAGTAAGAAAAAGGCAGAAGCCGGGCGTGGTGTTGCATGCCTGTGATCCCAGCACTCTGGAGGCAGAGGCAGGCAAATCTCTGTGAGTTCAAGGCCAGCCTGGTCTACATAGCTAGTTCCAGGCCAGCTGGAACTACAGAGAGACCCTGTCTCAAAAAAGAAACCATCCCCCAAGGCAGAGGAGGGGCAGAAAAATGGGGTAAGGATCTGTCCTAGGGTTGCTCAGTGCCAGCCTAAGGGGAGGCCCTTGCTGCCTGGGCTCCAGCCTTGTCTTACCCAGACCAGAGCCCTTTCTGAAGCCTGTAGTGGTACATTGTCCACTGGTGCCATCTTATGGCCGCAGGCTCTCATTGCAGGGAAGATTCTGATCCCTGGAGGAACTACTACCATCATTTAGATGTCTAGTAGAAACCTTGTCCTGGAGCCAATACCCCCACAAGGCTTTCGGAGTTTTCTAAACCCTAGGACTAACATTGGTGGTCATGGGAGGCAGTCCAGAAGACACAGCAAGGGCAGAAGGCTGTGTCACCTTGCCTTCCTGAGTCTCCTGGCACAGTCCCAAATAAACAGTAGGTGCCCAGTTGTTACATGGCTGCTTGATTGCTTATCTGCAATTCAAACCCGAATTACCTCAGTTTGGTTCAAAGTTTTGGCTCCCTCCATCCTCTTGCCTGTAAAATGGACTTAGGGCAAGCTGGGTGTGGTAGAGCACACCTTTAATTCCAACACTCTGGAAGCAGAGGCAGGCAGGTCTCTGTGAGTTAAAGGCCAGCCTCATCTATATAGTGAGTTCCAGGCCAGTCAGGATACATAGTAAGACCTGTTTCAAGAAAAGGGTGGTGGTGGAATGACTTGAGGTAAGCTCAGTGCCCCGATGTCCTCTACATTCTAGAAGCCTCTTCAGCATGTGACAGGGTAAGAGGAGTCCTAACTCTCTGTGGCCCTTCATCCTTTCAATGTGCTGATGGCTAGTGTGACATTCCACACAGCATCTCAGAGGCACAGACTTGTCCAGAGGAGGATGCAAGTGGAGCAGAGGCAGGATAGAGGCCTGGCTTCCACCTCCCAGCTCCATGTTCATTCCCTGCACTGCCCCCATCCACTTGCCTCAGTGGCTCCACACCAAAGCCCACCTCCTCCAGGTCACCCCACTTGAATGCAACCTCCAAAGTTGGCCTCCCAATAATAGAGGATTTCTCATCCTCTGGTGCCCCAACAGCTCTAAGGCCTGGTTTGTGTTGTGAAGGGACTGAGGAGGGGTTGGCCCAGGCTGGAAGAATCTCATCCAGGTGGATTGTCAGGGCACCATGTCTTTGCCCACCACCACACTCAGCCTCATGTACATAGGTCTGCATGTAGAAGGGACAGGGAATGTGGGAGAAACTGATGATATTTATCAGGTGCTCAATAAATGTTTGTGGAGAAGAGGAAAACTGAGAAGAAAAGTGTGAGACGGTGGCTAGGTAAGCAAGTACCTAAGTGGATTGTCACCTGGAGAAAGGTATGAACAGGCAAGCAGATGACCTATCGAATGAATGGAGAGAGGAAGAGAAAATGGACTCCCAGGACCTCTGGTGTTACAGTTAAAGGAAGGACAGGGAGCTCCAATCACCTACCTGCCCATTTAACAGATAAGAAGACTGAGAGAGGGCTGTATAGAAGGAACAATTCCTGCTCAGTCTGTAGGCCTGACTTTTGATGGGCAGCCTCTGGTCATCCCCTATATCTCCTTCTATCCCTTTTCCCCCCTCCTCCCACTGCTGGGGAGGGGTTTCTGGGAAGGATGCTTTTTCTTTGTCTCCTAGTTCTCCAGGCTGTTTCCATCAGGCAGGGCCAAGGTATAGTGGGGTGGGGTGGGGGAGGTGACAACTCCCACAGGGGCTATTTCTGTCAGTGCCAGCCCAACCGGGAAACGGGGGAAGCTATCTAAAGGCGTAGCCAGAGGCGCCGAAGCCTTACTGAAGGCAGGAGTGTGGGCAGCCGCGGTCTAAGTGTCCTTTGCCCTAACATACTTGGTGCCACCAACCCACCACAGTAACAGGATGCACATGTGAGTCTGTACCTTGAGGTCACGGGTCGGTGCAGAGTGGGGCAGAGGTGACTGGACACAAAGAGTGATGACTTTGGCAGGCTGGGTGACCTAAAGGAGGAGGGTTGCTGCTGTGGACTCAAACAAGGAGGAAGCAAGACAGGATCAGGAGCTTGGGGGATGCTTAAGTTCTGACTAACAGATGAACTGATAGTGGTGTCTGTGAAAGGACCAGCAAAGGTGGGCAGGCTAGAGAGGATGCTGGGTCTCTGGTTGCCAGTGGATGTACAATCGTCTCTGTGTTAGGAACAGTGTGATGAGTGAGGAAGGGTAAGAATGAGGGGAGTATGGAGGGGATTTGGAGTCCTTCAGACAGGGCAGGGACCTTGAACACCAGGAGAGGGGCTCAAGTGTTTCCGTAAGAGCAAAGGAACCTCTCAGATGGTTGCCACTGCAGGTACCATAGCTGGAGTCCAGAGAGAAGCTTGGGTTTGAGCTAACCTAGGGCTTAAAATCCAAGAGCCAGTGGCAGATGTGATAGCCAACATCAGCTGCCACCCATTGGTAAGGGGCCAAGGGAGCCCTCCCTCCCGCCATCCCCAAAGAACTTCAAGTCTTCCTTGGTTCTCAGAGACAGAATAGATGGCCTGTAGAAGACTGTCTTTTCTGGTCCAGCCCTGAGGTCTATTCAAGGGTCCCCTCCTGTAGCCCTTGTCTCTTCCAAAAGGGAACAGATGGGTCCTGGGGTGGGGGAGCCTGAGAAGAAGCCACTGCAGTCTCCACCTACCTGTGGCAGAGAGCTCTCTCTAGAGTAGGGTCAGAGAATTACAGGTTTCCCAAAGGAAGGTTAGGGACACAACACCCTTCCACCCATGCTAGTCTTCTGGAAGACCCTGCTTTCCCCACACTGTCCCCACTTGGATTGTCCTTCTTCCATGCTCCACCCATGGAAACCCTTCTCAGCCACCAGGACCATGATTCACTTGGAAAGTCTTTTTGGTGATTTTTAATTAATTTTTTAAAAATTTTGTGTCTGAGTATTTTGCCTACAAGTAAGTGCATCTGTGTTGTGCAAAGCCCAAGGAGGCCAGAAGAGGGCATCAAATCCCCTGGAACTGGAGTTACAAATGGTTGTTAGCTACCATGTGGGTACTAGGATTCGAACCTGGGTCTTCTGCAAGAACAGCCAGTGGTCTTAATTACTGAGCCATCTCTCTAGCCCTTAAATTTTTTAATTTTAGGTGTATGAATATTTTTCCTGGATGTATGTAAGTGCACCATGTGCATGCAAACTTTTAGAGGATGTCAGATCCCCTGAAAATTGAGTTATGATGGTTGTTAGTCATCATGTGGGTGCTGGGAACCCTGAACCCAGGTCCTCTGCAAGACCAGCCAGTGTTCTTAACCACTGAGCCATCTCTCCAGCCCCTGGGTTTTTTTTTTAATATTTATTTATTTCATATGTACATGTATGAGCCTGTGTGAGTATATGTGTACCATGTGTGTGCAGGAACCTGTAGAAGCCAGAAGAGGGCACTGGACCCCCCTGGAACTGGAATTACAGGTGGTTGTGAGCCTCCATGGGAACCAAATGCTGTCCTCTGCAAGAGCAGTAAGCAGTCTTAAGCCCTTAGCCATCTCTCCAAGCCACCCCTTTTTTCCATTTATTTATTTTGTGTTTAAGAGAGGGGGTACCATAGCACACCTATAGAGGTCAGAGGACAACTTTCTGGAATTGATTCTTTCCTTTTACCATGTGGATAGGTCCCAGAGATTGAACCTAGGTCATCATGCTTGGTGGCAGTTACTGTTGCCAGGCTAAGCCATCTTGCTGGCCTGCTTGGGAAGGCCCTCTCCATCCTGTGGCCCCTTCTGGTCTCCTCAGTCTAGCATACCATTGCTGTACAGACATCAGCATCTGTAGGCTTATGTGCTAGGCCCTATTTATTTCCTGTCTAACAGATGGTCAGTTAACTCCTGGCAGCTGAAACTAGGAATGGATGGGGCTGGAGAGATGGCTCAGTGGTAAAGGCACTGTCTATTCTTGCACAGGATCCGGGTTTGATTCCCAGCACCCACATGGCAGCTAACAACTGTCCATAACTCCAGTTCCAGGGGATCCAGTGCCCTCTTCTGGCCTCCTTGGGCATTGCATGACATGGGTGCACTTGCACACATGCAGGCAATACACTCATACACATGAAATTAAAAAAAAATTTTTTTAAAGTAAGAGAATGGATACACAAAAGAATCGTTCTTATGAATGAATGTGATTCTAAATAAATAAGCCTCCTCCTGGCTGTCCTGACTTTGACTTCCCAGCCACACTCTGGGGACTATCATGCATCTTCCACCATCCTACTCACGCATTTCCCCTGTCCACAGAACTCCTAACTCATGAGCTGAAGGTCCAGATGACCCTTCAATAACAAGAGGCAATTTGGGAGGTGAGGTGCAAACCAGAGAATCCAAACACTACTATTTTGCCAGAATTTGGGTAAAACGATTTGTTAATATCAAATTTGAAGTTAGAAAGAACATACTTGGCTCTAATACAACATATTAAAACACCATAACTTTGTTTGGTATGTCCATTTACATTAAGAACAGTTAACACAAAGGCTGGGGAGATGGTTCAGAGGTTAAAAGCACTGGCTGCTCTTGCAGAGGACCCAGGTTCAAATCCCAGTACCCACTATCCATAGCTAACAATTGTCCATAACTCCAGTTTCAGGGGATCCAACAATGTCTTCTGATCTCTGCGGGCATTGCACGACACAGGTGCACTTATATACATACAGGCAATACAGTCATGTGCATAAAATTAAAATAATTAGTTTTAAAAAAGAATTACATAGCTGGGTGTGGTGGCACACGCCTTTAATCCCAGCACTTGGGAGGCAGAGGCAGGCAGAGCTCTGTGAGTTCGAGGCCAGCCTGGTCTACATAGCAAGTTCCAGGCCAGCTGGGGCTACAGGGAGACCCTGTCTCAAAAAGACAAAAAAAAAGAACAGTTAACACAGTCAGGCCTGGTGACAAATGCCTTTAATCTGAGCTACTTGGAAGGTTGAGGCAGGAGGATCATAAAATCAAGGCCTGCCTGGGCTACTGAGTAAGTTTAAGGTCAGCCTAGGCAATTTAGTGAGACCCTGTTTCAAAGACAGGGATCTCAGCAGGTAGAGGCACTTGCTCAATCCTGACAGCTTAAGTTCAGTCCTCAGAACCCACCTAGAGGTGGAAGGAGAGAACTGACTCTACAGAGTCCTCCACAGGATACTGTGGCATCAAATGTGCTCACACACAATAATTTTTTTTTAAAGGGTTGGGGATATAGCTCAGTAGTACAGTGCTTACCTAACATGAGTTTATCCACCAGCACTACTCACCCCAAAATAAACAGGAAGGAAGGAAGGAGGAAGGAAGGAAGGAAGGAAGGAAGGGAGCAAGCTAACTCTTGGCCCTATGCCAGGTGCCGATCCTCACCACAACATTATGGGCCAAATAGCATATTATTCCCTTTTATAGATGGGGAAACTGAGGCATTAATGTTCAGAAATGTGCCCAAAGCTACGCAGTTCATGCATAACAAGACTGGGATTCAAACTCAGGCATCAGAACCAAAGTCCAGTCCAAACTCTACTATTCTTTGAGTGTTTGCTGGACTTCCGTTCTCTCTGGATTTTTCTCTGGATTTTTGCCAAACAGAACACAGAAAAGTAAGGGCTAGACTTGTTGCCACGAGGCTGTTTCACAGGTTCACTGAACTTAAGCTGTAGGTTCCCTCTAGACATCAGTAATGTGGAAATACCATCACTTGGGTGTATTCAGAAGAGCCAGGATTCAGACACCCCGGAGGCCCCACCAGATATTTTGTTGGTAGATCTTCTGTCATGAGTCTGGGCTGATAGGAGATGGGGCAAGATATAGGGAATGACATTTATTGAGCACTTACTGAATGCTAGCTGCATGCATACACTGTTGAGAAAACAGGTCCTGAGAAGGTGTCAAGACCAGAGTCACACAGTGTGGCAGCAGGGGAGCCACCACTGGCATCCAGCTCTGCCTAGTTCTGAAACCCCCTTGTAACCTCTACATCCAAGGTCTGTGGACAACGGGTTCTGGTTCTCACTCTGTTTCTAAGTCACTGGTATTGGCTTTCCTCCCTGCCCAGAACCATGTCTGGGGTCTGGTTTTCATCTCTGTAAGGCTGCCAGCTTGTTTCCTGCACTGGTTTGCCTTTGAGAAAGCAGCTTCACTGTGGCCACGAGGGGGCATGGTGGCACACTTGGCTCTTAATGTCAGTTGTTTTCATTGTTTGCTTTGTTGTTGTTTGAAACGGCGTCTCCCTGTAGCCCCAGCTGGCCTCAAACTCTCTATGTAGACCAGGATGGCCTCAGTCTCAGAGATCCGCCTACCTCTGCCTCCTGAGAGCTGGGATTAAAGATGTGTGCCACCACGCTGGTTTCTTAATGTCAATTCAAAAGAGGTCTTCATGAGTAGTCTCTCTTCTGCTTTACAGATAACAAGGCTGTAACTAAAAGAAGAGCCATGGCTTTGGAAGATGGGATTCAGGCTGAGGACGTCAGAGGTGCCCTCAGTGAACTCTCGGTGCGTGCAGTTCCCATGGGTTAACTAAGAGTCACCAGGGCCCTCTCTGTGTTGAACCCTACCTACCTCAAAGGTACAGAGGAACACCAAACCTGGTACTTCCTCTCAGAAGTCTTCCATATGCACGAGGCAGACAGATACACCCTTATCACAATCGCCACACCTCAGGGAGCTCAGGGAAAAACCTTGTGTAGAATACTTTAATGCTTCTAACCTCATGACATTCCTGAGGGATGGTGGGTACAACATTCCCTCATTCCTCAGATGGCAAAAGTCAGAAGGTAAATCACTAGCCCCAAGATCATACAGGTAGTAAGGAGTGGTGCTGTGATTCAAAACCAAGCCCATCCATGACTCTCACAGAGGAGGCATTTGACCAGGATTGTGAAGGACAGATGCTCACTAGGATGGCTGATAGGAAATGAAGACTAGAGAAAGTCAATTTGATTTCTCTAATGTTTGAGCTTTATTGGATTCCAGGTTTCCTTGAAGTGAAGGTTGTATGGACCTCTATGGGGCTGGAGGGTATAAGAGATGATAAAGTTGGGGCCCTACTTGTTCAGATAGGGAGATCAAAGCACAGAGAGGCACAGGGCCAGTGGGAGGGGAGGGGTCAGTGAGCATGTCACTGAAAGGGTGTGTATTGCTTCCCCAGATTCTTCAAGTATAGGAAGGCAAGTTGGGCAGCCATGGAGAGGGGCAATGACACCATCCAGGCCCTTGCCATGCCACCCACCACCTGTGTCTACCGGGAGGATTTCAAGCGGCTGCTGCTACCCCCTGTGTATTCAGTGGTATTGGTGGCTGGTCTGCCACTGAACATCTGTGTCATCACCCAGATCTGTGCATCCCGCCGGGCCCTGACTCGGTCTGCAGTGTACACCCTGAACCTGGCCCTGGCCGACCTGCTGTATGCTTGCTCCCTACCCCTACTCATCTACAACTATGCCCAAGGGGACCATTGGCCTTTCGGAGACCTCACCTGCCGTCTGGTTCGCTTCCTCTTCTATGCCAACCTACACGGCAGTATCCTGTTCCTCACCTGCATCAGTTTCCAGCGCTATCTGGGCATCTGCCATCCCCTGGCCCCCTGGCACAAGCGTGGGGGCCGCCGGGCTGCCTGGGTGGTGTGTGGAGCTGTGTGGCTGGCTGTGACAGCTCAGTGCTTGCCCACAGCGGTCTTTGCTGCCACCGGCATCCAACGGAACCGCACTGTCTGCTACGATCTGAGCCCACCCATCCTGGCCACTCGCTACCTGCCCTATGGCATGGCCCTCACTGTCATCGGCTTCCTGTTGCCCTTCACAGCCTTGCTGGCATGCTACTGTCGCATGGCCCAGCGCCTATGCCGCCAGGATGGCCCGTCAGGACGGGTGGCCCAGGAGCGGCGCAGCAAGGCGGCCCGCATGGCGGTGGTGGTGGCAGCTGTCTTTGCCATCAGCTTCCTGCCTTTCCACATCACCAAGACAGCCTACTTGGCCGTGCGCTCCACACCGGGTGTCTCCTGCCCGGTGCTGGAGGCCTTTGCTGCTGCCTACAAAGGCACGCGGCCTTTTGCCAGCGCCAACAGCGTCCTGGACCCCATCCTCTTCTACTTCACCCAGCAGAAGTTCCGCAGGCAACCCCATGAGCTCCTACAGAAACTCACAGCCAAGTGGCAGCGGCAGAAGCACTGAAGCCACAGGGCAAGGCCTGGGACAGCCAACAGGCAGTGGTCTGTTTGCCATTGAGGCCAGGGAGCCAGAAAGCCCTCCTTCAACCACAAAGAGATGCAAAAGTCCGCCCAACAGGCCTGGGCCTGGGTCTCCAGAAGTTCCCAGTCAGCCATGAAGTTAGGACAACCGGGTTTTGGAGAAGGAGAGTTCACACCTGTAATCCCAACACTCAGGATGTTGAAGCAGGAGGATGGCTAAATTCCAAGCCAACCTGGTGGTAAAACCCTGTCTCAGAAAAATCTCAGAAAATTCAAGGGCTTGGGACCAGCTGTAGTGGAGCACACATTTAATCCCAGCACTCAGCAGACAGAGGCAGGCAGATCTCTGTGAGACCGAAGCCAGTCTGGTTTACATAGCAAGTTCCAGGTCAGCTGGGGCTACAGAGAGAGAGAGAGAGAGAGAGAGAGAGAGAGAGAGAGAGAGAGAGACAATGGCTCAATAATTGAGGGCACTGGCTGCTCTTGCAGAGAGTCTGGGTTCAGTTTCCAGCATCCACATGGAAGCTAACAACCATCTGTAACTCCAGCTCCAGGGAATCTGACACCCTCTTCTGAGCTCTGTGGGCATTGTACACATTGGTACACTTATATACATTCAGGCAAGACACTCATACACATATAAAAAGTTTCTTTTTAAAAAAGAAAAGAAAAATCAAGGGCTGAGGATTTAGCTCTGTAGTGCATGCCTAGAATGTGCAAGGCCCTGGTTCAGTCCCCCAGCTCTGCAAAAACAAAAGAACAAAGAAAGTCCTCCCCCAAACCCAAGGTGGAGGGGACAGCTAGAGCATGATCATGGACATGAAGCAAGGCTCCTTCTGTGACTGGCAGAGCAAGAAGCTGGAAGCAGCCTGGCTCACCCATCACTACAGTTTGGACTTTGCATGAGAGAGAGAAGTAAATGTATTTTTGTTGGTTTTGCTGTTTTGTTTTGTTTTCTTTTTTTTTAAGCTACTAGTTTTACAGTCTTTTTAAAAAATAACCAAAAGTCAAAATGAATTCTTTCAGTCAGATTCTATCCTTCCCCTAGGCGGAAGCCAGGCTGTAGGCTAGGGCCTGGTGGGAACTAAGATGTTGGAGATACCCAGGAGGCATCATAGAGATACTGTGCCACCTCTGGAGGGTCAGCCCCCATGTGGCTTGAGGCTTAGGGAGCGTGCAGAGTGGCCAGGTAGGGTTCTGGGAAAGTCAATTGTCCAGGAGTGAGGAGGAGGAGTCAGGAAGGTGAAAGGCAGGTGCGGGGGGGGGGCTCTCTGAAGATGGTGGTATGATGGGACAGTACAGAATGGGAACCAGAGGCTTGAGGGAAGAATGGGGATAGTAGGTGAAGAGGAGAAGAGGATGCTAAGGAAAGTCAGGCCCAGTGAAGGAGCTTCTAGAACAAAAAAACTTTTCGTCTTGGCAATTAAGGACAAGGAGTCAAAGGAGTAGAGTCAGGGTTTGGGAAGTCAGAGAGTCATAGAGCCATCTTGTGGAGATTTCCACTCTGAAGAGGAAAAGCCCAGGAACACTGGGCTCTGTCCCAGCAGCACATGCAGCTGGCTCCTTCCTAACCTTGTCCATTTGTTCAACAGACATTCTCTGTATACCTCTGACCCACAACCCACTCCAGGAAGGAATCTGGGGGCCTGGGGATTCAGACACGGAAACGGTTCATTCCAAAAGCAGCATTCATCCATCACGTACTGTAGACCAGGCATCATGCTGGGTGGTGGGTCCACTCTCAGAGGACTCATAGTCTGATGGAAGAGACAGGCAATTATGAAATGACTATACCCGGACTATTAGAGCTGAGACTGAGAGCTCAGAAAAGAGAGCCAGAGGCAAGGAAGGAAGGCCCATTATGAATATGAGCTCATGGAATGGTGGTTGATGGCCTAAAGATACTGAATTACAGAATGGGGATAGCTCAGTCAGAAGGGAAGAAAAAGTTCCTTAGCTGAGAGCCCAGGGTTTCAGAAGACCTGAGCTCAGCAACAGGAGGTTCATAAAATCCTTAGAATACAACAGCTCACTAGAAGAATGGGCAAGAGGCATAAGCAGGCACTGATGATCTGAAAACTCAGATATTTCATCCTGACTTTGACAATGCCTCCTAATATGGACCCTTTATACACTCTGCCCCTGAGCCCCAGAGTTACGCACCAAGTTCAACAGTCATGCCAATGCCTGAATACCCATCCAGATAGTAGATCAATACACTGTTGTGTTATAGACTAGAATATTTCATGCAGCCAGAATGAACTGTATCAACATGCAACACTTTAACAATAGTTGCATATTAAGGAAGAAATTCCTCCAAATTATACATAGGTAGTGTCCATTTTATAAACCTAAAAATGACTAAAGCAGGGTCTCACTATGTAGCCCAGGCTGGTCTAGAGCTCCCTATGTGGACAAGGCTAGTCTTGAACCCATAGATCCACCTGCCTCTGCCTACTGAGTGCTGAGATTAAAGGCATGTGCCACTATGCCTGGCTTCTTTTAAAAATTTTTTAAATTTAATTTAATTTAATATGTGTATTTTGCCTGCATGTATATAAGTGCACCCATATGGTGCAATGTTTATGGAGACCAGAAGAGGGCACTGGATCCCCTGGAACTGGAGTTACGGATGGTTGCTAGCCACCATATGGGTGCTGGAAACTGAACAGAGGTCCTCTGCAAAAGCAGACAGTGCTCTTAACTACTGAGCCATCTCTCCAAACCTTTAATCCCAGGTGGCACATACCTTTAATCCCAGCTCTTGGGAGGCAGAGGCAGGCAGATCTCTGTGAGTTCAAGGCCAGCCTGGTCTACATAGTGAGTTTCAGGACA
>NW_008355472.1:1121978-1160914 GCF_000622305.1 Nannospalax galili | reverse complement strand
ACACTACACACACACACACACACACACACACACACACACACACACACACCAAAAAAAAAAAAAAAAAAAAAAAAAAAAAAAAAAAAGACAGACAAAAAAAGAGGGGTGGGGGACTAGAAAGCTGGCTCAGTGGTTAAGAGCACTGGCTGCTTTTACAGAGGACCAGGGTTCAGTTCCCAGTACCCAATGGCAGCTAAGAACCATCTTTAACTCCAGTTCCAGGGGATCAATCCAACACCCTCTTCTGGCTTCTGCAGACACTGTACAACATGGATGTGCTTACATGCATGCAAGCAAAACACTCATACATATAAAATAAAATAAAATTTAGAAATTAAAACTAAGATTTATTGATTATTTATTGTGTATGTGTGGGCATACATACTATGATGTATGGTGTGGAGATCAGAGGGTGTAGTAGTTACTTTTCAATTGCTGTGATAGAAACAGCATGACCAAGAGAACTTATAAAAGGAAGATTTTTATTTAGCTTATGGTTCCAAAGGGGTGAGAGTCCATCATGGTGGGGAGGTATGGTGGCAGAGGTAGCTGGAGTAGGAGCAGAAGCTAAGCACTCACATGTTCAAGCAGGCACAGGAAGCAGAGGACAACTGGAGATCTGGCAAGGCTTAAGAACTCTGTAAGCCCACCCCCAGTGACATGCTTCCTCCAGCATGGCCACACCTTCTAAGAGCTCTCCAAACAGCAGCACTAACTGGGGACAAATTGCTCAAATACTTGGAGCCTACCGGGGACATTCTCATTCAAACCATCATAAGGGCAACTTTCAGTTGGTTCTCTGTCCACCATGTGGGTCCCAGGGTTCGAACTCAGGTTGCCAGGCTTGGTAGCAAGGGCCTTTACCTGCTGACCCAACACTCAAAAAAACTAAAACAACCAGCTGGACCTGGTGGCACAAGCCTGTAATCAAAGCTTCTTTGAGGGAGTGGTTGAGGCAAGAACACTGAGTTCAAGGCCTGCCTGGGCTACAGAATGAGTTCAAGGCCAGTCCAAGAAATTTAGTGAGACCCTGTCTCAATAAATAGGGGCAGGGAGTGCTGGGGATACAGCTCAGTGGTAGAGCACTTGTCTAGCATATATGAAGTCCAGGGTTCAATCCTTAGCAACACAGAACTCTGTATAGACACACACACACACACACACACACACACACACGCTCGCGCACACACAGAGCTACAAAACTTCAAAAGCATCCAGATGGAGCCAGGCATGGTGGCACACATCTTTAATCCTAGCACTCAGGAGGCAGAGGCAGGCAGATCTTTGTGAATTTGAGGCCAGCCTGGTCTACACAGCGAGTTCCAGGCCAGCTGGGGCTACAGGGAGATCCTGCCTCAAAAAGCCAAAAAGCCCTCCATAAAAGCATTCCAGATGGAATGGTGCCTGCCTGTAATAATCCTCAGCATTCTGGAGGCTGTGACAGGAGGATAGTGGGTTAAGGCCAGCCTGGTCTACACATAATAAGACTTGTCTCAAAACAAAACAAAACAATAATAGCAGCAATAACAAAAACCAACATAAAAAAAAAACGAAAATGAAAATAGTTTGAGGTAGTATGTAGATACAATAAAATCATGTAAGAAAAAAGCAAGAACGCTTACTGCTCTTGCAGAAGACTGGAGTTTGGTTCCCAGCACCCACATGGTAGCACCAGGCACACATGTAGTTTACATACACACATGTAGACAAAACACTCATATACATAAAATAAAAATAAATCTTAAAAGAAAGAAAGAAAGAAAGAAAGAAAGAAAGAAAGAAAGAAAGAAAGAAAGAAAGGAAAGACGGGCTGGAGAGATGGCTCAGCGGTTAAGAACACTGGACTGGCTGTTCTTGCAGAAGACCCGGGTTTGAATCCCAGCACCCACATGGCAGCTAACAACTGTCCATAACTCCAGTTCCAGGGAAATTCAACAGCTTCTTCTGTCTTCTGCAGGCATTGCACGACATGGGTGCACTTACCTACATGCAGGCAATACATGCATGCATACACATAAAATATAAAAATAAATATTTTTTTTTAAAAAAAGAGGGGCTGGAGAGATGGCTCAGTGGTTAAGAACACTGGTTGTTCTTGCAGAAGACCCAGGTTCAAATCCCAGCACCCATATGACAGCTAAAAACTGTCTGTAACTCCAGTCCCAGGGGATCCGACAGCTTCTTCTGACCTCTGTAGGCATTGCACAACAAAGGTACACATTCATGCATGCAGGCAATATACTTACATACATAAAATAAAAATAATAAAAATAAAATATTAAAAACAAAACCAAACACCATACTGCTATAAGCAGTCAGCTGTCACAGCCTTGCCCCCATTACTAGTAGACCAGTAAATGTTGTGCCCACTATCAAGTCCCTTCATGAAATATCCCACTTCATCCTCCCCATGCAACACCTCCTGGCAGGGCCTCTCACCACCTTAAGAACTGAGGCAGACAGAGAGAAGGAGAGGGAGAGGGAGGGAGGGAGGGACAGAGAGAGAGAGAGAGAGAGAGAGAGAGAGAGAGAGACTCTCATAGATGTGAGATGAGGCCAAGGCTGTCCCTCAGTGGTAGGACAGCAAGAACAAGATGGAAGGTACTGTAAAGGTCCTGGCTGGTTTATTTTTTTTTTGTTGAGAGTCAATCAAGTCACATGAGAATGGAAAAGTGAAAGAAAAGAACACATCATTATGAGTAAGGCAGCGACTCTATACACACCTACACTTGCTTTTGGGAAACCTGATCCACTCCTCACTTTTCAGACAAGTCAGTTGAAGCACAGAGAAGCACAGAGGGTTATTCAAGGTCACACAGCAAGGCAGAGCAGAAAGGCACAGCCCTCTTAGACCCTTTGAGGCAGAGCTGAAAGTTGAGCTAGGCACTCGACTCTCAGGAGACTGATCTCAATTCAGAAGAGGAGTTGTCTAGGAAGAAGAGAAAGAGCTCCTCACCTAGGGGCTATATGAGCAGCAAGTAGGCATTCGGGTACTACTGGAGTCCTTCCCTTATTCTCCGGTTATTTTCCCTCACATCCAGATACTCTGCTGCACTGAGTCTCTTTGCTGGGACTAGTGTGGCCATGGGGTTGGCTGGGTAAGGTGCACTGCCAACCTACAGAGTTACTTAGCAGGTGAGGGTTGAAGGAAGCCCATGCATATATAACAGAGCTAAGGGAGCTTGGGGCAGACCGGGCTGTCCTGTTCCCAGGCAGAGTGAGTGAGCTATGCCTACCGACAAAGAGGCTATGGCTGTTGGGGCTTAAATGCAGCAGAACCTCCTCCTTCATCAAGATCTGAAGTCAGGCAAAGGTATCTGAAGGAGCATGCTGTTAGAAGAACTTAAAGCTAGAATTTGAGTACTATCAGAAGCTGTCCTTTTCCATCCGACTTCAACACCAGCCAATGTTACTTCTCCAATAGCTTCCATCTCCAATGGTGGCTTGAGGATTAAATAAAATACACGAAATATTACCTATACATGGTAGATCCAGAGTCCTACATTTAAACCGCCTGGGAAGAGTGCGACCTAAGAGAAGATGAGGGTGGGAAGGGGGTGCCGCCCCAGCAACCGGAACAACTTCAGACTTGCCAGACTGCGGCAGAGGCGGGAGGGGAGCTCTGGGGTAGATCATTGTTGAAGCAGGAGAATCCATCTACCTTCCTGGTCTGGAGGGTGGAGCAGCCGCAGGTAGGAGTATAGGTTTGGCTGAGAGAAGTCCTGGGCGTTTCCGTCCCAGTTTCTTTTGTCTGTGAGGCCACAGAAAGTGAGGAGAGCTTTGCAAAGAGGACTAGGAAACAACTGAAAGTAAGTGAAACTTTCCTACCTCTTAAGATGGTTGGTTGTGGGTGGATGGAGCTTTATCAGTCTAGGGCTCCGAGGGCTGGGAGAATCCGGCCCACAGAGGGCGCAAGAGCCACGTATCCCGACAACAAGGAGAAGAGGGGGCGGAGTGCACAGACTAGAGGCAGCCGGGACCGCGGGGGCAGGTGGGGGGGCGTGGCAGCTGGAAAAGTAGTAGGGGTCAATGGTCTCGAGAGGTGGGACTTCTACTGCGGTATTGGGTTGGTTAAGGGAAGGTCTGAGCTGGACAGGCCTTCGCGAGGTGGGATGGGTGTGGTGTTCGGGAGGGTTCTGGGCGGGACATGGGAGTGGTGTAGTGGGATTTGCCACGGTAGGAGGGGTAAAGGGGGCGTTACTAGCAAGGCAGGGCGTGGCGAGCGTGCTGGGGCGGGGAGGGGGGGCGAGCTGCCCTGCCCACGGCTCTGCAAGCACTGGGTTCCACCCCTTTCCCGGCCTGTAGAGTTTCTGCGTGTACCTGGGTATCTGTGTGTACCAGTTTGTGAGTCTTGGGTTGCCATGTTGGAGAGCCCCTCGGGCAGAGGTTCCCGCGCGAAAGTGGCTGAACGGCGGTGCACCAACGAGTCTGTGTTCTGAAGAACTGACCACGCTCGGAGCTTGCGAGCATCTGACCGAGTCCCCGAGGCGGGGGTGGGGGGTTGAGAGATCCGCCCGCGGCGCCCCCGAGGGACTTTAGCCGAGGGTCGTTTCGGTCGGCAAAAATTCGGGCATCTTGTTTCTCCTTCAGCTCCTCCCCAATTCCCTCCCCCCCACTGTGATCCCAGCCTCGCGCGCTACCGGAGCCCACCCCCTCTTTTGGGCGCCAGGCTCCGCCCCCCGCCCCCTTTCCTGTGCCACAAAGTTTATTTGCAACAAAAGGGAGCCTGGAGCGAACAGCTTGGGGGGGGAGGTAGGGAGCGGGAGCCGGAGCGGGAGCTCGAGGGGAGGCCGGCCGGCCGCCGGGCTGCTACAGGCGGACGCAGAGTCAAAGAACTGAGCCTCGGGTTCCTCTCCGGCCGGGCCGCGATGCCCCTGGCCGCTCCCGCTGAGGCTAGGACTGGGCCTGGGGTCGCCGCTGGGGCTAGAAGGGCCGCCCGAATGGAGCTGCTGCCGCCCGCAGTCGCAGAAACTTGATCCACGACTGATAAACCTCTGCTCTGGTCTCTCAGTGCTCTCCTCCCAAACCTCCGCGCGCTGTGGGTGTAGGACCCCGGCCTTCCGACCGCTGCCACTGAGCTCTTCTGCCGCGGGAGTGGAGGGGGGGGTTGGCCGCGGCTCCCCGAGGCCAGCCCCCCCGGAGTGACTGTAGCCACCATGGCGGACGGGTCGCCTCGGCCCCCACTGTATCGCAGCGTGTCGTTCAAACTGCTGGAGCGCTGGAGCGGCGGACCCGGGCCGAGCGAGGAGGACGCGGACACCCCCGGGTTACGGCGCCGAGCCTCGTGCCGGCCGGTCACGGTCACGGCCATCCCGGGCCAGCCCTCCCGGCGCGTGTCCAAGCTGGCGTCGGAGCCCCCGGCCGCCCCCGCGCAGCCGCGCCCGCTCCGCAGCCTCTCGCCCTCGGTGCGCCAGCTCTCCCGGCGCTTCGACGCTGCGCGACTGGACAACGACTCTACAGGGGCCCGGGACGGGGGCGTCTTGCCCGGAAGCGCGGAAGACGCGGCCGAAGGCGCCGCGCGTGGGGTCTGGCCCAGCGTCACCGAGATGCGCAAGCTCTTCGGCGGCCCTAGCTCCAGGCGACCCTGTGCGGACTCCGAGGCCCCAGGGACGACCAGCCCCGACGATACTTCGTGGGAGCACCCAGCTCGCGATCCTCGTCAGCCCCCGACGCCCCCTCCTCGGACGTGCTTCCCACTGGCTGGTCTGCGGGCGGCGCGGCCGCTGTCCGGGACGGGGATCGAGGGGAGGCGACGGCGGCAGCAGCCGCTGCAGGAGCGGGCGCAGCGTCCGGCGGATGGTTTACATTCTTGGCATAGCTTCTCTCAACCGCAGGCCGCGGCTCGGGCCTCCTGCTACTCCTCCTCCTCCTCCACCTCCATTGCCTCCTCCTATCCTGTCAGCCGCAGCCGGGCTGCCAGCTCCAGCGAGGAGGAAGAGGAGGGACAGCAGCCGCAGCTCCAGCCTGGGGCTCAGAATCCGGCCTACCTCTGCGGCCACTCCTCGGGCAGTGACGAGGACCAAGATGGTGAGGGCTGCCACCGATGGAGAGGGAGTGGGCTCAGGCCTGGAAGCTCCCTGTTGGATCAGGACTGCAGCCGAGACAGTGACGGGTTAAATCGGGGCAGCGTGGACTCTGCAGGGGGAGTCAGGAGCCCTGAACCTCCTACATTTCCAAGAGCCCCTATGGAGGAGGGACCCCGGGAGTGGGGTACTGGCTCGCTGCCCTGCGTCTCAGGTCCCCAAGAGGGCTTGCGGCCTATGTCCGACACTGTGGGAGGAGCTTTCCGTGTGGCCAAGGTGAGCTTTCCTGCGTACCTGGCCAGCCCTGCTGGTTCCCGAGGTAGCAGCCGCTATTCCAGCACCGAGACCCTCAAGGACGACGATCTGTGGTCTACCCGGAGTTCTGGGAGCTGGGGTGTATATCGATCGCCAAGTTTTGGAACTGGAGAAGGGCTCCTACGGCCCCAGACTCGTCCCCGTACTAAGGGACCTGTGGGCACCACCAGGGCTTTGAGGGATGGAGGATTGGAGCTGGACAAGAACCGACAGCGCAAGTCCTTATCGAATCCAGATATAGCCTCAGAAACGCTGACACTCCTTAGTTTTCTGCGCTCAGACCTTTCAGAGCTGAGGGTCCGAAAGCCCAGTGGGGGCCCTGGGAGCAGCCCCCTAGATGGCCGAGGCTCACCATCAGCAAGTAGCCCAATGGAGCAACTTGAATCCATGCCCTCCCAAAGTCCGGCGTCACCCACCACCCGACCCACACTCAAGGACCTGACAGCTACCCTGCGTAGGGCAAAGTCGTTCAGTTGCTCAGAGAAGCCCATGGCTCGTCGCCTACTCCTCACCAGTGCTCTGAAGCCCAGCTCCTCTGAGCTGCTTCTGGCAGGTGCTGGGGCAGAGGAGGATCCATTGCCACTTGTGGTCCAGGATCAGTATGTGCAGGAGGCCCGGCAGGTTTTTGAAAAGATCCAGCGCATGGGCGCACAACAGGATGATGGGTGTGATGGCTCCCCTAGAAGCCCTGACTGGGCAGGGGACATGACCCAAGGGCAGCGGTCTCAGGAGGAGCTCTCTGGCCCTGAGTCCAGCCTGACAGATGAGGGCATTGGGGCAGATCCTGAACCTCTTGGTGCTGCTTTTTGCAGCTTAGATTCCGGAGGGGTGTGGCGACCCCTTTCCTCCAGCTCAGCTCAGATGAACCACCGTGGTGCTGGGACAGAGGATAGTTTGGGTGGGTGGTCCCTAGTGTCTCCTGAGACCCCTCCCACACCAGGTGCCCTCCGAAGGAGACGTAAAGTCCCACCCTCAGGCTCTGGTGGGACTGAACTGAGCAATGGGGAGGCAGGTGAGGCCTACAGATCCCTGAGTGACCCGATTCCACAGCGCCATCGGGCTGCCACCTCTGAGGTGCCCCCTGGGTTCTCTGTGGACAGCAACCTTCTGGGCTCACTGAACTCTAAGATGGGGCTTCCTGCGACCCCAGCTATGGATGAGGGCTTGACCAGTGGGCATAGTGACTGGTCTGTGGTCAGTGAAGAGAGCAAGGGCTATCAGGAGGTCATGGAGAGTATTGTTCAGGGGCCTGGTGCCTTGGGTCGAATGGGAGAAGACAGGGTTGCTGGCAAGGGCCCCAAGAAGAAATCTCTGAGTGACCCTAGTCGCCGTGGGGAGCTGACTGGGCCTGAATTTGAGGGCCCTGGAGGAGAACCCATCCGAGAAGTTGAACCCCTGCTGCCTCCGTCCAGCAGTGAACCTATCCTTGCAGAGCAATGGGCAGATCCAGAAGAACCTGGTCCTGCCAGGGGCCGGGCTCAGTCAGAGAGGGCCCTACCTGCCCCACCTGCCTCTTCCACTACCCACCGTGACTTCCGCCTTGACCCCAAGCTGGCTGACATTCTGTCCCCTCGGCTCACTCGCCGAGGTTCCAAGAAGCGCCCAGCCCGGACCAGTCACCAGGAGCTTCGGAGAGAGGAAGGGAACCAGGACCAGACTGGTAGCCCATCACAGGCCCGGTCCTCCTCCAAACATGTTCGCCATGCCAGTGTGCCTGCCACCTTCACACCTATTGTGGTGCCAGAGCCTAGGGTTTCTGTAGGACCCCCTGTGGCTGTGCCAGAGCCTGTGGGCTTCCTTGCACGAGGCCACCCCATGTTGCAGGCACCATCACTTGAGGATGTCACCAAGCAGTACATGCTGACCCTTCGCTCCAGTGAGGTCCCTGCTCCAGGGCCTGTGGACCTACCTTGCTTGCCGCCCTCTGCACCGCCCTCTGCTGAGACCAAGCCCCCTGAGGTTGCCAGGGCTCCAGATGAGCCTGCCCCAGCCAGCAAGTGCTGTAGCAAGCCACAAGTGGTGAGTCCTTTGGGGAGGAAATTAGGGGTGGGTGGGGATGACAGCAGAGCCATGAACACCAACCTAGCAGGGGCCTTTTGCAAGTATTCAGTGGGCAGTGCCAGGTCCAAAAGTGCTTATCTGTTCCTGAAATCAAGCAGTTTTAAGAGTGTGAATGGCACTGGCTCCTGTCTACTCAGGTCCCAAAGAGACTTCACAGACTGCTGCTTCTGTCAAAGGTTCTATCTGCCCCAAGGTGTGCTGGTGGTGATTACAAAGGTCTTTGGGATGTTTCTCAGGGACCTGTTTTTGAGATTCCCATGGTCCTTTGCTGTAAATGCACTGGAAGTGTGAGTGAAGATGATGGTATCCAGGACAGGCTCCTGTCTCTTTCTCTGGGTCTCACTGTCCAGCTCTACACCAATTTCATTTAGGGTCCCAGTTAGCATGTGCCTGCCTTTAAGTCTGTTCCAAGGCTGGGAGACTTGGAGAGGTACCGACCTTGCTTTTTATGGAACAGCAGAGAGTCTCAGGGTTCAAACCTCAGTCTTATCCTACGTGTTTGACATTGGTCTTTCTTATGACTTAACCTGGGTCAGGAGGGATACAGATCAAACAGTATGTTTCCAGCCAGGTGGTTCTGTGCAGAATTGGGGGAGTCTGTATTGTGAACATGGATACTATGGAGGCCCAATTCTTGGCAGAACCTCCCTCTTCTGTTAAAGAAGCTTCTAGCTAGAGCCACTAGGGAAGTGTAGAGGCAAAGAGCTCAGCAGCAAAGTCCTTCAGAGGACTGCCTCCATGGGTCAGGGTGGGCACTCTGGTCTCCCACCCTGCCTGCTTGCATCTGCTCCCCTCTCCGCCTCTTTCTGGGTGATCCTAGGCCCAGGGTCTCACTCCTCTTCCCCAAGCCTCCCACTCCTCTGGCTTCAGCCATGCCTAGGTTTTGGCTGTGAGTTCAGACTGGCTGTAGGCAGCATCTGCCCTGTCAGGGGAGCTGGAAGCTAGATGCAGAGCTCTGGGTTGAGCACTGAGCTCAGGAATGGCCTGGGGTTATGTCAACTGTGTGGCCTTCCTTTGCTCCCACTGTGTTGCTGACTGTGAGAAGCTTGGAAACCCTACACCCTAGACTAATTTGGTCACTCAGGTTCCCAGAGCTCTTAAGGGCCCCTCTAACTCTCTGTAAAACTCTCCTCCTATTTTTCCTTTTGGAGACTGTAAAAATCGGCAGACAAGGAGACCTGTCTTTCCTTCTGAGACTCTATTAGGGGAGACTGAGTACTCCGAAACACCAGAGCCAGTTCTGTGTTGGGAGGATGGGGGAGGGGAGTCCCAGCTTTCCTTTGCATGGGAGCCCTATTGGTGGGGATGGGAGACAACTAGGAGATTAGGGCACCTGTGTATATAGGAGCGCTGAGACCAGGGAGAAGGTGGGAATTTTCCAGAAGTGACTTCTAGCCCTCTTCACATTCTTTGCTGACCTACCCCTGGAACTGTCAAAAAGGACAGTTCTGAGCTGGGCGTGGTGGCGCATGCCTTTAATCCCAGCACTCAGGAGGCAGAGGCAGGTGGAGGACAACTAGGAGATTAGGGCACCTGTGTATATAGGAGCGCTGAGACCAGGGAGAAGGTGGGAATTTTCCAGAAGTGACTTCTAGCCCTCTTCACATTCTTTGCTGACCTACCCCTGGAACTGTCAAAAAGGACAGTTCTGAGCTGGGCGTGGTGGCGCATGCCTTTAATCCCAGCACTCAGGAGGCAGAGGCAGGTGGAGCTCTGTGAGTTCGAGGCCAGTCTGGTCTTATTTTGATATATCACAGTGAAAGATTTATCGTCCTCTTTTTTTTTTTTTTTTTTTTTTTTTTTTTAAAAAAAAAAAAAAAAAAAAAAAAAAAAAAAAAAAGGGACAGTTCTGTCATATGCAGGCTTCTTCCTGCTTTGAAAGAGCTTTCTCCTTCAAGCTTCAACCCACTGCTGGCCCTCCCACTTTCCAGGCCCAGCTTGACGATCCCTCCTGCCCCTAAGGGTGAGTCTGTAATTAGCAGAGCAGGGCTGGGGACTGGCTGTAGATTCCTGTATGGCCCAGGACCTATCCTCATCCGTTTTGTGCCTTGCTCGCCCCTTCTGTACTCTAATAATGAAGATAATGGCCTCTTTGGGCTCTGTAGGTGAATGGTGGTGTGATCATTCCCTCCCTCCCTGAGAGGGCAGAACAGGATTTGCTGCCCCAGCTGCCTCTCAGTGACCAGGCTTAGCTTTCTCCTTGCCTGGTCCAGCACTGCTGAGCACCGGCCTCAGTGTCAGCTGGTGGACGTCACTGGGCTCAGAAGACATTCACCGTCGCCTCCTTCCCTACCCTCCTCATTAAGCCTGGAAGTTCTCCCATCTGCTACCCTGAATTTTTCCTGCTATCCCCTTCCTTCTGGCTCCAGAAAAATGGGGAGCAGCTGTCCACCCCCTTCCTGCTGGTCTCCCTTGAGCAGACAATGTTCCGTTGTCTCCGGCTTGGGACTCTAGTCATACTCCCTGTGCCGTGGGTGGAGATTGTGTGGTTTGGCCTTCAGAATAAGAGGGGATAAGAGGAGGTGTCAAGTTCTGCTTATGGGGCACAAACCAATGGGAAGCCAGCTAGATGCTGAGAGGAGAGAACTGGGGTCTCAGGGAACCGTAGACCTGTGGGCTGTGGGGAGTCCCTCACGCTCGTCTCCCTCAGGTCAGAGCCTGAAAGTCACTCCCATCGTGAGGAGGCAGGAGGTTTGGATGCTAACTGATGCTCAGTCTTTTTAGGCCTCAGTTTTCTCATCTGTGTACTAGGAGATTAGGTACCTGGTCTTTGAGGCTCTGTTGGAGGGCCTCAGCCTGCCTCTTGGCCAAGGGAATGGGGAGGGATCAGTGCGGCTGGAGGGGAGAAAAAGTCTGCTCTCTGCATACCATAACTAAAGGACAGCTCAGCTGGTGGGTCGCCAAGGCTGTGCTCTGTGGGCCTCCCTAACCCTTCCCTTCCAGGCCCCTGGTTCCTTCTACTTAGGCCCATAGTAGTCTGCTTGATGGACCACCTTTGCACTAAGGCATCCTCTCCTCTAGCTTCAGAGTAGTCTTGTAGTTCACTTCTGCCTGATACTTGTTGACACCCGTACTGTCTGTAGCCCAGAAACAGGAAATGACTTGTGTTTGAGAATTGTAGATGGATGAATCCACATAACTTTGGCATATTAAAATAGCTGTAACAGTGGCTACCGTTTATTTTGTGTCCACTATATGGCAGACACTGATGGTTTCTTAGCATGTGAAAAGCTTGGGCAGTTTACTGTGCCTTACTTTTGTTGGGGTTATCCTGCATCCTGGCTTATCAGTGTCTTAAAGAGAACGGATTAAGGGGTTCCTATTTTCCCAGTGGGATTGGCCTGCTGTAAAGGGAGAATTCAGAGCCCCAGGTCATATAGCGAAGCCAGGCAGAGCTGAGCCCAAATCCTAGAACCCTGGCCTTGTTCCTTCCCCAACTTGCCAGCAGACCTGGCACCCTACCTCACCATCTTGCCCAGCTGCCCCCTGCTTTTTGAAGGCCTGGGCTGCAGCTCTTTTGTCTGGCTGGCTCCCCGTTGGCAGGGACCTACGGAGGCAGGGTTCTGTCCTGCCCCTCCTTGTCTCTTTGCTGTGATTTTTTTTTTCTCCCATGGAAACTGCTTCTGGGGGAAGGGGATGAGGTGATTAGGACATTTGGAATTCAAGTATCTATAATTAAGTGTCTTGTCACCCAGCAGGAGGAGGTTGGGATGGGGGAGGACAGGCAGAAGGGTTATCCCTTTCCTGAGCTCATTCCCTACCCCACCTGCTTTCTAAGAGCTCTGAGGTATTGGGGTGGGGGCAGGGAGTGTTGTCCAGGAATGAGTCCACCCAGCAGGGAAGAGTAGGAGAAGGGATCAGAGTTGAGCATGATATTTTCCATCCCAACATTTCCGGGACCAGCTGGGTCTAAGAGGCTGCAGCTAATCCTGTCCCCGGCCTCTTCTCCCAATGTACAGACTTTCCTCTGCCCCTTTCCTCCCTCCCATCTGTGATTTCCTGGGCTACACATGCTGCACAGCAGTGGGGTGGAGGACACCCCAGGCTGCCTGGGAGCTGAGTTATTCATATGAGAATCTAAAAGCAATGTGGACTAGAACTGGTTTTGGACATTATCCCCGGGGCTGGTAGAAGAGGGGCCTGAATCCAGACCTTGGAAGCAGAGAAGGAAGGGGTTCTAGGAGGAAAGCATGGAAGCAGAGGCTTGGATGGGGGAAAAACCTGGGCAGGTTGTTGCAGTAAGAGTTTGTTTTAGCATCTGTGCATTGAACAGATTGTGAGAGAAGGTGGGTGACATCTGAGGACCAGAGAAGTGAGGGAGCAAGTCAGGTTGTTTTTTTGGGGAAAATATTGTCGGCAGAGAGAAACAGCAAATGCAGTGGCCCTGAGGTGTTTGAGGTTGGACACTGGATAGTTTGTGGATAGAGCTGAGTAGTAGGAGGTCAGAGGTCAGTGAGGAAGTTTGGTAGAAGTGGGCTAGGAAGATCATGTAGGAGGAGGACCTGTCATCTACCTGAAGTGAGAGCTAGGTAGTCAGAAGGTTCAGAGGACAGTGATCTGAGCTGTTGTTTGAGGCTAGACTGCAGGGCCCAGGGAGGAAGCAGCTAAGCCAATCAGGAGGCCACAGGGAGACCCTGGGGAAGCAATGTTGTAGCCTGGGTCTGGTAGAGATGGGCGTGGGGAGGTACTGTCAAAGCTAAGGTCTTGAAGAACCTGGATGCTCAGTATCCAAGTGCACAAACTGCTACCACCCACCCTGTGGCCAGTTGACTGTGTGAGGTGTCACGGAGGAGGAAGAAGGAGGAGGAAGAAGGAGCAATGACAAAGCTACCTCCTGCCCTCCAGGGACTTGGCTCAAAGGCTAAGCGAGGAGCACCTCAGGCTCCAGTGAGGCAGGTGACAGTACTAAATCCTGCTGGAGTTTTCTCTGCAGCCACCACAGCCCCTGTCCAGCTGCAGCTTGGACCCTCTGGGAGCTCATATCACCCTCCCATCTGATCCCCAGCTGAGTGAGGTAAAGAAGCAGACTCAGAGCCAGCAGAGGGTTTGCTGAAGGCCCTGTGGCTCACGGGAAATCTGGCTCTAGGTGTCCTAACTCCAGGTCACGCATTCACCCCAGAGTTCCCACTGAGTGGAGTTGGCAGAGACAGTAGTGGCAGGCCAGGGGAAGGGGGAGCCCGTGTTTCCCAGAAAGACTCACAGCCCTGGCACACTTATCGGGAAATGTGCCCAGGCAGCCTGGCGCCTTGGTAGCAGGCCTTGAAATGGGGGCCCTGGGTCCCCTGAGAAGCAAAAGCTTATTAGAGCTGACGTTCCCCGCCCATGGGAGTTGATCCCTCCCCTCTACTTCTCCAGCCTCTGGGGCATTCCAGGCAGGGGTAGACAAAGGCAGAGGGACAGAGCCAGTCTCCTGGTCTTCGGGCCCATGACATACAGGCTGTATCTGTAGAGTTCATTAGGGATAGACTGGCTAAGCATAGGGAGGTTTGCCTAAGGAGTTAGGAGATCAGGGATGCAGTCCAGGCCTCACCATTTCCCCTGCTGTAAGGCCTTAAAGTTCCTTTCCCTGGAGCCACAGAGGCCTTCGTTGCCCTGAGCTCCAAGATTAAGCTTCCTCCCAGGGATGCTGGGGCAGCAGTGGCAGCAGCTGGCTCTTGCAGTGCCCTCAGGCTGGACCTTAGGCTGCTGAGGAGCCAGGTTCAGAGATTCAACTTCCAGGGCTCTGCCCCACCCACTAGCTGCAATGGTGGGCTTCCCCTGTCACAGAAAGGGTCCTTCCTCACACTTAGGGCAAGCCATGGTACTCATTGTGAGGCCTGTCCCAGAAGTATTGAAGCTTCTATGTACCGGACCCTAAATTTCCCCTGGTTTACCCTGCTTTATTTCTGGCCTAACTTGGGAAGTCAGCTGACTCTTTTGTTGTGTTTGAGATAGTCTTCTTGGAAACACAGCTAGCCTGGAACTCACTATGTAGACCAGACTGGCCTCCAACTCACAGCGATCCGCTTGCCTCTGCCTTCCCAAGTGCTGGGATTAAAGGCTTGCACCACCATGCCCAGCTAAACTGATTTTAAAACCCTTCCTGGGGGCTGGGTGTGCATGCTTTTAATCCCAGCACTTGGGAGGCAGAGGCAGGAGGATCTCTGAGCTCAAGGCCAGCCTGGTCTACATAAGGCATTCCAGGACAGCTAGGACTACAGGGAGACCCTGTCTCAAACAAAACCCAAACCAAACCCAACCCTCCCTGTGCAGGGAGAGTGTAGATGCTGCAGAGGGAGTTAAGGTGGGAGAGAAACAACCTGTCCTCGAGGTGAAGCTGTGGCTGGATGGTACATTAGTTTCCAGTTGATGCTGTGATGTATTACACGTCATTAGCCAAAAACAAAACAGATCACTCATTAGTTTATAGTTTCTGTGGTCAGAAGTGTGACATGGGATTCATTGAGCTAAAATCCAGGTGCTAACAGAGCTCTTGATATTTAGAGAAAAATCAGTTTCCTTTTCCAGCTAAGGGAGGCTGCCAGTGCTCCTTGGTCATTGGCCTGTTCCTCAGTTCTTAGAGCCAGCAGCATAACATCTTCAACTCTCTCTCACCCTGCCTCTTTCTCAGTAAGGACCCTTGGGATTATATTGGGCCCACCTGAGTAACCTAGGCTCCTTAATGATGCTTGCATTATAAGACATATTCACAGGTTCTGGGGATTAGGGCATGAACATTTTGGGGGACTAGTATTTTGCCTGCCTCACAGGTAAGTAAGGACCAGGCTGTTGGTTTCTGAGATCTAAGTCTCCCTGTTGGTGCTGGTCCTGCAGCTGTCTCAGGCCTGCTGGATTTAATCCTGCCTTCACTTCTTTCCAGGCTCCTGTGTCATCTGTTCTTATAGCTGGCTACCCTTGATGGCTAGTAGGAACACACAGGGGAAGTTTGGACCCCGGGAGCTTTCAGCAGGGGTCTTAAATCCTGCGATGGGTGAGGTCCAGAGGGAAGCTGAGCCCAGGCCTGGTGGGGCAGGAACAAATAAGCCAGTGAGTCCTTTGGGGACATGCCTGGTGTCCAGAGGTGGGTGACCTGAGGTTTGCTGACTAGACATTAGAGTCAAACAGCTCCCAAGAGGGGCAATTGACTGGAGAACTCAGAGCCAGGACAAGAAGGGAAGGTGGGAGCCTCCAGAGGGAGCAGAAGTCATATCTGGGCCAGGATGTCTGTTCCAAGGCGGAGCTGGGAGCTGGGGAAAGGCTGGGTGCTGGAGACTGATGGCCCTGGTGTTGTCTGAGCAGAAGATCCTTCAGGCCCCTTTATCCTGAGAGGTAGCATGTGAAAGGAACCAAGGCAAACACTTAGCGGTTTCCCCCAAGTCTGTGAAATGGGCACAAGGTCCACATCACAAAGGAGTATTGCTAGGATTAAGTGAAATCATAAGGATTGGTACATAGCAAGTGCTTAAGAAATGTTAGTTGTTTTAGGTTGGTAAGATGGCTCAGCGGGTAAAGATGCTTGTCACACCAAACCTGATATCCTGAGTTTGGTCCCTAGGACCCATGTGGTGGAAAGAGAGAACCAACTCTTACAAGTTGTCCTCTGACCTACACATGTGCATTGTGGCATGTGCATGAACACACACACACACACACACACACACACACACATAAATATAATACAATTTGTAAAAGAAATCTTAGTTGGCCCCCTTCTCCCCCGTGTCTGAGATACTAAGATGTGACTCTGAGAGTTCCAGCCTCATCCAGTCATGAAACAGAAGACAAAACTCTAGACAAGAGAACATACTGGGCTTTTGCCTACCCAAGGGCAGCCTGGCTCAGCAGCCTGGACATTGGGAGTTGAGGAGGAGGGAGAGGGACCAGTCTGCAGGGATGCCTATACACAGCCTCTTCTCTACTTTTGTTCCAACAAGTCCCAACTTCGACTTATCTGGGATGGCTGAGCCCAGGATGGAAGACAGCAGAGCCAAAGCCCTCTCTGGGTCAAAGCCCCAGGCAGACCCCTCTGCTTCTTGTTCTGAGCTCAGAGCCTCTCTCTGATGGAGAGTCTATTCATATGCCCAGTGGGCTGACTCTGACTCTCTTGCTGGGTGTTATTTAACAAGTCATCGGACCCCAGCTCTGAGCCTCAGTTTCCTGCTCTGTAAGATAACTAAGGAGTTATTACAAGAGCAGAGAATGCACACAGAGCCCTTAGCCCAGGACTTGGGGCTAGGCAGCTCTCGGAAATTCAGTCACTCCTGTGGACTGTTGAGCTGTCACTCAATGCTAGAATCTTGTGGTTACCAGATAAATAGTTCTGACTTATTTCCCTCAAGAACCCAGACCCCTTAACTTGATTTTGTTATTGTTTGTTTTGAGGCAGGGTCTCACCTCACTGTGTGGCTCTGGCTGGCCTGGAACTCCCTATGTAGACCAGGCTGGCCTTGAAATCACAGAGACCCACCCACCCGCCTCTGCCTCCCAGTGCAAGTGCTGGGATTAAAGGCTTGAACCACAGGCTCTGCCCCCTTAACTTGATATTGCTCGAGATTTTGAGATTGTACATTCTTGGTTCTGATGTTTGTCCTGAGATTCTGGGGTCAGGGAGAGGTGAGGCAGGTCTGGGACCAGTGGGAAGACGGTAGAACTGAAATGGAGGGACACAAGAGAGCAAGTGCAAGGTTGGTTTCTGTTTCCTGTTTATTGGTTCCCAGGGGGTGACAGGCCCTGCTCTTTGCACACTGTGGAGCAGGAGGGAAGGAGGCTGCATTCCTGGCTGCCAGCCAGCCCCACAGCAGGGCCTCCTGGGACCGCTGAGACCCCCCCCCCATTCCCCCATCCCTGGACAAACATTCAGTCCTTTCCCAGGACGGGGCACTGGAGGTTAAGGAGCAGATGTGGAAGGGAAGGGAAGGATGGAAAGGACCCTCCCCACCCCAATAAAAGTGCTGCTGACTCCATCTTTCTTGGCTGCAGGTTTTAGCTCTGGTTCATTGTTTTCCGCCTGGGTAGGAGGTGGTGAAACACCCAAACCTTGGCAGACCAGCAGGCCAGGAGGGAGAAAAGGAGGGCTGGGGCCTTGAGTGATAGAGTGGCCCACCTGGAAAGACCCTGGACACTAGCCTTGTCTTTTGAACACCCTCTGACCCTCCCTTAAGATAGGGAAGCTTACACCGAGTGTGGTGGCATGAGCCTGCCTTTATTTAATCCCAGTCTTCAGGAGGCAGAGGCAGGTGGTTCACATCGTGACTTCCAGGTGGGCTGTGACTAGGGAGACCCTGTCAAAAAACAATCAACAAAAAGACAAAAATAAATAAAATAAAAATTTACGAAAAGATAAGGAAGCTTGTGGACTGCTGCAGAAGTGGAGTAGGGTGTGGGGGTGCAATCACTGAGAGCTCTGGAAGTGAGGTGTTGGGGTTCACTAGCATTTGAGGGAACTGGTCAGAGTCAGGGCAGGAAAGGAAAGCCACTGTATATATTGGAAGGCAATGGAGAATGGGGATCTCAGAAGCTGGGGTGGGGGAATGGGGCTCCCTCCCCTATCTGAGTCAGAGAAAGTGGCAGTAGGGCAAGATGCAGGGTGAGTCATGCCCCTGCCCCCAGACAGAGCTTTTCTCTGCCTTCTGAAAGGATGAAGGGATGGAACCCTGACCTGAACCCAGTGTACCTCTTGTTTAATGTGAGCGCCTCCTGCTGGGTGGAAGAGCCCTGTCACTCAAGGGGGTCCCCAGGAAACAGCCAGGCTACACCACCCTGTCGACCCTTCTGGAAGAGGCCTGATGAAGAGTATGGTGGGGGAGCAGGCTGAGTTACCCTGTTGATTCTGATCAGGATATGTCAAGCTGTCTCCATTTTCCCATCGATGAAGTGGCAATCCCAGATGTGGTTCTAGAATACTCAGGCTCTCTGGTAGGTGGTCTGGCAGCAGCAGTCACACACAGTAGGACCTAAGGTCAGAGCTAAGAACCTTTGTGATATTTGTCCCATTAACTGTTCCCCACCCCCAGCAGTGCTGTGCTGTGGTCCCTGAGGCCTTGGGAAGAGCTGGGTAGGTACAGAAGAGAGAAGAATGACTTAGATTTGGGCCTGATACGTCCTCAGTCTCTCCATCAGAGCCTAAGACCCCAATAGATCCTTGCTTCTCAGAGGCCCCTCCTCTCCCCTCCTGCCTGGACTTCCAGGCCTTTCCCCCAGGCCAGCCGGGGGCGTTGCCTGGGGTGAGTGAGGAATTTCCGAGGGAATGGCTAAATTCAGCTCCAGCTAAAAATAGTCCAGGGCCTGGCCCCAATGTTGGAGGAGGAGGGGGTGAGGAGGAAGGAGGAGGAAAAGAAGGAGAAGGAGAAGGTGAGAGCTGCCCAAACTAATCCCTTCCCACCCTCTTGTCCTACCACATCACCTGGTCTCCTGGGCACCTGCTTCTTTCTCCTCACTCACACAGGCCTGTCTCTCTTCTGGGCGGCGTGCTTCCTTTCTTCCTCTCTTTCCTTCACCTGCTCTCGTCCCTGGGTCTTGTGCTATATCTGAGTGTCTCCCTACTTCCCTGAACAGAACCCACCAGAGGCTCCTGGAGGGAAAACAGCCTCCTCAAGAGGCTCCTGTGTAGTACTGTGCCCCCTAGTTTTCCATCTCAGATGTTCTGTCTCCTGCCGCAGGGCACACAGCTATTGCACCTCTACCCTGCGTGCTGGAAAACAACACTTCAAAGATGTGAGCAGGAGCCCCTGGTCACTTCAGTGACTAGATACTTGGTTCTGATCAGGTGGCCCCACCATGCCAAACCCTGTTCTTGGCACACAGTGGAGCTTCAATGTATATGTATTAAATAAATGATGTGGAGAAGCAGGAGGAGGCCAGCAGAGCCCTGCCCTGGGTCTACTCTGCTCAGGCTACCCTGAGCTCCTCTACACCTAGACCAGCCTTGTATTGGCACTTCAGGGGACCAAGAGGTGGAAGCTGGCACAGGGGTCAAGGGTCCTGTTCTGAGTATGAATACCCATGGGGTCAGGGTGGCAATCAGACACTGGGGCTAGAGATGGTAAGATGCCTGGCTTGTGGTGGTATTTATAACCCACGTTGGCCTTAAGAAGTGAATTTTGTTTAATATAGAGACCTAGAAAGAAGCTGGTAGAAAATCTTCAAAATTAAAGTTCACAGTTCCTGACTGTAGGCTAGGGTCAAGGGTGAATTGTGACAGGCATGGCAGCAAAGCTTAGCAAGCCTTCCTGGGGGCCAGACAGTGCTGAGGATCTAACCAGGGCTTCCTGCATGCTAGATAAGTGCTCTGCCACCTAGCTACATTCATTCCCAGCCCAATCTGAGCACTTTACATGTATGAACTCACTGAATCCTCACAATCGCGTTGTGGGGAGGAAAGGCTGTCCACCCTGTGTGAATGGATGAGCCTGAGCACAGCATTGTGAATGGTGTGCTAGTCAGGACAGCTGAGCAGCTGTTTAAGCTGGAATTCAGCCCCACAGCCTGGCTCTAGTATCCAAAGGTGTATCTGGCTCTTGGCTTTCAGGACTGCTGGGGCAGGTGCCATTGCCAGGGTGAGCACAGGATGAGGCATGATGAGTCCATTGGATTCACAACCCATGGCCATAGCCCCAGGAACCAGCACTGAGCAGTTAGTTGCTTGATAATTATTAGGGAATGGCTCCCCTGGACTGGTGGGCTTTTGGGGAGTGAAAGGACATAACAAGCCACAGAAGGAATGAGTGATTCTTGTATTTGTGGATCCAGGGACTCTTCCTTTGGTGCTGGAGCACAGCTGAGAGGTGTGGGGCTCTCTATTGCTGGAGAGTGCTTTGGCTTAAGAGGTTGGGAAGGTGCTGAGATGGGCGGGGGAAGGGGAAGGGGAGTGGGGCTGGCCCACTGGGGCTGGCCCACTGGGGCTGGCTCAGTCCTGTCTGTAATATCTGGAAAGCAGATCTCTTGGGCCATGGCCGGCGTGACTCAAATGGAAACAAAAAAACCTTCCATATTTGGACAAAGAGCCCAGAGAGGCCCAGGCGGACTCCCTCACCCAGGCCTTCTGTCCTGTCTCCCTCTGGGCCCCTAGTACTGAGCCTTGTCCCACAAGCTTAAATTCTAGGTTCAGGCGGCAATGTGCCTCTCACCCCTCAGTTACCAGGTCCAGGCTATGGATGTTGGGTCTTGTGCTAGGGCTGGACATGAATAGAGGAGCTGTAGCAGAAGCCACAGACTGGAAGGCAGGCGTTGAGGGAAGGGGAGAGAGGGGGGAGTTGACAGCAGACCCTTAGCCATCCCAACTCAGGCAAAGCCAGAGAGGGACAACATGTCTTCATTGTGTGCACATGACACACACACTTCTTTAATGTCCTCAGCAGATTCCTGAACCCACAACCTGTATAGGTATCAGAAGTGAGGACCTAGTCTGATTTCCCTCAGACCTTCCCTAGAGTGGGCTTTTATGGCAGCAACATTGGAATAGATAGAGGTAATCAGCTGTCACCTAAACAAGTGATTGAAACAGGCCTCATCCTTCTGGAGGATGTGAATGGAGCAATTTGTCCCTATATGGAAGCCCTCTGAGCACCTGGCAGGGTTCTAGACTGGGTAGTAGATTCCAGAACCAGGGCAGTGGGGAGAGGGCCTCAGCAGGGCCTTAATCACACGGGGAAAGTGCAACATGCTTATGATCTTTGGTGAACTGAATGCAGACTGCATGGTCACCCCTAACTTTCTAATTAGTCCTGGTAGTTAACATTGGGATCAGCTTTAGGCGATGAATCTATGGAACCCAGGTAACTTGTAACCTGTAAAACAGTTCAACTGCTATCTTCTGGGTTAGCCTGGGGCTACAGGGTGAACATGAAGGGACTTCTGCCCTAGTGAACTGAGAACCCATGTCACAGGAGGCCAAGGCAGGTGGAGGTGGGGGAGGCTAACTTGGGGCAGCAGCAGCTAACTTGAAGCACCAGAGAGTCTTGGCAAGTCAAGAGGCAAGGACCCTCAAAGCAGAGTTCTCAGAAGGCAGAAGCCTGGGATGCAACAGCCCTGGCATGTCTGGGTGCTGTAAAAGCTCCCAGCCCTGGAGAGGTCCATAGGTCCTGGGGAGACTCAAGGGCCAGGCCTGAATATCTGACTTGATCCCATGCCAGTCAGTGTTCCTTAGTTTTCAAAAAGAATGAAGCCCTTTCTAGCAGAATCCTGGCTCAGAACTGTAAGACAGGCCAGTCATTGATTTAAGCAAAGATGGGGGCATATCTGTTCCTTGGGCTCAGTGGGAAAATACCTGTTGGGGGCAGAGGGAAGCCCTGATTGAGGTGTGTAGAGCAAGGAAGGCCTGCCCATCAAAGCTCAGGCTCACTTAGCCAGGTGCCCTGGGTAGGAAGCACTCTGTGGGACCAAGCCTTCAGAGGAGCCAGGCTGATAGAGCAGACTACTTGAACTTGGAGCACTGATGAGCAGGTGATACCCCCTTCCCAGGATCTCTAGAGCCAGCCTGGGCCAACTTGGTTAGCAAGACAGCCTGTGAGAGTGATGGAAGACCCTATTTACCCACTGCTATAACCTGGAAAGAAGGCCTTTGAGGGTAGCAGGATAACAGGAACTGGCAGCCAACTGTGCTTCCAGAGCATATACCCTGTCTCAGCCCAGCTCAGTGGACAGGCAGTGACTGGCATGTTTTCTAGAAGCCCAGCCATCTTGGGTCCTCTCTCCTGAGGTAATTTAGATCAGAATCAGAAAGGTCTCCCTCAGTGTTGAGAGTGAATGAAAGAAGTATTAATGAAGGTTTATAGGAGGAATCCTGTGCCTACAGGCTGGCAGGTATGTGATCCTTTAGGGCCTGGACTTTTCCTGTGTCAGACACTAGCCTACCTGGCTGCCATACAGCTAGACCCCCCACACACACCTTTTTTAAGAACTTTGGATGAGATTGGGTGTGCGTACTCCACCCAGCAGGTGGAAACAGAAGGATCGGGAATTTAAGGTCATCCTCGGCTACACCTAGTGCCCAGCCTGGGCACTAGAGATTGTCTTCAAAAACAAAAAGGAAGAGACTGGAGCCACATGGCTTCATTTTTTCAAATTGTGTTCCTCTTCACTGTGTGACCATGAGTACCCCTTCTGTGGTTCAGTGTACGGTGCAGACACATGTAAAATGTGGACAATGACGGCACCTATTACAGGGTTGCTATGAGGATTAAATGTGATAATGTCTGGCGGCTGGTCTGGATATTGGTGGGAAGCCATAAAGCAAGTTGTAAGAGGAGGAGAGTGGTGACTGGCCTGAATGAGGAGGGACCACAGGGATGGAGAGGGGGTTGGAGAGGAGGTCTCTGAAAGTGGCCCAGAGTGTTCTTTCTAGGGGGATGAGCTGAATTCCCTGTGAAAGTCTTGGACTGTCCCCCAGGCAGCTGTCCATAGGAAAGGAACATGGGGACTGTTCAAAGCAGGGATGGGACTTTGTGGGCTTGGCGCTCTACCACAGTCTCACTGGCAGACATCTTTACCCTACTGTGGAATTACCTATTCCTGACTGAATCAGCTGGCCCATACGCCTTGGTGTGCAGACCAGGACCCAGTCAAGGGTGCTAGTGTCATTCTGACCCCACTGCCTTCATCCAGCCCAGATACTCAGTTCCAAGCACTGACCAGTAAAGCTCAGCCCTAAGGTGAAGCCCTAAGCTTTACCTTCCTAAGGTGAAGGTGGGGGCTTTGGCCTGAAGGTTTCTACCTGGCTCTGCAGAAAGGGCAAAGACGGGTGCCTCTCTACATGCAAGTTGAACAGCCAGGCTTTCTGGAGAAATGTCACCTGAGAGACTGGAACTCTCCAAGAGGGGACATGAGGAGATCAGAAGACAGCAAAGAGAAGCTGAGCCCTCAGGACTCAGAGCAGCACCATGTTCTGTACCACTGGTATTCCGTGACAGCCACCTTGGGATCTGGTCCTGTGTGTAGGCTAGGGACACAGGTCAGTGCCAAGGACACCAGGAGGTGATCAGAAGAACCAGGACAGAGATCCCTGAGAGTAGGGAGTTAGAAAGCATGTAGAGGCTGTGCACAGCTGGGCAAAGACTGGGGTGCACTTCCATATTCTTTTTGTACTATATAGTGTTTTTACTGTGTGTTACCAACCTGTATGGTGCCACAGATTAAAGGATATTTAGCCTGGTATGGTGGCTCATGCCTGTAATTCTAGTATTCAGGAGGCTGAAGCACAAAGATCATCTCCAGGAGCTGGAGAGCTGGCTCAGCAGTTGGGAGCACTGACTGCTCTTGCAGAGGACCCAGGTTCGATTCCTAGCACCCACACGGTGGCTACAAACCATCTTTAACTACAGTTCCAGGGGAATCCAACACCTTCTGACCTCTGCAGCATTGCACAACACTGGTGCACTCACATACATGCAGGCAGTACACTCGTACACATAAAATAAAAATATTAAATAAAGTATATTTTTAAAAAAATAACTGTGATACATTTAAAAACAACAACAAAAAACAACAACAAAAAAACCCAAAAAACAAAGATCACCTCCTGTTTTAAAAAAAGGCGGTGACTGAGCCAAGTGTGGTGGCACCCACCTTTAATCCGAGCACTTGGGAAGCAGATGCAGGTGGATCTTTGTGAGCTTGAGGACAATCTGGTCTACAGAAGGAGTTCCAGACCTGCCAGGGCTACATAGTGAGACCTTCTCTCAAACAAATGAAACCTTGAATGGGGCAGTGAGATGGCTCAACTGATCAAGGTACTTGCCCTCAAACCTGATGACCCAAGTTCAATCTCCTGAACCTGCATGGTGGAAGGAGAGAAATTGTCCTGCAAGTTAGCCTCTGACTTCCACATGTATGGTGCAAGTGTGTTTACACACATACACACACACACACACACACACACACACACACACAAAATTAATGAGTGAGTAAATAAATATAAAAACCCAAATGAGCTGGGTGTGGTGACGCACACCTTTAGTCCCAGCGCTCAGGAGGCAGAGGCAGGCAGATCTCTGAGTTCGAGGCCAGCCTGGTCTACATAGCAAGTTCCAGGACAGTTGGGGGTACAGGGGGGCCCTGTTTCAAAAAGACAAAAAACAAAAAACAAAAAACCACGAGATGATAGTAAAATAAAGGGATGGCAAGATGGTTCAGTGGTTAAGAGCTATATTGCTTACAGAGGCTCTGAATTCAGTTCCCAGCACTCACATCTGATGAATCACAGCCATCTGTAATTCCAACTCCATTGAATTCAGTACCCTCTTCTGGCCTCCATGGGCACCTGCACACATGTGTATATATTCCCACACAAACACGTAATTAAAAATAAAATATATCTTTTTTAAAAAACTTTATGTGGGGGCTGGAGAGATGGCTCAGCAGTTAAGAGCACTGACTGCTCTTGCAGAGGACCTGGGTTCAATTCCCAGCACCCACATGGCAGCTACGAACCGTCCTTAACTCCAGTTCCAGGGGAATCCGAAGCCCTCTTCTGACCTTCGAGGCATTGCACAACATGGGTGCACTCACATACTTGCAGGCAGTATAGTCATACACATAAAATAAAATAAATTAAATTAAATTAAAAAAAAACTTTTTATTTTATTTATTTATTTATTTATTTTTTATTTTATGTGTATGCATTATTGCCTGCATGTAGGTAAGTGCACCTGTGTCATGAAGTGCCCTCAAAGGTCAGAAGAGGCTGTTGGATCCCCTGGGACTGGAGTTATGGACATTTGTTGGCTGCCATGTGGGTGCTGGGATTTGAACCTGGGTCTTCTGCAAGAACAGTCAGTGTTCTTAACCACTGAGTCATCTCTCCAGCCCCAATAAAATATATCTTAAAAAATATAATAAAATAAAAATTACAGGTCTTTTGCTGTTATAAATAGTGCTTTTGGCAAACAGTAATACATATGTTATTTTGTTCTGGGAGTGGGGTCCCTTGGGAAATGGAATTGTTAAGACAGTGGGTATATATGATTTATATTTTGGTACTACCTACAGGGCTGTGTCATCAGTGGTGTGGAAGAGGTATTTCCTTACAACCTCACCAATCCAGACCTTTGGCTATTTCCCTAATCCAGTAGGTTCACATGATATCTCTTCTGTAGTCTAACTTGCATTTTTCTCATACTGAGCAACATCTAGCTTCCTTTTCTGTGCCCATTTTTTTTCTGTTGGTTGATGGTATTGATCTTAGCCATTTCTGAGACCTCTCTAAACATTGAGGATGGGGGGTAGTTCTTTGACTGAGTTATGAGCTGCATATATCTTTCCCTGTTTTGTCACTTGACTTTTGACTTTGTGGAGGATGTATTTTTGTTCTTCAGAAGTTTTATTTATTTTAGTTAAAAAAGATTTATTTTTATTGTGATTGTCTTGCCTGCATGTATGTAATTGCACCATGTGTGTGCAATGCCCACAGAGGCCAGAAGAGGGTGTTAGATCCCTTGGAACTGAAGTTATGTGCCATGTGGGTGCTGGGAATTGAATACCAGTCCTCTGGAAGAACAGCAAGTATTCTTAACCACTAAGCTATCTCTCTAGCCTGTATTTATTTTATTTTTTATTATTGAGGGGTGGCATACACATTCCACAGTGAGTGTGTGGAGACCAGAAGACAACTTTGTAAGTTCAGTTCTCTTTTTCAACCTTTACATGGGTTCCAGGGATTGAACTCAGGTTGCTAAGCTTTTGCCATAATTGACATTACCCACTGGGCCATCTAATGGCCCAGAAGGCTTTATTTTTATGTGGTCTGATTGATCAAGCCATATTCTCCAGCTGCTGGGTTTAGAGCACTGATTTAAAAGCTTTTCCCATCCTAAGGCTGTAAAACAATTCTCACATGGTTTCCTCTGCTGTTTTATGTTCTCTTATTTTGTTTTACATCTCAGTCTTTGATCTTAGAATTTATTCTGGTGCAGAGTGTGAGTTATGGCTCCAGCTCTTTTTGCTTTCCCTCTGTGGCTGGTATTTTAAGCTGAGGAGTCACAGTGTGTTATCTTTCTGCAATGGTGTGGAGGTCAGAAGGGGGAGTGAGGCTGTGACAGTTGAGGGTCAGTAGAGGAAGAAAGAGCTGGGGTGGCACCAGGACAACTCAGTGGCATTTGGAGGTAAGGGCACAGACTGGGTGGCACATCATTCCCAAGTTCTCTGTACTGTATAACTTTGGATGAGTTCCATCCCTTCCTGGGCCTCAAGTGTCGTAGCTGGAAGAGACCCTGGACATCATCCTGACCCTGGGGCTGACAAAGGGGAGGAGCTTGTGTCAGAGGTCGGGTACAACGGTTGGCTCTGACTCTAGCACTCACTGGGGCTTTGAGGAAGTAGACAGAGGGCTGGCAGCAGGATTCATTCTTCCTGGAGTGGGCAGGTGGGATGGCAAAGGGGCGGGCACCTGTTTAAAAATATCCACTGCAGCCTGGCACAGCAGGCCGGGAGGGGAGGCCCTCTGCCAGTCTTCAGGATGCAGAAATGGCAGGAGTTACTATGGGTGGGCACATAACACTGTCTCAGGACTGTGGACTCAACCCAACCATAAAAATTCTTGGGGTGCCCTCACCCCTTCACTATGAGCAGGCCCTCTTATCCTCTTTAGAGATACAGAGATGCCAGAGTGGACAGGCCACATCCCAGGATTTTGTCCTGGCACTGCTCTAGACTTGACTTTGTTGTTGTTTTGAAACAAGTCCTCCCTGTAGCCCCAGCTGGCCTGGAACTCGCTATGTAGACCAGGCTTGATCTCACAAAGACCTACCTGCCTCTGCCTTCTGAGTGCTGAGATTAAAGGCATGTGCCACTAGGCCTGGCCCTGGACTTGACTTTTGATTTCTGGTGAGTCTTGTCCCTTAGGATCCCTATCCATCAAAAGGGACAACTAACCTGATCCTGGCTGTCTCCCCTCTCAAACCAGTAAGGGAGACCATGAGGTCCATTCCCTTTGCCCTTTGCAGGTAGGGAAACTGAGGCCATGGAGAGGCCTTGGATTCCTGCCCTATCTTGTACTTCTGGCTTCTGGACCCTCCTCCCTGTCCATAGCAGGGCCTGTACTGACTCGCTACCCCAACTCCTGGGCCCCAGTGGTCAAATTCCAGGGCTGCCATTGCTATGGCAACAACCAGCTCTCAGGGCCCCTCCTCTGAGGTTTTCCACCAGGCCCTTGTCCTGGGAGGAGACAGGAGGGCCTCCTGCCCCTGGGGAGTTTGGGGGCAGGGGCACGTCTGCCCAGATAGTTTCTTATGTGTGTCCAAATGCAAAAATGGAAAAGGTAACTAAGTACTGCTAGCAAATGCTACTCTGTTGTGGTAAAGAGTATGAGGGCACAGAAGAGGTCCCCTAGGCTAGCGACGTGGGAGCCCCTCAGAAAGCCTCTTTCAACCTTATCTGGAGACTTACTTCTATAGAATGATCCCAGACCAAAACATTTTGGAATGGTAGGTGGAGGAAAATCCTCTTCAAGGTCACAGCCATTCCATCAACCTTAGCAGTAAGGCCAACCAGAAACTGAAGAATCCATCCCAGCTTGGCCTTTCTCCCAAGTAGACCACTCTGCAGTGAGAGATGTTCCCATAGTATTACTGGAAGGGATGAGCTCCTCAACCCTAGGAGTATGCAAGCAAGGGCTGCCAGGGACTGCCCCATCCTTCCAAGATGGCCTGCCTGCTCACATTCTCTCAGTCTTTAACCTAAGGTAATACCACAGTCTTATTCATAGCAGCAGTATTTGTTGAGTGCCTTCTTGGTTCCAGGCATTGTACTAAGTAAGCCCTTTACAGTCTCTATAGATGAGGAAACTGAGGCACAGATTGGACTTCTTGAGGTCAGTCAATCATCAAGAGAGTGTGCTAGTCCCTGGCCTTACCTTCTTTTTTCCCCTAGGATCCCCACCCACTGTTAATGTTCTGATATCTTCTTCCAGATGTGTCCTGTCTGTGTCTCTGCCTCTGCCTGTTTTTGCCTCTGGTTTTGTTTTCAAAAGACGGTGACACAGTCCAGTATTTGGATAGGTGTGTGTTTTGCTTCTTTCATTTGCTAATACACTGGAACTCTTCTGGGTAGCTTTTCAGAGATCACTTAAGTGCCATCATGACTCAGGGGCCCTCCCTGTGGTGGAGTTGGAAGCAGGCTTTGCTGGTGGAGTCCCTGTGCTGGGTGTGCAGGCCAGCACTCAGGCTTGCCCCTAGCTGGAACAGCCCCTCTTGGCACTCTGGGCTGATGTGGCTATCCTGACTTGTCTTCCGCCTGGGGTTCCTTGGACTAGAGTTCTGTCCACTTGAGAGATCTTGAGTCCTCACCTTGTCATCCTCCTCTGTGACTCAGAGTAATAACAGACTCGGGAGCTTATATGAGGTTAAAATCAACACCTGTGAAGTGCTTAGTAAGCAGACAGAGGAATCCCTCCATAGAGGGATCTGCTATTTTTAGGCCTTTGCTCTTTTCCTGTCCTCAGACTCTTTAAGGTTAAGTGATTTACCCAAACTCCCAGCTACTTAGTGGTAAGTGGCAGAGGGGAGATTGGTATCCCAGCCCACCACTGCCTGGCTTGAGAACCCCAGCAAGTTATAGCTTGTCGTTGAGTCTTGATGTCTATGAGTTGCACTGAGAATCTGTGTTGATGAGATTCAATGCTATAGCAATTTGTAAACTCTGTGGTAGTAAGCAGTGCTGCTTAATGTCAACAACCACGCAGCAAGACTGAAGAGACCCTCAGGATTCAAGGCTGAAGCTCCATTAGCTCAGAAGAGGAGAGGAATAGCCAGTCCACGCTGTCTGGATAGCTTCCTAGAGGGGGCAGCCTTTCGTACCAAGGCCTCAGGAGAGCAAAGCCTCTGCCTGGCACAGCTGAGAAGCCTCTGACTGGGCTGTCCAGGCCTTAGGACTGCTCACCTGTTGTGAAAAAAGCACAAGAAGGTCTAGAAGTCCAAACTGTTGCTGATCAGCCAGAGGCCAAGGTCACTTCTGCCAGTGTGGCCCAGGCCCAGTGACAAGTCTTTAGCTTGCAGGGAACTTTGAGCAGGGTCTGGTCACTGCCCTCTGGATAGGAAGAAGACCACCCTAGGCTGCCCAGGTTGGCCTGGTGTGGTGGGAAGAACTTCCCTGGGCTGTGGGCTGAGCTAGGTTCACCAGGGTTGGAGTAACTGACTGGCAGGTAGACCTTCTCTCCCTCCAGGAGTGTCCCCTTGGGTCCTGGTACAGGGTCAGGGTGTGGAAGGTAGGCCACAGTATATCCTAGCTGGCCAGGCCCTTCTGGGCAAGCTAGAGTAGAAGAATCCTAAAGACCACTGATACTTGCTGTCTGTCGTTCATTCATTTATTGATACCATATGCTGAGCATGTATCCTGTGGGAACTGGGCTCTTTTCTAGGCCTTGGTGCTCCTGGGACAAGGCAGAGGTGTTCCCTCTACCATTTTGGAGCTCCCAGATTTTGTTATTGTCCTCTGGTACCCTGGGCAGCCTTGCAGTATAAGACTGGCACCATGTAGGTCTTTAATGTGTTGAAAAGAAGAATGGGCTAGGGAGCCATTACAGAGCAGTTGGCTCTTGCCCCGGTCTGATGTGGGGATAGCTATTCACTGAGGATGAGGTCGACAGGGAAGATTTAAGGCTCATTGGGGAAGAGGCAGAATATGGATTAGATGGGACTTGACCTGACCAAGAACAAGGAGGCAGCCTAGCCTGAGGATCAGGTGCCGAGCTCAGGTGGGGAAGAGCCTGGTGCAGCCTGCTGCATGTGGTGCTGAGAGGGCAGATAAGCAGCTGGTGGAGCTCATTGCACTTCCCTAGGCCTTTGGTGGCCTGAGCAGAAAGATTTGCAAGTATGAGAAGATGGCTTCTTCTGGTGTGGGAGGCTTTGGGAGCCCCTAGGATTTATATACAGCTCAGGCAGGCCTTGTTCCCGTTCCCTCAGGCTCTGGCCTGAGGCCGGTTTGGCCTTTCCCAGGGTGCCTGGCTCATGGCCCAGTGAGTCATCTTCCGCCCCACAGGCAAGACACCCCATCTCCCTTAACAGTGTACAAATGGAGCGCCTGTGCCCCCCCCTTCATGGCTGGGTCTGAGGGAGGAAGGGAACTGAGGGGCTGGAAATATACCCTGGAAACTTCCGTTCCCACGACCCCTCACCCCAACCTCCCTACATGCTAGAGAACTGGGTGGAGGGGTAGGAGGGAGCACTCCTTTCCAAAGCAGCACTGAACTGTACATGTTCCCCCACTTTCTAGGCAGGGAAACTGAGGCTGAGAGAAAGATATTTGCAGCTAGAAGGTGGTGATGTAGCGCCCCCCCCCCCAAGTGGCCTGGGTAGTGTTCTCTTGCTGAGCAAGGTTTAGATATTTGAATAAAATAATTTTTAGGAGCTGGGAGTCGAGGTCTCCTGGAGATCATCACATCCTGGGGCTCTAAGGCAGGGCAGGGCACAAGACCTAGCAGCATGTGGACCCGAACATGTGCAGGCTCTGTGGATAGATTTCCTGGGAGCCCCTAAAGTGGAAAGTTGCCTGATTTAGCAAGTCCTACCACCAAGGTAGAGCAGCCTACCCCCTCCTCAGCTCAGATCTGACTTTTGGCTCTTTATCTGTAAAATGGAAGGAAGGGGAGACAGAGAAGTAGGCAGAGATGATTATATTCAGAGTTTACTAGAGCATCAGATGTTTTTCCCATCTGTTGAGGTCTAACTTAACCCTCCAGTCCCCATCCCCTGCTTCTGGCTATTATCGAGAATGGTAAGAAACTCTTCCTTGTCAGCCTGGAAGGTCCAGCTGTATCCTCTTGAAATTAAAGGGGGCGGGGTGACAGAAAAAAGACAAGGAAAAAACCATGTGAAAAAAATCTCTGGCATTAAATTCAAACCAAATACCCTGCTGTCCCTGTCCTGCAGGCCTCTGCTGCCACCTATGGGCATTTGACAGAAGTGCGGCTCCTGGAGCCTCAGCTTCCTCAGCTTGGACTCGATCCCATGCTGAAATCAGGTCAGAGTATATACCCCTGTATTACCTCATCACCTTCTAAGAGAACCTGGTAGGGAATTTAGAGCCCACCTGAACCTTCCCTCCCTCCTCCAGAATTTGTTTACAGAAGGGTAATCTGAGTCCCGGACTAGGAAGCAACTTGTCTAGTCACAGAGCAAATCAGTAGATACATGTTTGCATCTACTCTATGTTGAGACCTGTTTTTATTAATCTTATAGCTCCTGGGGTGGGGGTGGGGGCTGGGCAGACATTGAGACTTCCTTCCTATTTCCATCTGTCTCCTAGCCATCCAGGGAAGATAACACACCTCCCATCCTCCCAATTCAGGGTACCCTGGACTTAGCTTGACTTCTCATTTGTGTGCTCTGCAAACTGGTGAAGTCACTCAGTTTCTCTGATACAGCAGTTACTTGGGACCACCTCCCAGCTTAAATCACTTCACCTCTTGGAGTTCTCTTTCCTGATCTGTAAAATGGTGTGACTGTGCACCCTGTGGGAACTGGGCTCTTTGCTAGGCCTTTGTGCTCCTGGGACAAGGCAGAGGTACTTCCAGATATGTTATCCTGTGCAGCCTCCCAGTGCAAGAATGGCACCAGATAGATCTGTATTGAAAAGAAGAACGGGCTGGGGAGCCAGCACAGAGTACTCAAGAATGGTGTACGGACTAAACAGGATAACATAGAAAAACTGCACCTCACTAAACATTAGTCAGTTGTTGGGAGTGTATGCCACACCCAGGGGTTCAGGAGGGGCCAGGAGTGCAGTGGTTAGGTGGTTAGGGGTTTTCTTTTGGGCTGAGAGGAGCCAACCAGGTTCAGTTATCAGAAGCTAAGCTTGAGCCCCAGCCTGGGGACGGAGGGCCACATCTTGGTTCTCCTTCCAGCCATCAGGGCAGGTCTCTGGTTTTCTAGTACTGCCCATGCTGGGGTCCCTCTGGGCCAACAGGTGGAATGTAACTCCATACAGAAACCATTCTCCTGTCCAAGTATTAAGAGCCCTGGATGTGCTCTACAGCTCTGCCCTTACTGTCTGCATGACCTAGGCTTCTTTATCTTTCTCACGTGGCCTCAGTTTCCTTCTCATTTTGAATCTTTCACAATGGAGGTTAGGTGGTACCTGGGCTAGCGACCCCATAAAGCATCCTTCCTCTCAAATCTGGCAGTTCATGTTGACTGCAACCCCATCAGAACTGTCAGCTAAAATACCTACACATAGCATGTGGCCTGTGCTTCTTCCTAGCACGGAGGCTGGGCTTCAAGAAAAAGCAAGCTGCTGGGCCTGATGGCACAGGCCTGTAATCCCAGCTACTTGGGAGGCAGAGGCAGGAAAGGCCTTCCAGGGTTGAAGGGTGAGTTAAAGACCAGCCTAGGCAACTTAGTGAGACCCTATGTCAAAATTAAAAAAAAAAAATTTTTTTTTTTGAGTCTCACTATGAGGTCCTGGGTAACCTAGAACTTGATCTATAGACCAGGCTGGCCTTGAACTCACACAGAGATCCATCTGCCTCTGTATCCTGAATACTGAGATTAAAGGTACGTGCCACCAAACCTGGTATAAAAATATCTTTAAGAGAACTATCGGTATAGATCAATGGTGGAGTGCTTGCCTAGCCTGTTAGAGGTCCTGGGTTCAATCCCTAGTGCTACAAAATCAACAAAAACAGTGAGCAAGCCAAGAAAAAAGGTGGCACGCAACTTTTTTTTTTTTTTCTTGTCTTTTTGAGACAAGTTCTCCCTGTATCCCCAGCTGGTCTAGAACTCACCACGTAGACCAGGCTGGCCTTGAATTCACAGAGATTGCCTGCCTCTGGTTCCCGAGTGCTAGGATTAAAGGCATGCACCACCACACCCGGTGCACATAGCATTTTTATGACCTAGGTATCATGTAGCCTCCTGTCAGTGTTCTGCGGTTGAGGAATGATAGGTCCAAGGGGAGGGGCCCAGCCTTCCTCCCTCAGTGGGAAGAGTGTCATCACCACATTGGAAGACCCATGTCAGCTGGACAGTTTTGTGCAACTAGCTTTGACAGATATCACCTGATACATCTACCTGGGTTGACTGTGAGGAAAAAATGAGACAGTAAGGGAAGGGACTTAGACCGTGTCTCATACAGTCAGTGCTCTGCAAGTGAGCTGTAGCTGGGTTTCATTTGCTTTTCTGTTGGTGATTATTTTGCATGTAGCTGGTTTTCTTTTTTTGAGACAGGGTCTTCCTGTAGCCCCAGCTACAGTATGTAGACCAAGCTGGCCAGCCTCGAACTCACAGAGATCCTCTTGCCTCTGCCTCCTGAGTGCTGGGATTAAAGGTGTGCACCGCCACGCCCGGTGCATGTAACTGGTTTTGATAAGTATTGAAGGACCCTTCACTCTGTACCTCTGCCATAGAACCACATGGACCACCATCCTCAGACTGCTGTGCAGTCCTATGTTCAGATGACCACCGACGGAGACAAGCAGGTATACATGGAGGAGCCACACAGCTGGGACACGCTTAGTGTCACTCATAGTTCTGCCTGTGGATGCACACAGACCCATGGCATGTAGGGCTGTGGCCCCAGAGGGAGAAGGTCCTGGAGCTCTCCTTCCCATCAGCACAGCACATTCTCCAGTCATAGAAGACTACCCAGAGCTGCCACTCCCCAGGGAGCTCTGTGGCTTAGATACTTCCCTTCCAGCTGCTTAGGAGGCCTGGGAACTGGGAAACCTCAAGAGGCTTCTTCCAGAAGGAAGGGTCTACAGAGAGCAGGATGTGACCTAGGAAATCAAGGAGAGTGGATGAATGTTGGGAAGAGGGGCGGAGTCCTCAGGCAGGAACAGAAGAAGCAGCTAAGGGCTCTAGGAAATGAAGTGTCATGCCCAAGGCCACACCCTGAGTATGTGGCAGAGTGAGGATATGAACCTTAAATATATGGCTCCGGAGCCTGCTGTCCAAGTCTCTGTACCAAAAAATACCTCTTTGGGAACTTTTGTCTGCTTGATGACCATAAGGATCAAAGGAGACAGCAGCCATCAGAGAGATAGATGATGGCCCATTAAGTTGGGAACATCTAGTACCAACTCCATGCTCATGGACGTGGGTGGGGCCAGGAGTGCCAGACAGTTGGTCTGGGCTAGGGGCCAGGGCTGAGATCCAGGGGACTATCGTCCTGGATCCTGGCATGGCCTGTGGACAGGACAGCATTGTGTTCACCTCCAAAACTTTCCTGAGTCAGGGGAACCTGTTTATATCATTGGCTTAGAACAGAAGAGACTGATGAAGGGGAATTCAGGCAACCAGAGGGCCAGGGAGGTAAAGATGAGCTCAGCTCCACAGGAAGGAGACATAGAGGCAGCTGGGTCCTATCCCTTACAAGCAAGATGGCCCCTCTAAACCTTGGTGTCCTGGTTTGTAAAATGGGAGAATAACAAGAAATAGAGCCAGTGAGGTAGGGCTGTGGTTGGGCAAAGGATTGAGGTAGGGCAAAGCAGTGATGGATCCCAGCTGGGAAAGCTCTTCATACAGCATTTGTGATGGCAAGGGTCCTCTGGTGCTCCCCGTGTCCCAGTGTGGGGAATTCTGGGTAGGTGGGAGAGGCTGGAGAGCCTCTCTGTCCTGCAGGAGCTTGATGAAACCTACTTTCCAGAACTGTACATCTCCTTCATGAGTTGTCTTTGCTTTTTTTGTTTGTTTTTGAGACAGGGTCTCCCTGTAGCCCCAGCTGGCCAGGAACTCACTATGTAAACCAAGCTGGCCTCAAACTCATAAGAGATCCACCTGCCTCTGCCTCTCAAGTACTAGGATTAAAGGCATAAGTCACCACACCTGGCTTTAAATTTCTTTTAGAGACAGGGATTCAAGTATCGCAGGCTGACCTTGAACTTGGGAGTTCTCTCCTTCCACCTTGTTTTTTGAGGCAGGATGTCTCTTGTTGGATCTTCTGCTGTGCCATGTACTTGGCTAGCTGTCTTGCAGGCTTCCAGTGATTCTCCTGTCTGCCTCCTATCTCACCATAGGAGGATTACAGATGCACCCTGACTGGCTATTTATGTGGGTTCTGGGGATTGAACTTAGGTCATCAGGCTCGAGTGGCAAGCACTTTTAACCACCAGGCCATTTCCCCAGCCCAAGGCCTCTTTTCTTATCTTTAAATCCCTAACACAATGCTTGGCACCTGATAGGAGCTCATACTGAACTAATCAAGTGGAAAATACAAAACTAGAGCAGCTACTCATCCACTGAACTCTGTATCAGTGCCACCCAGTCATGTGTCCACATGTCACTGAGCCAGTGATCTGTTCTCCATCCCCTTATTTATCTACCATCCTTCCAGGTATCCAGCCATCATCATGGCTCATCCATTAGTCCACCCTATGTCCAGCCTTTATCATCACTGGTCTTCCAATTGGTCCAACACTAGTTGCAGGACCCCCAGTGGGGTCTGGGTGGGACTCAGTGTGTGTTGTGTGGAGGCAGGTAAGGAGGGGGCCAGGATTCCCTCAGAGATGGGCAAGTTGTCAGCAGACCTGTTTGGAGAGCCAGCAGTTCCTTGGGACTGGAGAAAAGGTGGTCCCAGAGGCAGGATATACCCAGTGGTCTGTCCTGGAGTAGATATTGGTTTGTTGGGGAATGAGCTCTTTCCTCTTTACTGTCTCTTGCCCACCCCTGCCCAGGGAGGAGGTAGAAGACTATTCGGTAGGGGAGGAAGATGTCTGAGGTTCAGTTGTGGAGTATGGAGAGGAAGCCAGGCCTTCACACTTACAAAAATTATTCTGGGGGCTGGAGAGTGGCTCAACAGATAACTGCACTGGCTGCTCTTGCAGAGGACCTGAGTTCGGTTCCCAGCACCCACATGGCAGCTAACAGCCATCTGTAACTCCAGTTTCAGGGGGTCTGACACCCTCTTCTGACCTCCACAGGCAGTGCTTTTACGCGGTACACTTATATACATGCAGGCAAACTACTCATACACATAAAATTTATTTATTTATTTGGTCTTTTTGAGACAGGGTCTCCCTGTAGCCCCCGTTGTCCTGGAACTCACTATGTAGAACAGGCTGGCCTTGAACTCACAGAGATCCGCCTGCCTCTGCCTCCCGAGTGCTGGGATCAAAGGCGTGTACCACCACGCCGTCTCAAAAAGACCAAAAAAAAAAAAAAGGCTAATATAAAGGATTTGCTGCCAAACCTGAGGACCTGAGTTTGATTCCTGGAAGGAGAGAGCTGACTCCCCCAAGTTGTCTCCACATGCAGGCTGTGTAGCATGTAAATGCATTTGCATATGCACACACAAACATGCAAATAAATAAATGCAAAAATATTTTTTTGAGATAGGGTCTTACTATGTAACCCTGACTGGTCTGCAGTTCACTATGTAGACCAGGCTGGCCTCCAAACAGCTATGAATCTCTTAAAAGGGAGATAAAATTGGCACCCCAGACTGGCACTCAGAGGAACCAGGGAACCATACTTGCATTGGGTGCTGGGCACCTGGTACCCTCTGCCCCACCCTAGATGTCATTGCCCACAAAGTACTCTGATGATACCCCCACTGTTGTGGGGCCATCCCTGGAGACACTGCCTCATCTCCTTTCCTTGGCCTCAATTCTCGGCTCACCAGCTCCCTCCAATGCTATGGCAACAGTCTTGGATCTAATTAGCCCTGCTTAATGAAGCAGCACAGCAGGCAGTGCCTTAGGCACAAAGTCCTGCCCTCTTAGGGTAGCAGGTTCCAGTGAAGCCTGCCTTCTGGCACCCACATATTCCTCTGTCTCTGGACCTTCATGCCTTGTTCAGAGCCTGGCTCCTCTGGAAAGCCTCCCATGAATGCTTTCTTCCCTAGCAGAGCTCTAGAAGCTAGCAGGGAACACCTCCCTGGCCTTGGTCCTGTAGGAGCTAGGGAGGGAGGGAGGGACCTTTCTAAGGATGTCTCCCAATTATGTACTGCCTCCCAACCACTCAGAGGAAACTGAGGCCAAGATCTTGATAGCTTAAGAGAGGATCAAATTGGAAAAGGTACTCACACAGCCAAAGGTGGCATAAGAATCTGCAGTGACCAAGCAGCCTGCCAAGGATGAGGCTGTTAGGCCATGGGCCTGTGTGCGTGTATGCAGTTATCTATGGGGCCTAGCTGCCCACACTGAATATGGGCACACTCATTCTCCCTATCCTTTCTCCACATGCCCACCCTGATGAGGAAGAGGAGGATTGAGTAGGAGGCTGGGGCAAGGAAGCCACAGGCCAGTCTCTTGGGAGGGAAAAAGGCAGACAGATTTAGCTGGTTTCTGGCTCCAACCTTGAAGTAGAATTTGGGGGAGGGGTGAATGTACATTTGAGCACATTCCCTGGAGGTGCTGGGTTCTCCGTCCAGGAGCTCCAATTTGAGAACCGCTGCCTTAGAGGGGCCAGAAAGGGGCATTGTGTGGCAGCCACCTCACCCCCTCCTGTATTCATTCTTTCATTCAACAAACGGAATGAATAGTTATTCTGAGCTACAGGGACCTAGAGGACATGCACAGATTGTTCTTTCACTGATGTAGCACAAATTTACTAAGCACCTACTGGTATTGGCTCTGACCCCTCCCCCCTAGCTCACTGGGAGCACACCCCCCAACACACACCCATTTGTGCTCACTGCCCTGGGATCAGCCACAGTGAGGGGACAGCTTTCCACCTTGTCTTGGAATACTCTGTGCCTGTTCTCATTCTTGGCTTTTTTTTTTTTTTTTTTTGAGATAGGGTCTCCCTGTAGCCCCAGCTGACCTGGAACTCACTATGTAGACCAAGCTAGCCTTGATCTCACAGAGTTCCTGCCTCTGCCTCTGTGCTAGTGCTGGGACTAAAGGCATGCACCACCACTCCTGACTCATTCTTGGCTTTTTGGGGAGATTGAGAATTGTAAAATTTTTTTGGATGCCCTTTCAGGAGGAACTGAGGTATAATTCACTAAGACCAGGCATAGGGGTCCATATTTGTAATCCCAGCTCTCAGGAGGCAGAGGCAGGGGAATCGTGAGACATTGTGTTTGTTTGCTTGTTTGCAGTGCTGGGAATTGAACCCAGCGCTTCACCCCCTAGGCAAGACCTCTAACCCTGAGCCACATTCCCAGCCCTGTTTTTGTTTATTTGTTTTTGAAACACTATGTAGCCATAGTTGGCCTAGAACTCAACTATACACACCAGGCTGGCCTCTAACTCACAGAGATCTCCTGCCTGTCTCTTGAGCTCTGGGGTTAAAGGTATGTGCTATCTTACCTAGTCAAAGGTTGTGACCCCTCTTTTTTTTTTTTTTTTTTTTTTAAAAATTAGGAGAAAAAAAAAAATTAAAAAATTTTTCCAATTTTTTTTTTTTTTTTTTTTTTTTTGTCTTTTTGGTGCAAGCCTCCACTGATGCCCTAACTCTTGCATTCTACACGCCTGCAAACCCAGGTCTACATAAATGATATCAAGTTTGGCTGCCAGCTAGAGATATAGCCTTGCCTGCTTGAACCACGACTACATTGGCCTTTGAGTACCTACATTTTTTTCTGTTTTACTTTCTACTTCTTTCCTTGTAAATCTGGCTAAAAGCAGTGAGCATAACCATGCCACAGTGTGATGTTATACTACCATGAAATTTCCTGTGCCAAACAAAGTAG
>NW_008355472.1:1097618-1121387 GCF_000622305.1 Nannospalax galili | reverse complement strand
AAAGAAAAAAAAAAAAAAAAAAAAGGGGGGGCTGCCCCCAACTTAAAACCATGCTGGTTTTCTTTTTTTTTTTTTTTTTTTTTTAAAAATGAGATGATAGGGATTGAAGCCATGGTCTCACACAGGCGAGACAAGCCCTCTACCACTAAGCTACATCCTCCGGTGGACCTTGAGTTTAAGGCTAGCCTGGGTTACATAGCAAGACCCAGGCTCAAACAGAAACCACTGACATGGGAGGGAGGGAGGGGAAGGAAGAAAGGGGAAGGGGAGGGAAGGAAAGTAGAAAGGAAGGAAGGCACTTGCCATGTGGCAGGCCTTAGGTTTGATCCTTAATGTTGGGGTTGGACATAGAAGTACTGGGGACGTAGCTCAGTTGGTGGAATGCTTACCTGGGGTTTGACCCTACGATGTGGCATAAAGCCCATGGTGGTGCAAGCCTGTAATCTAGGAACCAGGGAGGTAGAGGCAAGAGGATCAGACTTTGAAGGTCATCTTCCACCAAATAGCCAGTTGAAGGCAAGCCTGGGCTATGTGAGACCCTGTTGAGACACAGAGAAACAGACAAAAGGGAAAAAAATTAAAGTAACAATTCTGAGTCTAGAGAGGTGGCACAACACTTGCTGCCCTTGCTGAGGACCCAGGTTCAGTTCCCAGCACCCACATGGTGGTTCACAACTGTCTTTAACTCCAGTTCCAGGGGATCCAATGCCCTCTTCTGGCCTCCACAGGTACCAGGCGCACACCTGGTGCACATACATACACGTAGGCAAATACTCATACACATAAGATAAAATTAAATCTTAAAAAATCCCTGGGCTGGAGAGCTGGTGCAGGCTCACAACCAAAAAAAATTCCTTTGCATGAGGTATGGAGTATGGACCTGGTTGAGGGCTGAATGGGGTGGGGGGTGGGGGGGACTAAGGAGGCACAGCTCAGCTCCACTGAGGAATGCAAGAGCTGACCAGAGGGCAGGCCTCATGCCTAGGGGACATCAGAGAATTTGCAGACTAGAGGAGGAGGGAGGAGGGTTATTGGGGACTTGTCTGTTAACCAACCTTGTATTACATGCGCTTAGTGCCTTGGCTTACAAAAGACATAGGCCCTCTCTTCAGAAAGCTGGTAGTCTTCTGGGAGGAGATGGGCATCAATCTAGTCACTGCTCAAATGTATAATTATAGACTGATCCCTAGTTAAGGTAAGGGAAACGAAGAATCTTTGAAAAAACAGCAGACACAGAGGACTGAGTATCTGAGTTCCCAGGAGGGCTTCCTGGAGGAGGTGGCATTTGCATAGACACTAGTCTTAAAGGAAAAGTAAAGGTGTAGCTACAAGGGCAAGAAAAGGTCAGGGCCAAGGCCCTGAGGCAGGGAAGAGGCATCCTTTCTATATCATAACTGGGAAGTGGCTAGGGAGGAACAAGGGAGAGCACCTGAAGGGTGGGCAGATGATCTTGACTTGTGTGATTGAGGTCAGCTGTCTGGTTGCCAAAGGAAAGTGGAGTGGAAGGAGGGAGTCAGATGGGGCGGGGGTGGGGGGTGTGTGGGAGCCCTCAGGGTACCAGGCATTGGAGCTAGCTAGGACTGGGGCACAGCAGCAGGGTGCATAGACACCCTCCCTTCCCAGTGCCCAGTGGGAACTGGTGGCCAAATTGCTTACATCACAGTCACTCTAGTACTAAGTGGGTCTGGGGTAGGTTCTGGTTTGGCCCTGGAATTTCAGGAAGCGGGTCCCTGAGGATCTTGCTTGAAGACAACAGGGAGTCCAGAACCCTCCTCAGTGGGGGCTGGAAAAGAACATGACTGTGCAGGGCACAGAACTGGCCAAGGTGGGTGCTTTGGGTGTTGACCGCCCCCCCCCAATCATATCCAATCCTCCTCCCAGAGCTGGGGCCCGTGTGGTTCCCACTTGCAGCCTTCCTGGGTGCTTACTTCTGTGGTGCTGTACTTGTTCAACAGGAAAGTAAGCATCTCGGTGAGCTACCGGTCTTATGGGAATACTGTTGCTGTGGGTGCACTTGACCCTGATCTGTCCTGCACCCGGGTCTGTTCAGTGTCGGCCTCTATTCATCCCTGGCTCCTAGTGTAAATCAGTGCTCGCGCACGCTAGCTACAGCCATGGACGCCTGTTTGGCGGCGAACGTGCGTGACTCGTGTCCTGGGGCGGGGGTGCGAGGTCCTGCCGCGCTGGGGGCGGTGCGGAGAGGGCGGGACCCTCCCTGCAGCGGCGCCGCGCGCGCTGCCTGCGCGGTGGAGGCCACAGCGCCGCCGCGGGCCGTGCTCGCGTTGCTGCTGCTACTCTCTCCGCCGCCGCAGCGGGGCTGAGCCCCGGAGGAGTGAGGGTGGGAGGGGGTCCTCCAACTCCGCTCCCTCCCCCTCCGCCCCGGCGGCGGCCCGGCCGCATGCTGCAGATGGTGAAGACCCTGGCCCAGTTCACCATCGCGCTGGAAGACATGCGCGATCTGGGCCCAGCCGCCGCCTCCAGGGAGCCCGCCGGGGGCGGGGGCGCTGAAGCCACCGAGGAGCCCGGGGAGGCCCAGGTACCGGGAGGGGGAAGGGCAGCCAGGGACCTGGGCTTTGGCCTAGGATGCAGCTGACCCAGGAGATGGGGGGGAAGCGTGGGCAGATGCTGGACATTAGGGCCTGGAACTTCGATCAGGCACCAGCTCCTTACACTCCCCAAGGCAGGGAGGTTGATGATGAGGATCCCTGGCAGAGCTGGTGTGGTTGGCAGGGCGCTAAGGTCAAGGCCCAGGGTGGTACTCAGCTTGTGAAGTGGGTCAGGTGGAAGCACATTTGTTGCCAGGATATGCCAGGTTCCCAGAAAGCCAGATTTCCAGCCTCCCTCTCAGGGTTGAGGCACTCCAGCTGTCTACATGCCCTGGGGGTAGCCAGATTTGCTTTCCCACACCATCTACCCATTGGACCTGCTCCTCTGTGGAGATGTCATGCTGTGAAAAAGGTGGCGACTCCATTCCTGGCTCCCAGTGCCTTCCTGGAGGGGGAGGGGGTGGTTTCCAGGGATGTTGCCTGGTTTTTTGTGTGTCTGTCTGGGCCTGGACTCTGTTCCACTCTCTGGGCCAGGTGGGGACTGTGGCTCTGCCCTCATCTGGGTGCTGTGCTGTGGGTTTCTACTGTCCTGGTCTCTGGGTAGGTCTCTGGGTCCCTGCTGGGTGATTGGACTGCATTTTTGTCTTGATGCAGGGCATCTTGCCTTTATGGCTCTTCTGTTTCTTTCCTCATGATTTGTGTGCATCAGGGTCTCAGTTTTGGGGTTGCGATGACAGGAGAGCTTCCCTCACCCTCTGTCTTCATGCTTTATCCCCCTTCCCACACCTCCCAGGTCCCTATCTGTGTAGTAAAGGTCTGAGGACATGGCTATTGAGGGGTGAGGGGATCTGGAGGGAACTGGGGCCTGCAGGGCTGTCCCGCCTGGAACAGGTGGGCCTGCTGATCTGGTTGACAGCTGCGTTGTCCCTCTGTCTCCTGCTTCCCCTGTCTCCCCTCACCCCATGTGCTGCTCCCGTGTCTGGACACGTGCAGAGGGTGATCCATGCAGTGACAAGGAGCTGGCCTTGTTTTCTGTGCCTTACCTGACAGCTGAGTGACAGCCTACTATACTTTGCAGCAGAGAGGAAGCTGGGAGAGGTGGCATTGCAGCGTCAGCTCCCTGTGCCACCCCAGCCTCCCAGCCAGCAGGCCCAGTGCCAGTCCTGCCTCTCAGGAAATCTCTCTGACCATGACCCAAGCTGGGCCTGGCTGACCAGGGGGTGTGGGCAGCAGATGGTGGCTGTGAGGCCCAGAGCCTGGTCTGGACATCCTGTGATCAGAAAATACCCCACGTGGTCTCACTGAAGTAGACTGAGATGGGACAGTGAGGACCACTGTGCACATGTGACATTTCCCTGTTCCCCATTCCCGAGATTCTCTAGTGCCAGGAGCAGGGAGTTCTTATTCCATTTCATAAAGGAGTGGAAACAAAACTACCAAATCACTCAGCCTGGAAGGGCAGACCTGGAGATTCTGTGGCCTGAGTCTGCTAGTCACTATAAATGAGAACTTGGGATGCTAGGGCCCTAAAACTCTGCATGAGGTGGCTACAGAGGCACTGGCTATGTGATCTTGGGCAAGTCATGTCAGTTCTCTGACTTGACTCATCTGTGACAATGCCAGGGTCCTGGAGCTCTATGAGGCTGCAAGATTTCACATACCTGTGCTTGGCTGGGGAGTCCTGGGGCCTGTGGGCACAGGAGTAGGCATGGGAGATCCAAAGCTGCTCTACGTTTTTAAAGGCCTCAGAAGGTCCAGGATAAATGGCATGGTTGTAGCTGGGATCTCTGAGGCAGGACCTGTGGAGCACATCAGCACAGGGCTGGCAGGGGTGTGGCAAGCCAGCCTCCCGTGACCCAAGGGGATGTTGCTCATGCCTCTGTAGAGCCTGGCATGGGAACCCCCTTTGAGTGTGATTGAGGGACAGGCCTGACCCACAGTTCCAGGGTCAGTGAGAGGGTAGGGTCACCTGAGCTTACCACAGCTAGAAAAGTGAGCAGTTGTAGGACACAGGTGCACCTACCTACATGCAGGCAATACAAATAGTTAAATATTTTTTTAAAAAAAGAAAAGTGAGCCGGGAGTGGTGGCACATGCCTTTCTTTAATCCCAGCACTTGGGAGACAGAGGCAGGAGGATCTCTGTGAGTTTGAGGCCAACCTGGTCTGCATAGCAGGTTCCAGGTCAGCTGGGGCTACAGGGAGACCCTGTCTCAAAAAGACCAAAAAAAAAGAAGTGAGCAGTAGGGGGCTGGAGAGTTAGCTCAGTGGTTAAGAGCACTGGCAGCTCTTGCAGAGGACCTGGATTTGTTGGTTCCCAGCACCCACATGGTGGCTAAAAACCATCCCTAACTCCAGTTCCAGGGAATAAGATGCCTTCTTCTGGCCTCTGTGGGCATTGCAGGCATGTGGTACACTTTCATATATGCAGGCAAACTATCCATACACATAAAATAAATTTTTTAAAAAATTTAAAAAGAAAAGGAAAAGTGAGCAGTAAGCCAGGCATAGTGGCACGTGTCTGGAATTCTAGCACTGGGAAGGTTGAGACAGGCAGGAAATTGTCACAAGTTCAAGACCAGCCTGGACTACAAGAGCAAGACCTTGTTTCAAACAAACAACAACAACAAAAATACTAAAAAAAAAAAAAGGGTAAGTAAACAGGTGTGGTGGCTCACGCCTTTAATCCCAGTACTGGATGGCACCAGTAGGTGGATCTCTGTGAGATGGAGGCCAGATGGGGCTACAAGGGAAACCCAGTCTCAAACAAAACAGAAGGTAAACAGTGGCAGGTTCAGAACTCTGGCCCCTAAACAGACCAAGGACCCTGGGCAGAGCAGTGACAGGGTAGTCCCAGCTCACTGAGTTGATAACTTTAGGAGATGTTGGGGTAAGGACTGGAGGGATGCCCAGGTACCCACTCTGGAATTTCCACACAGAAAGTATCTACTCCACAGGCCTTGATGAGATGTGTGGGAGAAACTGAAACCTGTGGATAGAGAGGAAGACTGAACCAGAGGTGTAGACCCCACACCTTGCGTAGGGTCACTCTAGGACTAGTGGTATCAGTAAGGAATTCTGGAGTGGCAGAAATCTCTTTCAGGGCAGAGAAGCTGTTGGGACTGATGCCATCTGGGAAAATTTTGCCAGAGTCTATGTAAATGGCAGTGTGCATCTTCCATCCCAGTGCTGGGGAGTAGAGACAGGTAGATTTCTGGAACTCCCTGGCCAGCCAGGTTTAGAGAGAGGTGGGAGGGGGAAGGAGGGAGACTCTGCCCCCCCCCAAAAAGGTAGAGCAGTTGGTCATGGGTGATACACACCTCTAATCTCAGCACCCAGAGGCAAGCCACTGTTTGAAGCCAGCTTGGTCTACACAGAGTGTTCCAGGTCACCCAGGGCTACATAGTGAGACCCTGTCTCAAAAAACAAATAATAAAAAGGTGGAGAACAGTAGAGGTAGACACCTGACATTGACCCTTGCTTCTACACATGGAGGCATGGGTGAGCAAGCCTACACATATGTGTACATAGATGCATACACAGAGACAGAAAGAAACAAAGAAAAAGGGGAAAGAACAGAGAGAATATATACCACACAGGCGGTCAAAAGACTGGGTACCATGAACTGTGTAGAACCGAGATTGGCTCAGAGAGGGCTCTGTAACCTTATGAGAATTGGGATCTATCCTTGTCTGAACCCTGATACTTCTAGTGCTGTGGTTTCCAGAACCAGCCTTACTTCCCTGGGCTGCAGTGGCTGCATCTGTCACAAGGAGTCACAGTGTCTACTCTGAAGGTATGACATGCTGACAGGTCAGGCATGCCCCCTTGACGTTGAGCTGGAAAGTGGCATTTTCAAAGTTGGCTCCTGGAGTGGGTATGGCCTAGAGGCACCTTCCTATGTAAATGTGAGGGTTTACTGATGCTTTGTTCTTGTTTGTCCAGAACCCATCATGGGAGCCAAGAAATAAACCAGAGGTATCAGAACTGCCCCAGCTGCTAGGGGTAGAAGAGCAGGGTCAACTTAGAGAGGTGTGTTTGAGTTGCAGGGGAGCATTTCCAGCAGGGATAGCACCTGAGAAAAGGCCTGGATGGGGTCCAGGATGCTTTGGGAGACAGTCGTAGGAGCAGGAAGCAGGGCAGGAAGGCCAGGGAAAGGATCAGATGGACTCCCTGGCCCTGTAGGTGAGCCTGTATGTGGCCACAGGTGACAGCAGCTGAACAGAACAAAGTGCCACTCACCTTCTGCTCTTATCCCCACAGGACATGCGGAAGCATGTGACCATGACCCTGTTGGACACAGAGCAATCATATGTGGAGTCACTACGCACCCTGATGCAGGTGAGACCCATGACCTAGGCTCCCAGAGCACTGTTCCAAGTGTGGGAGGCTGACAGGTGGGAACACCCATGTCATGGACAGGGACTGAGACCAGAGTTGTGACCCTGGCATATACCATCCACCTGTGGTGAACCCCCATTGTGGCTGCTTAGAGGAAGAGGTCACTCCTTCCAGGGCAGGTGAGAATGGAAGGACCAGGACAGGGCAGGGTAGGAGTCTCCACCCAAAGGAGCTTCCATATCCCCTCAGCAGCCCTGGACACAAGTTTTGAGCTATGTACCCCCTTGAACATGCCTCTTCTGTTTTACTCATTTACTAGAAAAATACTTGTTGGCTGGAATTAAATGCTGAACACCTGCTGCATGCAGGCTCTGGTCCAGATACAGGAAGCCCAGGGATGAAGAGAAAATAAGTCCTGCCCTGGGAGCTTGTCCTTCTGGGGACAAGCTAAGTAATGGAGCACTCTAGAAGCATGGAAGCCATCTGCCCAGGGTGCAGTCAGGGAAGGCTCCCTGGAGGCAGTGCAGCAGGGATGGCATGTGCAAGGTCGCACCAGCAGAGGCCTTGGCACATACATTTAGAGACCCATGTGGTATGGAACATGAAGGGCTGGTTCCTGGGTGGCATTGCAGGAGCCAGCAGGAGTCACACTGTAGGGGCCTTGAACCCCACAGGGAGGATTTGGACCCCAGCGGGGTACCTGGAGAGCCATTAAAGGGTTCTGAGCCAGGTAGGCATGTGGTTGAATTCATGCTTTACGAGGTTCAACTGACTGCTGGGTAAAAAAATGGCAGAAGAGGAGGCCAGGTCGGGACCACCAAGTTCCAGCAGGGGCAGAGACTGCAGGGAGATGGAGAGGGAGGGGAGCTGCTCAGGTCTGGGGGAGGGGGCATATGGGGGGGTGAAGTGGGGAAGACAGGATTGTATCTGACCAGTGGTCTGGGAGAGGTGGAGCATAGGGGGCGCATCAAGGTCAATATGATGAGCCCAGGCTCAGCAGTGTGGGTTCTGGGGAGGCCCAGAGTCTGGGTATACGTGCTAAAATGGGGCTACAAGCACATTTAAAGGTGAGTTTGCTCAAGCCACCACAGCAGAGTGTGAGCAGAGGATGAAGGCAGAGCCGGAGAAACATCTAGAACCAACCAACTTTCCTCTCTCCCTCCCTTCTTCCCTCCCTTCCACAAATCTGTACTGAGCTCTTCTCTAGACCAAACATTATTCTCTGGGCAGGGTGATATGAGGGACATGGACCTGTTCTCTGGAGCTCACAGACTGTGCAGGAGAGTACCTGTTACCAGCTAGACAAGTCATACCTGGTGACACATGGTGGCATATAAGTTCAAGGGCGTACCTGTGCGTGTACGTAGTACTGTCTGAAAAGGAGGGAGATTCTGGCACAGATGAATTCACAGAACATGGTGCTAGGTGAAATAAACCAGCCACATAATAGCAAATACTGTATGGTGTGTATTCCAAAGTGCTTGGAGTAGTCAAGCTCTTAGAGGTAGAAAGTGGAGATGGTGGCCTGGGTTGGGAAAGGCCAGGGCTGGGAGAGGAGGATGTGGAGAGTTAGTGTTCAGGGGTCCAGAGTTTCAGGCTGAGAAGATGAAAGTATGAAGTACTAAAGTGTGCTAATCTGTATACTGAAAACTGGTTAAAATGGGCCTAGGGATGTAGCTCAGTTGGTAGAGTGCTTGTCTAGTGTGCACGCACCTCTGCCTTTGAGCTTTAGCTCTGCCCAAACCAGGAGTGGTAGCACACACCTGTCATCCCAGCACTCAGGAGGCAGAGGCAGGAGGATTGAAAATAGAAGGTAAGGGGCTGGAGAGATGGCTCACTGGTTAAGAGCACTGGCTGCTCTATAGAGGACTCAATTTCAGTTCCCAGTTCAGGGGGTCCAACTCCCACTTCTGACCTCTGTGGGCATTGCAGGACACTGGTGCACTTACACACATGCAGGCAATATACTCAGAAACATAAAATTAATGAATAAAATATTTTTAAAAATAGGTCATTTTTGGCTACATAGGGAACTCAAGGGTATCCTGGGATTCATGAGACCCTGTCTCAAAAACAAACAAAAACTGGTTAAAATTGTAAATTGTGGGACTGGAGAGGTGACTCAGTAGTTAAGAGTACTTGCTTCTTGCAGAGGACCCACATTCAGTTCTCAGCACCCACATGGCAGCTAACAACCCACATGTATCTCCAGTTTCAGGGGCTCTAACACGCTCTTCTGGTACTGCATGACATGGGTTCACTTACATACATGCAAGTAAAACATTCATACACATAAAATAGAAAATAATGATTTTTTTAATTGCACATTTTATTTTTTGTGTATCTTACCACAAGTTGCTTCTGTTTTTATAAAAAGCCCATAGAGAGATAAGAACACAGAGTTGGGTCTTCCTTGTTGTATGGGCTTGGTGAAGGCTTCGCTGGGGTTGAGGTGTCCAGCAGAGACCTAAAGGGTGGATAGGATTTCAGGGGAGAGCCTGTCAAGAGGGACCAGTTCCAGGCGGAAGGTACTACAAAGAACAGGATGATGGAGGAGCCTGGTGTAGACAGGAGTCCAGAAGTGGCTGATGTGGCTGCCAGGAGGAAGTCAGGAGGCTGGGCAAGGGCTGGGCTCTCCTGTGGGTACAAGATGTCAGGCAGGAAGACTAGCTGTGCAAAGGGCCTGTTGCCATCCATTGGGTGAGCTGGAGGCAGTAGGGTCAGCTAGTCTGGGTTTGAGTCACTTGTCTCCTGCTGGTTGGTAAGAGCCGAATCATTTCACTTCGCTGAGCCTAGGTTTTGCCTGCAAATGTAGCTGTTCATGTCATCTCTCAGAGTGATGATGAAAGGTGGTGTTGGCAGGCAGGAGGCCCAGGGGGACACTGGGAGCAGCGGACCTGGCATTTTCGCTTTCCTCCGAATCTGCTGGGCTCCGCAGGACCAGGAGTGGAACAGGAAGGGTGGGTAAGCAGTCATCACCTGAACCCAAGGACTGGGAGCACAGCAGCCCTGCGGTGTGGGTGAAGACAGGTCCCTTCAGGGCTCTGGAGCATGGCTCCAGTGCTCAAACTTGACTGCAGTTCTTGGGCAGACATGTGACCTGGAGTTTCCACACCCAGTTGCTCCTCACTTGCCCTGACTGTAGAATGGGGATGACAGCACCTTCTCCAAGTGCAGATGTCAGGAGAGACGCGGGCTGCATTTCCCATACTTCCTGCATGTGTGTTGATGCATGCATGTGTTGCATTACATTTAATCTTTGTTTTAACCTTGTGAGATAGATTAGCGTGCCAAATGAAGAAACGAAGCTTGGAGGTTCAGTAGCAGACACTTGCTACATGGTATGTTGCCTGGCACTTTGCCCAGTGCTTTATATGAGGGAACTCATGCCACCCCATTTTACAGATGATGAAACTGAGGCAAAGAACTGTAAAGCCATGTGTCACAGTCAGGAGTACTATAATTGGGTGGAAATCCTGACTATCTTTGTTGTCCCAAACAGAGTGTATAGGAAATGGAGATTGGCGCTAACTTAAAAGTGGATTAGTAGTATGCCTACAGGATAGGGATTTAGATAAAGGAACTAAGGCTCAGTGTAGGGGCAGTATTTGAGAGGTAGAGACCAGAATTGGGTACTCAAGCCTGGACTGGGTAGTAAGACTGGCTCAAAAACACAAAACAGAAATAAATAAATGAACCAGGTATGGTGGCACATGCCTGTGATCCCAGTACTTGGATGGTAGAGGCAGGAGGATCAGGAGTTCGAAATCGGAAACAGACTTGAACTTAACTACTTAGCCATTTTAAACAAATAATTAGAATAATAGAAAGGAGTTAAGTTCATAGCCAGATGGACATAGGATTTGAACCCAGGCCCTAAGTCTACATACACCCTTTCCTGGGTGTCACCCCCTCCTTGGATCTTACCTTGAACCCCAGCACTTCCAACTAAGAAAATTCCTTTCCAGAGCTGGAGAGATGGCTTAGGGGTTAGGAGCACTGGCTGATCTTGCAGAATACCGGGGTTCAGTTCCCAGCACCCACATGACAGCTTGAACAACCAGTTCAGGGGCTCCAACACCTTATTTTGGCCTCTGAGGATATTGCACACACATGGTGCTCTTACACACACACAGGCGAAACACTCATACATAAAATAAATAGCCGGGTGTGGTGGTACACACCTTTAATGCCACCACTCAGGAGACAGAGGCCAGCCTGGTCTACATAGTGAGTTCCAGGACAGCCTTGGCTACAGGGAAACCCTGTCTCAAATTTTTAAAAAAATAAAAATAAATAGATATTTAAGTAATTAATTTTAAAAATAAGCCTTTTCCTGGCTACCCTGACCAACCCTTCTTCCTCCTGGTACCCTGAACCCCTCCACTCTCCTGTTTCCAGAGCTCTTATTCCCTTCTAATAACTCACTTATTTTTTGTGCTCAATGTCTGCCCCCTCTGCTCAGCCCTCAGGTGTGGGGCTGTGGCTCTGGGGCTTCAGGCTGGTGCACATTGAGGGAATGTGGGTGTTAGCCTAACAGGATCTGTATCAGCATTTTGGGCTTTGCATCTGTTAACGTTTTCCTCCCACTGTGTGCCTGACCAGAGGTGAATGGTGCAGTGTCTGCTCCTTCAGTAGCAGCAGACCTTGACCTGGGCAAGGTGCTGTCTCTTACTGGCCAGAGAGTCCTGAGAACAAGGCCACCTGCTATTTCCTCACTGTCACCCTGGGCCTTTCCAGACTCCCCAGCTAGCCAAGAGGAGTCTGTTGAGCTTGATTTTTTCAAGATTGTTTTACAAAACAAGCCAGATTTTTTTTAATGTTTGATATAAATGTTATTATAACATTACATATGCCTTTTCAAGTAACACCCTCATATTTTAATGTGTAGTTAAGAGTGTGGATCAGTAGAGGGCGATCTCTGTCCATAAGAGCATCAGCCATGGGGCAGGCTATCCTGCTCAGAAAACACCATTGAATGCAGATTTGAAGTGAAAAACAAGAACTTTAGTCACAGACTGCCCAGCAGATATGAAAACTATTAAAACATGGTCAGAGAGTGTGAGTACAGGCCTCCAGTAACTTCCAGTTGATTCCCCATGCCCTGCTTGCCACCACAGTATCATATTTTTTTGTAAATTTTTTTATTGGCTATATTTTGACATAGTGTCTTAGTTTGTTCTTCATTGCTGTGACAAAATACTCTGACCAATACCAACTTGGGGAGGAAAGGGTTTATTCAGCTTACATCTCCCAGGTCGCAGTCCTCAGGGAGCCCAAGGTAGGAAGGAACTCAGGGCAGGAACCTGGAAGCAGGAGCTGGAGCACAGACCATGGAGGAACACTGCTTACTGGCTTGCTCCCCTGGCCCCTGCTCAGCTTGCTCTCTTATCCAACACAGGCCCACCTGCCCAGGGGTGGCACCACCCACAGTGGGCTGAGCCCTTCCACATCACTCATCAAGAAGATGCCCCTCAGACATGGCCACAGGCCAGTCCAATAGAGGCAATTCCCTGATTGAGGCTCCCTCAACCCAGGTGTGTCAAGTTGACACTAAAGCTATCCAGCACACATAGGCTCTCACTTTGTAGCCCAGGCTGGCTTTAAACTTGTGATCCTCCTGCCTCAGCCTCCAAAAACTAAGATTACAAGTGTGTGCTACCACACCCTGCTTTGGGGTCTTTCTTGTTCATTGCTTTCTCCCAGTACCTAGAACAGTGTGTGGCACATAGTAAATACTCAGTAAACACTTGCAGAGCTTATAAGGAGGGGTGTCTTCCAGGAAGCATCCTTCCCCTGGTACTCCAAGCTTTGTTCATGTATCTAGCAAACCTTCCCTGAATCTCCCTCACCTCCTTGACCTCCCTGGGCTACGCAGGAGCATAGTTTTGGGGACAGAGCCCTCCCCACTGCCTGAGCTTCTGGCCTAACCTGGGGGACACAGGCAGGTCAGTGAGCAGCTGTCCTGGATGATTATGTGTTCATTTATTCAAGTACCTGTGTAGGTGTGTGTGTGGGGGGTGCCAACTCTGTGGGAAGGTGCTCTGATCCCATGGGTGGGTCCCCCAGGGCTACATGCAGCCACTGAAGCAGCCAGAGAATTCCTTGCTGTGTGACCCATCACTGGTGGATGAGATCTTCGATCAGATTCCTGAGCTCCTGGAGCACCACGAACAGTTCCTGGAGCAGGTGCGGCACTGTGTGCAGACGTGGCACACCCAGCAGAAGGTGGGAGCTCTCCTTGTCCAGTCGGTAAGTGTCTTGGGTACGTGGACTACAATCCTAGCTACTGACTGACTCTGGTCTCATTAGCTGGCACTGACCTGAACCTAGTCCTGACCCTGAAGCTGGTACTGCTACTGACCAAGACTTCTCATGCATGCCGATATTTTAATCCAAACCTAAACATCTACCCTGACCTTGAACTTGAATATGGGCTTGACATTGACACTGACTGGCTCTTTTTAATAATCATAGTTCATGCTTTCTGGTGCTTATTATGTGCTAGGCATTATTATAAACACGATATATATCAACAGCCCTGGGAGGAAGGGATAGTAACTACCCTAATTTTAAAGTTGATGGCTGAGGCATGGAATGGTATGTCTCCTAGTTAGAGTCCCAAGCTGACACTTCTCTCCCCGCAGGCCAGGTTTTCCCATGAGCTTTTCAAGGTCCTTCAGTGGTGGCTCTGAATTCTAAAACAACCACAAAATCAAAGCCAATAATCATTTCATTAAATGCCTGGAATACATAGCATGCTGTTTTCTTCCCCTTCTTAATTTTTGTACTTATTTATAAGCTTAATTACATTTGAAAAACTTGAAGTTCCATTTTGTTATTTTGCTGGAATTCCTGAGACTGTACATGACAACTGATAAATTACAGCCAGACTTGAATAAATGGCTTCTCAGCCACATAATTTCAAAAGAAAAACTGTGAAACTCCTTCCAAAAAATTTCAAGTGAGAAAAAAAATCCTGTCTACGTTGAGATGTGGGTGTGTGCTTATTAGGATGTAGAGAGGGGCCTTGAACCTAAACAGGTCTTAAACTGTCCCTGTTGCTTGGAAATGGATGCCACCAGATGGTGGCGCCAGGACCTCAGCTGGGATTAAGTGCTGCTCTCCCCACCCATGGTCACCTTCACTGTGACTAGGTTCAGTCTCTGCCCGGACCTGGATGCTGACCATGGGCTGACAGAGGCCTCATCCCAGGATGGCTCTTCCCAGGAGTGCTGTCCTTCACCAGCTCAGGCTCTGCCCTATCCTGTCCAGAGGCAGGGCAGTTGGCATGTTAGAGAAACAGAGACCCTGGGACCTGCACTTTAGCCTGTGGTGTAGCCGAGATAGGAACTCAGGTGTCCTCACTTCCAGGCAAGCCACTATCCTAGCACTTGCCAGCAGATGCTAGCCACCAGCATGGACCCTACCCTGAGCCTCACTTTGCTGTGCTGGGAAAGGAGCCCTTCTGCCGTTGGAGGAGAGCTGGTCCTGGGACCTTAGGAAAGCCAGAGGCCAGGTGTAAACACTCAGCAGAGCCCCAGTCAGGCAGCAAGTGTTTCAAAGGAGCTTAGCCTGAGAGTAGATACAGTTGGGTTGGGAAGGACATCCCAGGTAGAGGAACTGCACGGGCAAAGGCCCAGCAGCTAGATGGGTCTGCTCACTCCTACCATGAGGAGGGTCTGAGACCTACTTGCCTGGTTTGGTGGGGTTAGGGACAGAAATGTCTGGGTGGAAGTAAAAGAACCAGGTCTGGTCTCATAAGATATATCTAGGTACATGTACATGCATATAAACACATAAAATATACCATGCCTATATGTATGAACACATATACACACAACATATACCTGATCATACAGTCACATGCCATACATGCAACACAGACACACTTAGACAAAGACACAGAAGTCTAAAACTGACCATTTTAAGTTGAATCGATAGAAGCCAAGAGAGGGTGTAGTGGGTAAGGGACACAGGAGCCTCCCTAACCTTCCTCCTCATTCACAGTTCTCTAAAGATGTCCTGGTGAACATCTATTCTGCCTATATTGATAACTTCCTCAATGCAAAGGATGCTGTGCGTGTGGCTAAGGAGGCGAGGCCAGCCTTTCTCAAGTTCCTGGAGGTGTGTGGACTGGGGTAGGGATGAAGGTGGCCCTCACCTCAAGCTAGTTTTGGGGGGTTCCAGGAGCTCTCAACTGGAGCGCTCTGACCTTAGCTCATCAGACTCCCCTCTTGGACTGAGCTGGAGGACTTGCTGGGAGCCTCTTCCTTCCTGGCATGTCCTTCTTCACATGGGGAATGAACACACACACACACACACACACACACACACATATTCTGCTTTATGTTTCAGCAAAGCATGCGTGAGAACAAGGAGAAGCAGGCACTGTCCGACCTCATGATCAAGCCCGTGCAGCGGATCCCACGCTATGAGCTTCTGGTAAAGGTAGGCACCTGCCTGGGTGGGCTGGAAGGCAAGGCCTGAAGGCCTGGTGGGTGGATACAGGATGCTATGAGGCTTGTGTCTGTCCTTAGAAATTGGGCAGGAAAGAAAGACCTCCTTGGTGCCTACCCAATAATCTTTTCTGCTCCAGCAATCAGTCTGATGTGCCAAGGACAGCTAAGCAGGTCCCTATTTCCACTCCAGGACCTTTTGAAGCACACACCTGAAGACCATCCTGACCACCCACTCTTGCTGGATGCACAACGGAACATAAAGCAGGTGGCTGAACGCATCAACAAGGGTGTGAGGAGTGCTGAGGAGGCGGAGCGGCATGCTCGTGTTCTGCAGGAGATCGAGGCCCACATTGAGGGCATGGAAGATGTATGTACCTGCCATGCCTGGCTCCATCCTGACCCTGTCTGTGTCTGTCCTGCCCGTGTCTGCATGTGTCACCTGGACAGTGGCCATCCACATCCACATCAGGGTCTGCAGTGTGCTTGCCTCTGTGACCACACTGCCCCACCCATCTGTGTTCTCCTCCCCATCTGTCTGACCTTGTGTTCCTGGCCTGGCTGCAGTGATGGGAGAGAGGACAGAATGTTGCCTCCACTGGCCTGGCTCATGGAGTGAGCCAGTAGGTCACTGGGATTTGTGGAGGGCTAAGGGATTAGTAACTAGTCTTTAAGACACCATGCTTCCCCTGCCCCACAGCTCCAGGCTCCCCTGCGACGGTTCCTGAGGCAAGAGATGGTCACTGATGTGGTAAGAAGTGTCCTGTTGACTGCTTCTCTGTGTCACCCCCAAGTTCATTCTCTGGCACCCTCTGCCCACAGATCTCCTTGCTTTTCCACCTCAACAGGAGCCCCAGAGTAGTCCCACACAATGGGAGAGCCCATCCCTCCTCCTCCTCCCAGGACTCACTATCCTAGTGGGCACTGGGGGCAGGTGGGTGGGCCTCTGCACTGTGTACTTTCAGCCTGAATCCCACTTCGGGCCCCACAGAAGGCGATTGGAGGCAAGAAGGATCGGTCCCTCTTCCTGTTCACAGACCTCATTGTCTGTACCACCCTGAAGCGGAAGTCAGGCTCCCTGCGGCGAAGTTCCATGAGCCTGTGAGTGGCCAGGGTGGGGCTGGGTGGTGCAGGCAGGAGAGCCATCGATCTGCTCTGGGCTCCACTCCCTGCCCAGCCAGAGCACCCCATTGGCTACCCACAGGTACACAGCGGCCAGTGTCATTGACACAGCTAGCAAGTACAAGATGCTATGGAAGCTGCCACTGGAAGACACAGACATCATCAAAGGTGGGGCTGACTTGAGTCTTTCAGAGGGAGGTTCTAGTGTTGGGGTAAAGCAACCACATATAACTGCAGTCAACCATTCAGTCAGCTGTTGTTTGAGTGACTGGTGTTAGATGGTGTGGCTTAATGGTGGCATACCCAGGAGTAGAGTCAAATTGAAGGTTTGATTGGAAGGGTCTGTGTGACTTGGGGCTGAAGCTGTCAGGAGCTGGGCAACCTCAAGGACTGCTTCTTCTGCTGTCTCTCTCCCTCTTTTGCTATGAGGGGCAGTGGTCTCACTCTCTTCATATCCTCTGCTTCCTTGTAACTCCAGTGGCCCCAGGTGAACCAGTCTGTCCCACAGCGCCCCACAGTGAGGACTGAGTACACCTTATCTCTTCTCACTAGCAAATAGGCCACCTTTAGATGGGATGTCCACTCCTGGCCTATTCAACTGTGTGGCCAGGAATAAAGCAGGATTGTTATGGAAGAAAACATGATTGCACAGGTAGTAAGGGTCTGGAGCAGGACAGAGTCTCTCAGGAGTAGGAGATTCTTAGCCTGGATTAATGTAACAAACAAAATACCACAGACCAGGTAACGTATAAAAATAAGTGGGAATTTATCACTCATCATTAGGGAGACAGAACGTCCCAATATAAGACACTGGCAGATTTGGTGTCTTTTGAGGAGACATGTTCCTCATGTATGTCCTTACTTGGTGAAAGGGGCAAGCAAGCTGTCCCAGGTATTTTTATAAAGGCACGAATCCCATTCATGAGGGCACCACCCATAGGACCCTGCCACCGCCTCATACAAACACCAGGGATTACATTTCAGCATATGAGCTTTGGAGAGACACAGTCAACTATGGCAGAGCTATTCCAAGGCTTGGCTTGTGCGCGTGTCCTCCTCACTGTAGACAGTACTATAGCCTCCATGTCCATTGCCAACCCCATGTCCCTATCCAACAGGCTGTCCATGTCCCTGCAAGGTCCCTGGCCACGAGGCCATTCCAGAGATCACTTGTGGATCTCAGAGTCCATTCTTCCTGGAGTGCTGTGGTGACCCCATCTAGGTCTTCTAGCTCACCATTCTGCAACCTGTGGCCCAGCTACAACATGTGCACACACCACCAACGCACTGTATAAACAGGAGCCGAGAGGACAGGAAAACCTGTCATTTAGGAGAGAGCAAAGAGAAAGCAAGCTTCCTGTCCCTTGATTTCAATACTTAGTGTCCAGCCTGGGGTAAAGGGACATCTCCTCTTAGGGATTATTGGTCCAGAGTAGACATAGACTATAAGCCAGAAAGTAAGATGGAGGTGCTGAGCTGGCCTGTGGGGAGCTGTGAGAGAAGACAGAAAATCAAGGCATCAACTCATTGTGCCCTTTCTGGGGAGGCAGGTCTCTCGGTCAGCAGATTGGATTTCCAGGGCTCTGTCTACTTAGGAGGCTGCACTACTGCTGTAGTCCAGTATCAGCTGGAGCCCATGTAACTTGCAGAACCATCTACCTTTCTAGCAAATTCTCCAAGGATCCTGTGCCATGTGGCTCTAAACCAGGCCAAGTTCCTGCCTCTTGGGCCTGGGATTTTCCTGGGAGCTGCCTGTTAGCTTTGTTCCTTAGATCTTGGGTCTGAAAGCTTCTATTTGCCAGGCCCATCCCTTGTTCAGCTTTAAGCTATGCAGTGAAGGAAGTGTCTGTCCAAGTCTGATCTTGTCTTATGTGTCCATGGCTCTTCCTCTGCCCCTGCCAGGGGCATCTCAAGCCACCAATCGAGAGAACATCCAGAAGGCCATCAATCGCCTGGATGAGGACTTGGCCACCCTGAACCAAATGAGCAAGCTCTCTGAGAGCCTCGGCTTTCCTCACCAGGTCTGTGCCCCGTGCCTAAGACAGGGTCAGGCTGGGGCTTCCCTGACCCTGCCTGGGGAAAAGACAGCCTTGGCATTGGCCTGAAGGAACAATTGGCCTTGTCATTTATCTGAGGAGGAAAATTATAGTCTTTCACCCACTTGAAGGAAGTGACCTGTCCCAGGTCTGAGGGAGGAGACATGGCAGCATCCCTTTGAGGGGGAGAGATGCCTAGCCCTGTCTGAGGTGGGGGGACACAGCCTTTCCCTGTCTGAGGGAAGCCCTATTCCCAAGGGCTGGTGCCGGGGTGAGGCCTGGGCTCTCTTCCTACAGACTCTGGACGATGCACTTCGGGATCTCTCAGCTGCCATGCACCGGGACCTTTCAGAAAAGCAGGCCTTGTGCTATTCGCTTTCCTTCCCGCCCACCAAGCTGGAGCTGTGTGCCACCCGGCCTGAGGGCACTGACTCCTTCATCTTTGAGTTTCCCCACCCTGATGCCCGCTTGGGCTTTGAGCAGGCCTTTGATGAGGCCAAGAGGAAGCTGGGTAAGCCAGGGCTCATGCTGGCACTTTTCTCTTACCTCTAGGCTTTTCTAACTTCAGAAGCCAGAGCTCCCAAAATTATAGGATCCTCTTGTCTAGGAGCTGACAGGAAAGGTGGACTGAGACTCCTATTGTGAAAAATCAGGCTGAATGTTACCTCTGACCTTCTCAGCTCCTTCCTGGGAAGGAGGGACCTCCTGGACAGCCATTTTAGGGCAGGGACCCCATGATAGGCCTGAATGAGCAAGACCTCACTTGTCCCATTCCCCAGTGTGATTGAGTCAGGGAAAGCTATTAGGTCTGTGGCTTACAGACCTGGGGCTAACACTATCATACAGATGGAAAAAATTGAGGCTAGAAATAAGCAGGCCGTAGCCTACCACCTCTCATTCTAGCACAGCTGGCATCAGGCCCTCCCTAGAGAGACTATTGAGAGACATGAAATGGAGTGGGACCAAAACCAGAGCAAGGTGGGTGCTAAGCAAGGTATATCTCCCTCTTCTGCCCTGTCCCTTCTGCTACAGCATCCAGCAAAAGCTGTCTAGATCCTGAATTCCTGAAAGCCATCCCCATCATGAAAACTCGCAGTGGCATGCAGGTCTGTGTGTACGTGGGCCATGTGGATTTGTGTATTGAAAGCCATGTGTTTATGAACTTTTTTGTTTTGTGTACTACAGTGCATATGTCTGTGTATAAAGCTTTTTGTGCATGTGCATCACTCTGCATACATGTGGAATGTTTCATGCATATCTGTACGTATGAGCAAAGACTGTAAATGGATGTGAAGTCTAGTTCGTGCACTCTTAGAGTTTTCATCCCTAGGTACCAATATTGCCAGTGTCACATTACATGCATGCATCCATGTGCATATTCGGGTGCATGTATGTGTACATACAGGTTTAGGTGCTGTGTCTCAGGTGTGAGTGCATGTGTTGTGTAGCAGGGTGTAGAGGGATGTATGCAGGACTGTCACCCCTCCATTCTGCTGGGGTCACCTGGTAGAGCAAGATACTGGCTCAGCTCCAACATTCACCTTCCCCTGTGCATTGGCGCTTTCTGCAGTTTTCCTGTGCGGCCCCTACCCTCAGCAGCTGCCCAGAGCCCGCGCCAGAGGTTTGGGTGTGCAACAGTGATGGCTATGTGGGTCAGGTGTGCCTGCTAAGCCTGCGGGCTGAACCAGACGTGGAGGCCTGCATCGCCGTTTGCTCCGCCCGCATTCTCTGCATCGGTGCGGTGCCAGGCCTGCCACCGCGCAGCAGCCCACGGTAAGGCGGGTGGGCAGTGCCAGTGGGCGTACTGTGGGCAAGGAAACAAGCCTCTGCATCCGCACATCAGGAGGCTGCCGGGATGGCATGGGTGGGGCCTGGTCCGTGCTGCCCGCGCGCCCTAGCAGCTCTTGTTCCTTTTCCCTTTGTCTCTAGGGAGCAGCCAGAGCCCCTGAGGAATCGCCCAGAGATGGCACCTGAGCCTGCTGGGGCCGAGCTAGAGATGGAGACCACGGCAGATGAGGAAGGAGCGGCACTGGGCGAGCCAGGGCCCCAACCCTGCCTACACATTTCTATCTCAGGATCTGGCCTGGAAATGGCCCCAGGCCCTGCTGAGGGTGACCCCCGCCCTGAGTTGGTACCCTTTGACAGTGACTCTGATGATGAATCTTCACCCAGCCCCTCCGGGACACTGCAGAGCCAGGCCAGCCAGTCTACCATATCCTCCAGCTTTGGCAGTGAGTATGGATTGGCATCAGAGCAGTGGGTGAGGAGGCACCAGTGGAGGCAAAGGCTGGGATTAGTTCACTGGGTGTTTTGCTTTACCGCTGTCAAGGGCCCGCAAGGTGGGCAGGAGCTCTGACACTGAGGACTCAGCAATGGGATAGGCAGATGGGGTCCTGAAGACCTGGGATTCCAGTGTTAAGGAATCAGGGACTGGATAGAGTCATTAGTCCCTCTGTCCAGTTGTGGCGTGACTTGAAATGTCCAGGCAAGGACTAGGAGCCTGTAGTTTGTGCTGAGTGAGCAGGTTCAAGGGCCAGGACAGGAGAGGAACAACTGGAAAGGTGCCTGGAAGGGGCCAGGGGCATGGCCAGGAGAGACACAGCAAGAGCTGGAAAGGTGTCAGGTCTCTGCCTGATGGAAGGGATGGAAATAGACACCTTTGCCCCCTCAGATGAGGAGACCCCAAGCTCCAAGGAGGCCACTGCAGAGACGACCAGCTCTGAGGAAGAGCAAGAGCCTGGCTTCCTGCCACTGTCCGGCTCCTTTGGGCCTGCGGGTCCCTGTAGCACCAGCCCAATGGATGGAAGAGCCCTTCGCCGCTCCAGCCGTGGCTCCTTCACAAGGGGCAGCCTCGAGGACCTGTTGAGCGTGGACCCTGAGGCCTACCAAAGCTCCGTGTGGCTGGGGACTGAGGATGGCTGGTAGGGGCGGGGGAAGGGTCAGGACACAGCTTTGGAAAACATGTCCTGAAGCAGAAGGAGGGGATGAGAGAAGCTTTGGGTGTAGCCTTGGGTTACAACTAGGCAGACTAGAGGGCCTGACACCCATGAGAGGCTGTAGGAGCTAGTACCTTGGGCCACTACTTGGCATAGGAAGGGGGATGACTTCTGGGGCTGGTGGGTTTGACCACTTGTCACAGGTACTCCCCTAATCCACAGTGTCCACGTCTACCAGTCCTCTGACAGCATCCGAGATCGCAGGAACAGCATGAAACTCCAGCACGCAGCCTCTGTGACCTGCATCCTGTAAGGCCCCAGGTTGCCCTTCCTGCCCAGATGCTTCTTGGACAACATATAGGCCACCTCTATTCATCTGCCCCTGCTCTGCTGGGCCCTCTTTCCTGGGGAGGCTACAGGACAGAGGCCTGGCCCAAGGCCAGCTGTGCCTCTTCCACAGTTAACTTGGGTACATCACCATCTTTTCTCAGCTTCACATTTCCTCCCACTTGGAGAGTAGGGGATAAAGGAAGTGACCTCTTGGGAGCCACAGCCACTCTACTCGTAATTTCCCCTAGCCCCAGGAAACCCACTTTGGTTTTGGAAAGTACCTGATTACTTCTTCTTTCCCCTGCCTAGGTATCTGAATAACCAGGTGTTTGTGTCCCTGGCCAGTGGAGAACTTGTGGTCTACCAAAGAGAACCAGGTATGTCCTCTCATCTTTATCCCCTACCTGGTAGTTGAGCTCTCTACTTGGGCAACTTTCCAGGGCCTCGACCTCTTATAAATAAGAGCGTTCACATCTCTTTTCAGGGGAGGCTGAGACATAAATTCAGAACCTCACTGAATTTCATGTTTTCTTTACCCCATTCCCACTCTAGGACGTTTCTGGGACCCCCAGAACTTCAAGTCATTGACACTGGGTGCTCAGGGGAGCCCCATCACCAAGATGGTATCCGTGGGTGGGCGGCTGTGGTGTGGCTGCCAAAACCGAGTCCTTGTTCTGAGCCCTGACACGCTACAGCTAGAGGTAGTTGGGGTGGGGACAGAATTGGTGACTTGGATGAGCTGGGGGCCCCAGGAGAGGGATACAAGACCAGAGGGACAGAGAAGCATCCAGCTGAGATGTTGGGACCTTGCCTTGAGCCCTCTGTTACCAGGCCAGTCTCTGTCCTTGTCTGGTTCTTATTTATTCTAACTGATGAGGAAGACAGCAAATTACCACATATACTAGAATTTCCTATTCATCCTCTGAGTACAGTATTAGGGTCCTTGGGGGATAAAAGAATCCTTCTGATGTCAGCATCCCTTACTATTAGACTCTGGCCTTTAGTCCTGCCTTCATTTGCACGTACACCAGAGGTTTCCAGCCTGGGTGTTATTTTCACTCAAATTGCATAGGGCAAGGGCACCAGTTTTTAATTCTGGAGGATTGAGTGGGCAAGCTTTGAAGCTGATCATCCAGACCCAGGCTTTGATTGTCAACCTGGCCAAGAGAAGACTGGGGAAAATATATGTGGGGTGGGCATTGGTGGCGCTTGGGCAGGAAGGGCCCAGGGCAGGTTTGTCAGTCACCATCTGATCTCTGCTCTTCTACCCTACAGCACACATTCTACGTGGGGCAGGATTCAAGCCGAAGTGTTGCTTGTATGGTGGACTCCAGCCTGGGTGTGTGGGTGACATTGAAAGGTAGTGCCCATGTGTGTCTCTATCATTCAGACACTTTTGAGCAGCTGGCGGAGGTAGATGTCACCCCTCCTGTGCACAGGATGCTCGCAGGTACCTCCTACATCCACTGACACTTCCCGTGGAACCTTTCTGCCCTGACCTGGAAGACACCTAGCTAAGGTCAGCATCTAGGCCCAGTGATGTTCTCTTTCCCCTCCAGGGTCTGATGCCATCATCCGGCAACACAAGGCTGCCTGCCTGCGGATCACCGCACTGCTGGTGTGTGAGGAACTGCTGTGGGTGGGCACCAGCGCTGGGGTTGTGCTCACCATGCCTGCATCCCCCAGCACTGTCAGCTGCCCTCGGGCACCTCTCAGCCCAGCTGGCCTAGGTCAGGGGCATACTGGCCATGTTCGCTTCCTGGCCGCAGTCCAGCTGCCTGATGGCTTCAACCTGCTCTGTCCAACCCTACCATCTCCCCCAGACACAGGTGGGTCTGCACATTGCACCCCCAGCTAGGGGCCCTGCCAGAGGAGAGGGTTTTTTTGTTTCTGATTTTTTTTTTTTTTTTTTTTTTTTTTTTTTTTTTTTTTTAAAAAAAAAAAAAAAAAAAAAAAAAAAAAGAGGACGATAAATCTTTCACTGTGATATATCAAAATAA
>NW_008355472.1:1095673-1097580 GCF_000622305.1 Nannospalax galili | reverse complement strand
GAGACAGGGTCTCTCTGTAGCCCCAGCTGTCCTGGAACTCACTGTATAGACCAGGCTGGCCTTGAACTCACAGAGATCCATCTGCCTCTGCCTCCTGAGTGCTGGGATTAAAGGCGTGCACCACCATGCCCAGCCAGAAGAGGGTTTAAGAGGGGAAAAAAGCGTATTAGAGAGCTGGAAGTGCAGCATGGTATATGAAATAGGCTACAGAAACGTCAAAATGAAACGGGGTGTGTGTGTGTACGTGTGTGCATGAAATTTCCAAAGGCATGTGATAGGAGACAGGAAATGAGCTGCAGATACTATGGAATAGATAGGATACGTTTATAGGAAATAAAACAGAACTGGAAATGAAGTATAGGGCAGGAAGTAAACTCAGTGATTCCAAAGCAGGAAATAGCAATATCAGCAGAAAAGAGAATATGGAATGGCATATAGGATAGGAAGGGGCTGAGAACTAGAAAGTGAAATAAGAACATAAGGCACATTATAGCTGTCTGGCTTTGGCAGGACAAGAAATCCTATTTCCAAGAGGAAGCGACCATGGGTGTCAGAGCAGGAAAGCCTCAGTCAGGAGCTATGTGAATTTAGAAGAGGCTTGACTGGGAAGGGGCTACTGGAATGTTCTTAGACTATTTCATTGTCATGCAAACATTATGGAAAGATGACTTAAACGTATTGCTCCTAGAGCCACGATGAGTGAAACATGAGGTTAGGTCAAGCACAGAAGAAAATGATGTAATCACAAGCTGCAGTAAACACAAGGTGAATGAGGCTGGTGCCAGTACAACCTGGCAGGCTACTTACAGTAGTAGGCATATACTTGGGAACAGTTAAAAAGTGTAGTATAAGCCAGGTGTGGTGGTGCACACCTTTAGTTTGAGGCTCAGAGGCAGGCAGATCTGTGTGAGTTCAAGGCCAGCCTGGTCTATATAGCAAGTTATATAGGCCAGCTGGACCTACAGGGAGACCCTATCTCAAGGGTATATGTATAGAAGATATACATTCATTAAAAAAAAAATACACATGCATGTGGCTCTGGGATCAATTTCTTCCCCGCAAAAAACCCAACAAAAACCAGAAAAAAATAGAAAATACATAAACCAGTAACATATATTATGTGCTGTTTATGAGTGAATGCATTACACTTTTATATGGCTGACAGCACAGTAGGTACTTTATACCACAGACGTGTGCAGTGTGATGTGTTATGTCATTAAGGTGGCTACAACTTCCCTAGGTGGTAAGAATTTTTCAGTTTCTTTACTGAAATTTCATTATGCAGCATGGGACTGTAATTATAATAAAGAGGACACTATATGTATAGTAATCAAGAAAGACGGAAAGTGCCTCTGGGAAATAATGTCATTCCTTACTGGAAAGCACAGGTAGGGGGAGGGGGCTGGAGAGAGGGTTTAGCTGGTAAAGTGTATCCCCAGCACCCATGTAAAAGCTGAATGTAGTAGTACATGTCTGTATCCCAGCACTGGGGAGATGGAGACAAGAGAATCCAGGAGCCTGGCCTAATGGATGAGCTCCAGGTTCAGTGAAAGACCCTGTCTCATAAGAATAAGGTGGAGCTGGAAAGATGGTTCAGTGACTAAGTACTTCGTTGCCCTTGCAGAGGACCCAAGTTCAGTTCCCATACCTTTAACTGCAGCTCTTGAGGATCCAGTGCCTTATTCTGGCCTCCAAAGGGACCTGTGCTCACACACACACACACATACATACACTTAAATATTTTTTTTTAAGGTATGACAGGGTCTACCTGTAGCCACAGCTGGCCTGAAACTCACTATATAGACCAAGCTGACCTTGATCTCGCAGAGATTTGCTTGCCTCTGTTCTCAAGTGCTGGGATTAAAGGCATGTACCACCATGCCTGGCAAAATATAAATTCTTTTAAA
>NW_008355472.1:1044755-1091758 GCF_000622305.1 Nannospalax galili | reverse complement strand
GGGGAGCAGACTGTGCCTTTAGATCCCAGTGACCTTCTTAAAGCAAGTGATGCTGACCTGGGTCTCTAGATCTTGTGATCAGATCTGTAAAGTCACTTGTTTAAGGATACAGTCTGTCACTGGTAGAACTACGGCTTGACCTTAATCTGTGTAACACCAAAGCATGTATTCCTCCATCTCCCCTAAATTTCTATCCTCTAGCCTACTTAACCTCAAATGTTTTACTTTAGCAAAGCTATTTGCCTCCCGGTCAGTCCCCAGTGATCCCACAAGGCCCACAGCCTGCAGTCAATTTGTGACTCTAGATTCCACTCTCAGGCCTCCTAGGGGACAAAGAGGCCCCTACCCTTTCCTTCCTGACCACCAATCAGGTTGGCCAGTAGGACCCAAGGCTGGGGGAGACATAACAGAGTGTTGGGCCTCTGAGGGAGCCAGATAGGCCAAGATGAGGACATGACACCTCCCTACCCCATTGGGATTTCAGACCCAGCCTGGACTCTAGATCTAAATGTAGGCTGAGCTGAGTGAATCCTTAGATCCACACAGCCCCAGCTCAGCACCTGTGCTGGCCCCAGATGAGTCCCGGCCAGACCTCCATTCCCCTTAGTCTGAGCCCTCCTCATGGGCTGAAAGCATACCAGGTAAGGTAAGACTTGGCCCGGTGGGGTCTTGCCTAGAGCAGAGCTTGAAACATAAACCTGTAACGTTGGTCGTGGCTTTTTTATTATTTATGTATTTTATTTATGTATTTAAGATTTTTATTTTATGTGTATGAGTGTATTGCCTGCATATGTGAGTGCACTTGTGTCATGCAATGCCAAGGAGGTCAGAAGAGGGAGTCAGATTCTCCTGGAACTGGAGTTAAGGATGGTTCGTAGCCGCCATGTAGGTGCTGGGAATCAAACTCAGGTCCTCTGCAAGAGCAGTCAGTGCTCTTAACTGCTGAGCCATCTCTCCAGCCCCCATTTTAATTTTATTTTATGTGTATTGCCTGCATGTGTGCTAGTGCACCTGTGTCCTGCAGTGCCCAAGGACAGAAAAGGATGTCGGATCCCCTGGAACTGGAGTTACAGTTGTGGATGCTGGGATTTGAATCTGGGTCCTCTGCAAGAGCAGCCAGTGCTCTTAACCACGGAACCATCTCTCCAGCCCCTTTTTATCCATGAGTTCTACATCCATGAATCCAACCAACTATGCATGGAGAATTCAGTTAGACTTAAAATAGTCACATCTGTCCTGAGCATGTACATCCTTTTTCTCTAAATAATATAACAAATATTTACATAGCATTTATATTGGACTGTGTATTGTACGTAATCTAGAGCTGACTTATAGTATGGGGGAGGATTGGATGGGCTACATGCAAATACTCTGCATTTTATATAAGGGAACTGAGCATCTACAAATTTTGCTATAGGCAGGGTCCTGGAACTGGGAACACTGGGATGACAGAACTTCCATTTTGGAATTCCAGTAGAGCCAGCAGGGGGCGCCTGCAGCCACCTGTTCAGATTCCCCACAAACAATTGTATCCTGGTAGCTTTGATCCAATAATTGAGGATTTCTACCTCAGCCCTGCCCCTGCCTCCGGGTCACTATTAAAGCTCATCCCAACTTATTGGGGCTTTATGTTGTGGCACCTATGATGAGGCATGGGGGCACCAACTTTCTCCAGCTGTAACGAGAGGTTTTAAACAGGATGGTCTCTGAGGTGCTCAGGAGTGTGAATGCCAAGATTTTGTGGGTTCACCAGAGATACCAGGCTTTTAGAGGCCCTGTTTATTCTGAGTCTGTTCTAGAGCTGGATAACTCCAATCTCCATAAAAAGCCAATCCTAATTGAGTGGCCTCCACCCTTCCTTCCCTTGCTGCAGAGTGGCTCCAGATTCTTGGGGAGGGCTCCTGCTGCAAAGGGCTTAGGATTCAGAGTCAACTGGACAAGGAGGTAGCCCATCCGACCATCAGTAAATAATAATTAGACTGCTTCCTAACTGAGGGGTGTGGGGGTGAGACGTGCTCCAAGGAACCTGCTCTATGGAGCCAGGCTGGCCAAGTGGCCTCCTCCCACAGAGAATGAGAACAACCTTCAGGCAATAGATCTGGCATCCCAGTTTTCATAGGGAGAAAATGTAGGGTGTAAGTAGAGGCGGGCTGGACCCTCAGGAATGTCAGATTAGTTGTCAGGCCAAAGCCCATATCCCTGTATAGTTTATTAAGTGGAACCTGAAATGCTACCATGTGGAATTTGAGAGTTGGGATGTAGAAGGTTCTACCAAGAAAACGTTTCAGAAGTAGAGGACATCTCGGCTACTGTGGGCACTTTGCTGGTCCCCACTGTGGGCTTTCTCCACAGGCTGTGCCTGGGGCCCTGTTATAACCCCACCCTGAGCCCTGGGAATCACCATTGACACTGGAGGGTTTGGGGTCATAATTTTGACATCAGTAACCTGGAGCTTTCTGCCCTTCCCCTATAAACTAGGCTCAGCCCAGCAGAATGGAAACTCTTCCCTCTCCCTTTGCACTCAGGTGTCCATTTCTCCTGGAATTTCCCAGACCCTGGGGACCTGACCTTTCCTCTCCCTTCTGTGGCTCAGAGTCTATGACTCAGTTTGTTTAGAATCCCACCCCAGCCCAACTATCCCCAACAGACTTATTTACCTTCCTCCACCTCTTGCATGGCCTGTGATTATCCTGACCCCAGCCAGGCCTCTGTCACCAGCTCTAGGTCCTTCCTGCTGTCTGAGTCTCTTCCTAGCCTTGATGACCTGGCCATCTTTGATCCCTTGAATAATACTGGGGGAGGGGGTGTTCTCTGGCCACTGAACTTCTGCCTCTAGTACTGACACACACGGTCAGATTTATAGAGGCAAGAATACATGTGAATAGTTCCCTGGCTTCTCTATTCATGTCTCATCCACAGAGCTCAGCACTGTTGCCACCACATCTTTTATTTGAGATCTCACTTTGTAGCCCAGGCTAGTTTGGAACTCATGATCCTCCTGACTTGGCTTCTCAAATCCTGGGATTACACTACCACCTCTGGCTTCCACTGGGCACTCTGATGGCTGCCATTTGCAATGAGTGGTGTTGGGCTGCTGGTGTTAGGGAGAGGATGTGTCACCCATCTTATTGGGGCAGGGATGAAGAGGAAAAACTACTCGGGGGGAGGTAGGGGTTATTTGGGCCGGGTCCCAAAGGATCCCCGAGAGTTCGCCAGGTGAGCTTCCCTTATGGATTCCCTTACTAACTAGGCAGGGGTTCATCCAAATCAGTGACGTTCTCATTGGCTACTAATTTCCAGAAGTAAGAAAATTCCCAGGAAGGGGAAGCTGTGACCCCACTTGCACAGGCAATGGTGTATTCAAGTCTCCAGTACCTTTACATAGCATCGCGCAACCCCTTCTTTTTGGTTTGGAGACCCCGAAGGAGAGTATCCGAGGAGCCCCCTGGGCCACACCAGTTCGGCCCCCGCGCAGCCCCTGCAATTCCGAGGAAGCTCCATAGGTGGCGACGTAGAGTAGCGTGACCTGGCGGCAGAACCACGAGCCCCTCTCTGGTCCCAGGCCAGTGGCGGAGGCGGAGAGAGGCGGGGAACGGGGGCGGCGAGGGGCCGCGAGCCCGAACTCTGACGTCGGGGGCGGGGCCGGCGGCGGTGACGCGGGGGGGCGGGGCTGCGCATCTTCTCGGCCAGGCCGGCGATTCATTCAAAAGGCGCGCAGGGTGCGCGACCGGCTCGGGACGCCAGCCGAGCCGGGCCCTGGCGCCGCGTTGCAGGGTCCGAGTAGGGGCTGCCGGCCAGGTAAGGAGGGCGCACGGCCCAGGTCGGCGGCGGCTCGCCAGCTTCCGCGCCTCTGAAGTTCTCTCCCCCATCCCGTCCCAGCGGGGTCCCTGAGCCCCGGCCCCGCGCGTCCTCCCGCAGCGACTCGCCGCGGGCCCTGGCACAGTGACCGGCAGAGGGTACGCGAGAGGAAGCGGCGGGACTTGATGTGGGAGGCATCGGCGGGGCTCGGAGCCACCCCCGGCCCGGGAAACTTGGGCAGACCCCCAGGGCGGGGATGCGGGACGGGACGGCTGCGAAGCGGGGCGCCGGGGGCGGGGGGTTCTAAGTGGTGTCAGCCGGTGACTGTGGGTGACACGGCGCAGGAGGCGGCCTGGGCCGGGCCAACGTGGGGCTGGGACACCGAGCGGTGACGCCAAGCCCCGCGGGCGACACAGAGGGGCTCTGTGTGTCTGAGACAGGCCGTGTATATGTGTGATTGTGTGTGCCAGAGACCCCAGGTCACCGGGGTCATTGAGCATGTATGGCCTGCAGTGTGACCAGAGCGAGAACCGCTTAATGTGAGGAGAGGAACCCAGAATGACTTGGCTCATAGGGTCACAGTGTGCATGTGGGCCAAGTAGTGTGCGTGCTCGTGTGTGTGTGTGTGTGTGTGTGTGTGTGTGTGTGTGTATGCGCGCGCGCGTGCGCGCGCCCCTCAGGACCGAATAAGGAGACAGAGGAGGAACCCGACACCTTCCAGTAGATGAGGCGGGTTCAGAGGTCCCAGGAACAAGGGTCTCTCGATGTCAGGAGTTGAGTTTAGAGAGATGTTTGAACCCAGACATGACCTGGCAGTGGAAGAGGGGGTGGTCAAAGCTGGGTGGCATCTGGTGGGATGGCACCTCTGGCACTGAGGTTAGTCTCAGGTGCCACCCCACACTGTCTCACACACACTGAAGTCCCCAAGACCTTGCAGGTTTTATTCTGTATTTTTGTTTGTTTGTTTTTGTTTTTTGAGACAGGGTCCCCTGTAGCCCCAGCTGTCCTGGAACTCACTATGTAGACCAGGCTGGCCTTGAACTCACAGAGATCTGCCTGCCTTTGCCTCCCGAGTGCTGGGATTAAAGGCTTGTGCCACCACATCTGGCTATTGTGTATTCGTCTTGCTGTCAGAATCTGCCCCTGCTGGGCCTCAGTCTCCCAGTCTGCACAGAGGTATTGGGCTGTGAATGGACTGTGAATCATCACTTTGGGATCCTCTGTTGTTTTTTGGGTCAGTCTCTCCTGTTCTTTCCCTTCTGGGCAGAAGGACTACTGAGCAGGAGTACATATAGGGGGCTGTTCTGCTGAGGACACAGTGGTCTAGGGGTTGTGCGCATGTGCTGGTGAAAGGGCTGGAAATACAGTCCTGTCCACAGCTGGTCAAAGATATGTCAGTCTCCCACTCAAAGACCACCTGGTCCTCTAGATCCAAAAATCCTGATCCAGGGGCTGAAGAGATGGCTCAGCAGTTAAGAACACTGACTGTTCTTGCAGAAGACCCGTGTTCAAATCCCAGTACCCACCTGGCAGCTAACAACTGTCCTTAACTGTTCCAGGGGATCCGACAGCCTCTTCTGTACTCCGTGGCCATTGCACGACATGGGTGCACTTACTTACATGTAGGCATAACACTCATACACATAAAATAAAAATAATAAGACACATTCTGTACTTGGATCTCTCTCGCTTTTTTTTTTTTTTTTTTTTTTGGACTTTTTTGAGTGAGACAGGGTCTCCTTGTAGGCCTAGCTGGCCTGGAACAGGCTGGCTTTGAACTCACAGAGATCCACCTGCCTCTTCTTCCCAAGTGCTGGATTAAAGGTGTGTGCCACCATGCAGGGAAAGGAAACAGACTTGTTCCCTGGGAATGGTTGCTAGTCTAGTCTGGAAGTTCTTGTTTGATCTCCATCTGGGAGAGGCCCCACTCCCACAGGAGGGTCAATGCAGTTCATGTGACTAGTTGGCAATTGGGGGCCCCCTAGCTCAGGAGGTAGCACAGGTGGTGGGGTACCATGACTAATGTAAGTAGGATGTGGAGGTTCTGTTTTCTGTAATCCTCTGAAAAATGTTTTCATTTTGGAGGGGACAGTGCCAGGCTCTGCACTGAACACTGTGATCTGCTGTTTTATTGCATTCTTACAGTAGTTTTGAGATGTGGTGACTGCTCAGAGAACCACAGTAGCTTGTCCAAGATCACACAGAGCCAGGACTGTGCCAGGACTGGAATTCAAGTCTTCTGACCCTGTGAGGTGCTTGGAGAGGATCACCACCTTTCTGGTAACTGATCACGACTTACCTCAACTTCCATCTCGCCCCCTTGAGCTAGCAGGCCTGGGAGAGGTCACCAGAAAGGTCTGTCTCCTGCCTTTTAGAGCCTATAGCTGGACATGGAAGTGCCACTGAAGTATCTAGAGTTAGCAGCACAGCCCAAGGGTCCTAGAGATAATGACCTTTGCCATACCTGAGAGATCCCCACCCCCATCTTTGCCCCACCCATTTGCTGTGGTAGGGTGCAGATGGAGTAACCTTGAACTTGTAGCCTGCCTGATCTGGTTCTCTGTCTCCCCTTAACACCTCTTTTAACTCTGATCACTGCTACTCCTTGGGCTAGAGCTGGGGCTGGGGATCAGGGTGTCCCTCAGTCCTCCCTGGAATGACTGGAGCTGTGCTTCTTGGGGCTGATGAAAATAGCTGTCTTGGTCTCCAGGGGCTGAGCCCAAGTTATTTCCATCCCCAGCAAAGAGGTAGAAATAGCTCAGGGCTGGAAGGAGGAGATAGGAGAGAAGGGTTAACCAAGGGTTAACTTCTTTTCTTGTCCAGCCTTCTGGAGCACCCCCCCCCCCATCCACTCTGTGCCCTGCACAAGCCAAACCTTTCTGGGAACTTGGGCCTCCAGGGATGACAGTGGGGCAGGCTGGGTTTGTGATTGGTGTGGTAGTTGCTGGAGGATCTGCTTGTGTCCGCCATTGATAGGCGACATAGAGGGGCCCTACTTAGAGAGCCAGCAGGCTCAGCCCCATGTTACATAGGAAGAGGCTGGGGTTTCAAGAATGGCAGGGGCATATGCAAGCCCCCAGTCTTGTTCATCTATTTCTCCCCTCCAGACAGTGTGCCTGCTTTCTGCTGTGCCACTTGTTCCCTGGACAGTTGGGCAGCACAGGAAGCAGGACCCCAAATATACCTTTGCTAAACAGAAGTTCCAGCTTTGGCTCTCCTCTCCATGTCCAGGTTCCCTCCACCCCAATCCCCCCAGTACTAGGGATCGAATCCAGGGCCTTGCATATGCTAGGCAAGCCCTCTACCACTAAGCTATACCCACAGCTTTCATTTTATTTTTGTTGAAAGGGTCTCACCAAGATGCCAGTCTTGAATGTAGCCCCAACTGGCCTGGAACTCACTATGTAGACCAGACTGGCCTTGAATTCACAACAATCCACTTGCCTCTGCCTCTCAAGTGTTGGGACTGCAGGTGTATGTCACCATGTTGGGCTTTTACTTTTTGTTTTGAGACAGGGTCTCTAAGTTTCCCACCCTGCCTCAGCTTCCCGTGAAACTGGGATTGCAGATATGCACTACTACATCTGGCCTCTGTGTCCAGATCCCTGTCCTGACTGACTTCTCTGCCTTCATTTTCTCTTTTTAGATTAAAAAAGATATTTTCACTCAGGCAGAGGCAGGCGGATCTCTGTGAGTTCAAGGCCAGCCTGGTCTACATAGTGAGTTCCAGGACAGCTGGGGCTACAGGGAGACCCTGTCTCAAAAAGACCAACAACAAAAAAGATATTTTATTATTTATAATTTTATGTGTATGAGCATATTACCTGCACGTATTTAAGTGCACCCGTGTCATGAATTACCCGAGGACAGAAAAGGGTATCAGATACCCTGGAATTGAAGTTATAAATGGTTGTTAGCCACCACGTGGGTGCTGGGAACCAAACCCAGGTCCTCTGCAAGAACAGCCAGTACCCTTAACCGCTAAGCCATCTCTCCAGCCCCTCTTTTTAGATCTTTAAAAAAAATTTTAAATTGTGGGTATGTGTATGTGTCTATGTGGGTGTGTGCACATGAGTGCAGATGTCCTTGAAGTCTGCCTCTATTTCTGAGCAGAGTTGTTCTAGGGGTCAAGATTCAAGGCCACCCCTGTGGGTATGGAGCAGATTCGGTGCTCAGCAAATCTGCCTTCCTCACACAAGTAAGGGCTTTCCTCACAGAAGGCCCTTTACTCTGGGCCAGCAGAGGAAACCATCCCTTGCTGAGGCCCTTTTGTAGCCAGCATCCTCACAGAAGGTACTGGTCGGGACCCTGTCCTTTACAAGGTATTATGGGCTCTGATACTCAGAGCACAAGAGAACCTAGTTGGTGTCACATAGCCACCATGCGGGAGTCTTTTTGGTCTTTTTGAGACAGGGTCTCCCTGTAGCCCCAAATGGCCTGGAACTCTCTATGTAGACCAGGCTGGCCACAAGCTCACAGAGATCTGTTTGCCTCTGCCTCCCAAGTGCTGTGATTAAAGGCCTGCACCACCACGCCCTACCTCATGCTAGAGTCTCAACACGCCTGCTCTTGCCCAACCCCTGGGAGGGCTGGGGGTTTGTCAGGAATTCTTCCATCAGTTTCTAGTGAAGAACAAGACTAGCTTACCCAGAGGAGGAGGAGGAATTGTCGGGCTGTTCAGCACCTAGCCTGCTGCTGGATAGGAGGTAGACCAGAGAGGAAAGGATTTTACCTGGTATTACCCAGCAAGGCCTGGCCAGCTCCATTCCCCCTCAGGATTGGTGGGCCATAGGAATCTGGATCCTTGGGCAGATCTAGCAGCCACAGTGTGTTAAGTCCCTGTATATACAGGCCAGGCTGGTGCTGCGAGGTAGGGCTGGGGAGCAGAGGACAGAAGCCAGTGCTGCCTGCCTGCTATAGTCTCAGCCTACCTATCTGGTAGTCTGAGGCTACCAGATCTTAGTGCCATGCTCCAATGTGTCATCAGTCCTAGACATAAGCAGGGAATCTAGGGCTTTGGGAAGGTGGTTACTTGCAAGACCCTAGTACCACTAGGCTCCAAACCCGGGTCTGAGGCCTTTGAAGTCCAGAGTTCTTTCCTGGGCCACCCTGGGAAAGATGAGAGCTCTATAAATAAACTGCCCGTGTGGCTGCGAGAGTGTGCCTGGCTGGTTGGCACAGATGGAGGGGGATGGAGGGCCCTCTGTAGGGTCCAAGCACAAGTCTGAGAGAAGGGAGGGGTGCTTCTAGAAGGGACTAAGCTTGACCCTACATATGTTCATAGTGAGAAGGAACCACGGACCCTGCACTGTGCCTAGTCTCCCTCAGGGAGGCTCCCCACTTCTGGCAAAGGTTAAAGGAGATGGAGACTGGATGGCTGAGGGGGTCCCCTGAGAGATGAGGTGGGGGCTGGGCTCGGTCCTGGTTTGAAGGGTCGCTGTTAATCTGTGTACTCTAGATCTTTCTCTACATCATGAGGTTAGCTGAATCGATAGACACAGTTGCCCCAAGTTATGGGCAGGTGGGGCTGGATGTAAATTGAACTGTCCCTGCTCAGTGTCCTCCACTTTCCTGACTTTGATTTTAGCTGGTGTGGAAGCAGGTGCAAACAGGCCTGGATCAGAATGGGAACCTGGGTTCTCCTAGGCTGCCAAGTCTTACTTTGGGTTCCTCAAAGTGAACTTGCTGCAACCAAGCATCTGGGTGGCCTTGACTGGACACTGCTTGGTTTTGAGCCTGGCCCTTGGTGAAACCGTGTCAAAAATTGGTGTTCCTTGCTTAAGTGAGATTCCTCAATATCCCACAAGGCAAGGACTAGCACCCCCTTTTGCTTAAGAGGACCCCAAAGCTCAGAGAGGGTAAATGACCTGTTGAAGGTCACAGAACCAGAGCTTGAGCCCAGGTGGACTGCTCCAGAGCCCAGCCACACCCCCTTCTGGCCCCATCATTACATACATGCTCACCCAGGCTTCAGCACAGTAGCTCTGGGCAGGGCCTTATTCCCAGCACCCAAGCCTAGGGAGTTGGAGAGTAGGCAGGGGGCCTGTTGTCTCTTTAGTCTGTCTCTAAACTTCTGCCTCAACCAGCCAGCTTGGAATGATGGGGTCAAAACCTATGCTAAGCAGCCTCTAGGCCTCTGGGCTCATTAGTGATTCAGTATTAGGTGTGTGGCCTGGGCAGACTAAAGTGACTTCTGGGAGGGGGAAGTAGTATGAATGGGGCTGACTCCGTGTCTTCCAGTACCTCCTGGGCCCCTTGTTAGCCTGTCTTAGGGCCAGAGGAGGCAGCCCAGGGCTGGCCCGTGGTTCTGAAAGGTTGGGTTAAAGCAGGCCCTGGAAAGCAGTGGGGATGCTAGGCATGGGTAACAGGCAAGGGCTGCGTGCTGCTTGCCCCTTTTCCAGGTTGGTAAGCTTTGTCACCTTTGAGACCAGGCTCTTTTTATTATTAGTCCATTTATTTTTTTAAGGAGGGGTATGCCACATCATATGTGTCAAGATCAGAGGACGCTTGTGGTACAACTTGCATAGAGGTCAGGACCAACCTACTGTGTAGGTTCTAGGGATTGAACTCAGGTCATCAAACTTGGCAGCAAGTGCCTTTACACACTGAGCCATCTCATCAGCCCTAAACCAGGTTCTTAGAGGTTACTACTCAGCCTGTCAGTTTCTGCCATTGTGGAGAATGGAAACCTGTGTTTGAGGGGTTCAGCAGGACTCAGCCCGAGAGGAAATGGGGCGTGCACTAGGTGCTTAGTGAGGGGTTATTGGCAAGCTCTAGCCCTGTCCCAGAGGTAACTCCCTGACCCCAGACACCCTTTTCTCTTAACACCAGACTGAGCCCAGGAAGGAGGGAAGAGAATGTATTTGTTCCCTACTCAGACTGGGAGGAGCTGGCCAGATCTGGCTGCCTCAGCCTTTTTCTTAGTCTTTAGGAGCCAATTAGCCACTTCAGCCCTGCCTGCCCACCTTACCATCTGAGCTGCTGAAATGCAGGCCCAGCTGTCTGGGGAGCAGAGCTGTGCCCAACTCATGCTGCCTGGCAGTGTGGGTGGTGCAGGACTCCAAGGTCCAGCACTGGAGAGGCTCATCCCATGGTCCAGCACCTGAGATGCTCACCCCATGGTGACCTAGAAGGTCATGGCTGCCCAAAGCTGGGGGGAATGCGGGGAGTGGGGATATCCTCGCATAGCCCCGAGCCAGCTTATGTTTATCTCTGGGCCCCCAGCCCAAAAGCAGCCCTAGAAGCTTCTCTTCCTGCTTCTGGGAATTCCCAGAGTTCCCAGTCTTCTTGCTGCTTTTCGAACCCAGTGCTCTTTCCTAGCACAGACTGGCACAATATACAAATAAGCTTAGGTGCAGGCAAATATCAGAGGCCCTTGAGATTGCCAGGTGGGGACTATACCTCCCCCAGGGCCTGCATCAGTCTTTCTAGAAGACCTTCAGTTAAGCTACTTTCTATGTGAGTGACTTTCCCTAGCCTCAGCCATCAGATTGGCAAGCACTCTGAGAACATCTACCTGCAGGGTCAAGGCTAAGCTTCAGGGTGGGGAAAACAGAACTGAGGCAGTCCTGGGCTCCATCTCTGCTTTAACACTTACTGGCTATGTGACCCCCCACAGGTGACCTCCCCCAGCTTCCATTTACTCAGGTCTGGAAAGGGAATGCCCACCTCTCCTGAGGGGTAGAGGTGAGCCAGGGTGAGGAATAGTCCCTGGTTGGGGTCAGCCCCCTTCTGTTAGAGAATAAGGTAAGCCTAGCATCCCTCACTGCCACTCAGTGTGGGCACTGCCCTACTTCAGTCCCAGTTGCCAGGGAACCACTGGGTCCCTTGCTAACCTGGATTTCTCTATTGATGTTGCCTTTGTGTGCCTGCCTGGTGTGGCCACTGCAGAGGGAGGCCTGTGTCCAGCTGTGTTTCCTGGTAACCCTCTCCTCTGGAGCTGTGGGAGGTGCACAGGCTGGGAAGCAGCCTTCTCACCTGCCCTGCTCTGCCCCAGGTGGGCCCTGATCCCACATCCCTCTCCCTCAGTGCTCTCACTTGGCTGGCAGCCTAGCTTACCAGCCTGCTGAGAGGCAAATCACTCAGTGCTTCCCTTCCTGTGCTCAGCTTTTCAGGGTTCCCATAGGCCCTGGGAAAGTGTAGGCTCAGCTTGTAGCCTAGATGCATGACCAGAACTCTTCCCACCCACCTACTCAGACTCCTACAACCTCCCACCAGAGTGGCCCACTGGGCATCTCCTGTGTGCCTGGCTCTGTGCTAGCCACTGAACATGAATATGAAAGCACCTGTATTTCACACATACTGTTCAAGTGCACCCTTCCCTTTCTATCATTTACACATGGACAGACTGAGGTCTGGTTAAGCCTAGTGCTTGCTTATTGAGAGCTTGCTCCATGCCAGTCCTGTGCTGAGAGCTAAATGTGAATTCTCATTTCACCCCCACGTGAGCCCTATTCATGGGGCTCCACAGCTAGGGAAGAGCAGAGCAGGTTTGTGCTCAGTGATGTCCCTGAGCTAGTGGAGGGATTCAGAGCCAAGTTCAGACCCGTCCTGCCCCTGGGCTCCTTCACCAGCAGCCCAGGTGACCCTCCTCTGGCATGGCTGGGTGATCTACTGAGGACACCTCTTCTGCCCCTCATCCCCAAAGCAGCACATACTTACCCAGCATGGTGCTGGGCATGGAGGACAGTAGCTGTGGTAAGGCAGGTGCTGGGCAAACTGTGCCAATGCTGAGAGGGGGTGGTGGTTGGGGGAGGCTTCCAGGAGGAAGTGACTTTGAGCTGTGCTCTGGAGGAAGAGTAGGTGTTAGCCAAGTGGTAGGAGGGGTTTCTGGGCAGAGGAAACAACAGGTAATGCATGTGTTTGTGGCTCGGAAAGAAGCTTCCAGTGACTGGCGGATGTGTGTGTGCTTGTGTAGGGATTGGCAGGGGCACGTCAAGACGCCATTTGATGGTGAGGGGAGCTGACTCTGGACACAGCCACATCTGTCAGGACACCAAGGCTGGCGGTGGGTTTGACCTAGAGGGCAGAAAGGTGCACTCCGGGAGCTCTCTGGGAGTGTACTGGAGGGGAGGGCCTAGCTCTGGGGGCTTTGACTGGGGCTTTGGTTCTAGGAAAGAGGAAGCTGCTAAGCTCTGGGTGTGTGACATAGGTTCCTCTTTCTGTGAGGCCTCCAGAGCTGCTGCTCCTGATGGCAGCTTCCACTGCAGCTTAGAGCCCCTTATGGCTTCGCTAGTTGGCTTTTACCCAGGGAATTTCTGGTTCTAATTGGATACTTTTCTAGAGGAATGGGTCTAAGAAAGCCTTCCCTGACCCCCTAGAGCCCATCTGATAGAGGCCTCCAGCACTGCGCTGGTGCTGTTCTTTGTGGTGACTAAGGCAGACATCCCTGCCTGGACTGCTGTCTGGTTGGGGGGCAAGCTGTAAACAAGCAAGCTAACAATTGCTTAATTACCAGCCAGCATGGCGTGGGGAGGAAATCCCATGACCCACTTTAGGGTCTGGGATTGACTGGCTCTTACAGGCTTTTGCCACAGGAGATAAACCTCCCATCCTGCAGATGAGGAAACTGAGCTTCTGAGAAACAGGGGGCTGAAGTGGGGGAAATTAGTGGCAATGGGAACACCCAGGGCTAGGAGACTTGGAGGAGTGGCCTTTGAGCTAACTTCCTTCTCTGCTGGAACTCTCCCTCCTCAACCCAGTATGGCTAGGGTGCAGGGCTTTGGGGCCATTACCCTTCACTGCTGGAATGCATTTTCCCCATTCCTGGCAGCTGTCCTCCAGATAGCCTTCAGGAGGTGCTGGGTTTGGGACATCACTGACTGCCTGGCCTTCTAGACAAGACCAGAGGCATGGGAGGGGCCTCCACACATCCCTCCTAGTCCAGGGCTTCCCTCTGGACTTGCTCTCCCATGGGGTTCCTGCAGCAGTGGCTGGGATGCTAGAGGCCTAAAGGTCAGGGGTCTGAGCAGCATATGTGCACACATGTGCGGTTCATATGCCTGAGCAAGCAGGTTGAGGGGGTTCAGTCTGCCTGGGAGGGGGGTCTTGCAGCCAGACTGGAGTAAGTACTGGTTTGCAGTAATTAGAAGGTGTGTAATTAGAATGCTCGGGGCGCTGGGCGGCGGATGTCTGTGGATGTGCCTGAGTGGGCCCACTCTGGCTTTGAAGCTGGCCTTCTGGACCCACTCTTTCTTCCAGGAAGTCTCCAGATCTCTCAACTTCTGGCCTGTCTGCAGATGAGCAGCTGCACTGCCCCTCCTTGTGGCTCAGGTCACCAGCAGGTGCCACCAGGGTCTGGGTGGTCCTGGGGCTCTCTGGGGTTTCACCTCCTGCCTGAGTCCTTTGGGCCCATCTGGGGACAGGAAGAGCTGCTGGGGCTGGGAGTAAGCTGTGGGGACAACCTGAAGACTTGGGGTTTGTGGTCAGGTCTGTGGGTTAGAGCCTTTGAAGGACTGTGGAGGGGCCATGGGAGATAGGCTTGAGGGGCACTGGGGCTGTGAGGGGGAAGGGACATTGGAGCAGAACCTGGAAGGCAGACTTGTGACCCAGTTTGAGGAGACACAGGTCAAGGGATGAGTCAGGAGTGCCATCTGTTGAGTGTTGAATGCCACATGTGGCCTTTACTTATTCTGGCCTGGCCTTCCCTGTCCCTGGTTTTCCCCTTAGCTGGCCTGGAGCCCAAGAGGGGCCTACTGCCAGTGACCTGGAGAGTCCCTGGATGATGTGACAGCTGCCCCTCCCCCTCCTCTGGGTGTAATCAAACCCCTGGCCCTGCTGAGGTCTGTGTGGGGCCAGGCCCAGGTCAGGCGGACAGATCAGTTTCTCTGCTCCAGTGTCTCCAGGCCAGAAGCCTGCAGAGAAAGGGGCTCTCTGTGACCTGGAGCCTCCTGCAGGTGCAGCAAGTCTTCTGCCGGCCTTGGCATCCAACAGCCTGTGGCCCCTCAGCATGCGAGAGGCTGTACTCTCTGAGGCCAGTGAACACCTTGGGCTTCACTCATGCCTTGTCACAGGGTCTAATGAGCACCATTCTGTCAGCCTCATGACCCTGGAGCCAGGCCTCTGGGAAATATACATGAACTTCTTAGTCTCACCACAGCCTTCTTGTCTAATCTGAGTCCTGCGGTTCCAGCCTTGTTCTCCAGAGGTAGTGCTGTCGGGGCCTGAGAGTGCAGCTTTGGACCGTGGGCTGCGGAGCTGCCATTGGTGTTTCTCTGAAGCATCACACATTGTACCCTCATCCTATTTAATTTTGTTTCTTGGTGCTTTTTTACCAACTTAAAGTGGGACTGTTGTCTCTTAATCTGTTAGCGGATGGTGTCCCCTAAGATGGAGCTCCCTGAGGACAGGGCCCTTCTTTGTCTTGGTCACTCCTAGTTCACACAATAGGTGTGAGGAGACTGAATGCAAGCTGTGTTGACCCCTTCCCAGGTCTGCCATGGCACACGGACAGAGATGCTAGCATATACGTCCCAGCCCTCCCTGGGGGATGTGTAGAAGAACAGCCTGTGATAGAGTAAGCAGGGGATGTGTGAACCATCTAGTAATACTTCTACATACATTATATCTTCTAGTAATACTTCTAGAAAGAGGCCTTTGAGTTGACTTTGAAGGGTTAGGACAAGGGCCCTCTTTGGAGCAGAACCAGCAAGCATCAGGGCAGAATGTGAGAGTGGCAGGCCTGTGAAGCCTGAGAGGTTTGGGAGTAAGAGCAGGGGGCTGGGAGCAGTGCAGCCATCTTAGTCCCCAGCTTCCTTCCTCCCTGTCCCCTGCAGTGCCTCAGGGCACCTGGAAGGGAAAGGAAACACTTCCTCCTCTGGGAAGAGCCCCCAGTCTACAGAACCCGCCTGCTGTCCTTCTTGGTCAGGCCTGGGATGCTGGCCCCAAACAGGTCAGCGCCACTTCTGTTGTGTGGGGCAGGCACTTACTCAGCACCCAGCAGCATCCTGTCATCCTGAATGTGGCCTGGGGGTTAGGGGAGACAGCCGCCTGACCTGGCAGCCCCCTGAGCCTCCCCTTCATCTGCCCTAGGTGGGTGTCATTCCACAGCCTGATGATGAAGCGGAGCCTACTGTGCTGGCCCCTGTCCTGCTTCCTTGTGGTGAGTTGGAGAGGTGCCTGGGAAAAGCCAGAGTGGCTGGAGCCTGACCATGTGCCCCTACACTCCAGAGAGGAGGGTGTAGACACTGCTCAAGAGCCCAGACTCCAGCAAACTTTGGTACTCAGCTCTTCCTGGAAAGAATCTGAGGCTCTCAGACCCTTCAAGGCATCTACTGACCCACACTGGCATGAGGTGGTGACCCATAAGGACAGCCACAGCCTCTTCTATCATGACACCCAAGCCAGGGGGACACAGCTTTCCTAAGCAATGCCCACTCAAGCTGGAGGGACTTCTTGGCATTTGCAGGCATGACTGAGGACAAGGCGCCTGCCTCAGGCAGGTGTGGGCAGATCCCAGTGGGGAGGGTGGGTGGGGACCTAGAGGAAATTGGAGTACCTTGAATGCTGGATATAAGGTCTCTGTTGGTCTAAGGAACTCCAGATTCCAGGGCTGTAATCAGAGTCTTGGAGCTTCAGGCAGCATCTTGGACTTGGTTTAGATGGTCTTTCTGCTGTCTTAGGTACTGGGAGCCAGATCTAGGGCATGAGGAGATCTGCAGAACTGCCCTGTGACATTCTGCCTCTAGGGCAGCTGGCTCTGCTCCATACCTAGTGCCCCCTAACCCTACCAGCTTGGACCAAATCGGAAGACAGGGTCTCCCCGCAGCAGGGGTCAGGGCAGGCAGTCCATATCTGGGGTTGGGAAGCAGAGAGAGGTTCCCACAGAAGGGCCTAGCTACCCACATGTAGAAGACCCTTCAGAACTTGGCATGCCCTATCCAGGTCTAGGGGTGTGAATGGGGTGGCCTTGGTGCAGAGGGAGGTCACAGAGGAGGATGCGGTCTCAGACTCAGACCAGGGCCCAGAATAGCAAGTAAGCGCCAGCTACAGACTTGGCTCTAGGCATGATAAACAGAAGCTAGTTAATGACATGCCCAGCTGGAGGGGGGACAGGAAGAGGGACAATCTGAGAGGAATTCGGAAGCATTTCCTCCTCATCTGTCTAGAGTAAGGAGTGTCTCATTGGAAGGGACATAACTCAGAGGCTCAAGGGCTTGCGATCCTGTTCCTGTCTGGGCCTTTCCAGTACTTTCCAGAAGCAAATAGAATTCTCTCCCTACCTAGACACTGGCAGTACAGCAGAACTGGGACAGGACAGGCTCTCCTTCCAGTGTGAGCTAGAAGTGTCCCTGAAGCCCAGGAGGGGTTGCCCAGTGTGGTCAGCAATCCTGACTTCAGGGCTCAGGAAGTGGGTAGTGGGAGGTGATCCCACAGACCCCATGCCTAACACTTTCCTCCTCTTCTACCATGTTCCCTGTGCTCCTACCTGCCATTCTTCCAGCTGCTGTCCTGGCCTCTGGCCACTTCAACATCAGTAACTCCTTGGCTGTGTCCACCTGGTGAGGAGCCTGACCCGGTAAGCAGTGTGCTGTTCTGTCCTGGACTGGGAAAGACTCCTCTAAGGGCAGTGGGCAGGCGCTGGCTTGGCTGCCCAGGGGCATTAGACCTGGCCTTTGGCTTGATTTCAGCCTTTCTCTCCCTTAGGACCCAAGGCAGGGCACCTTATGCAGGTCCTGCTCTCCAGGCACCTTCTCAGCCTCATGGGGCACCCACCCATGCCAACCTCATGACAGTTGTAGACTTCGAGGGAGGTTAGAGACCCAGACTGGCACAGCAACTCAAGATACAGTCTGTGGAGACTGCCAGCCTGGGTGAGCACAGAGTGGGTGTGGGTGTGCGTGCTGGGAGACCAGGACTGTGCTTCTGGGTTCTAGCCCTATTCTTCCCTGAGGGCCTGCCTTCCATCTGTGGATGGGTTGGGGGCAGCTAGTAGGAAGGAATGCAGTTTTTTCCAAGGACAAGTTTTTGGAGAAACTTCTGGACCTTAGTGACATCTTCCCTTCCTGCAGGTGGTTTGGGCCATTGGGGCTTCCTCATGTTCCATGTCAGCCATGTGCTGGGGCACCTGCAAGTACTGGTGGCTGTGATGGTGAGTGGCAGGTGGGGACTAGGACTGGTGGGAGGGGGAAGGGGGCCAATGAGCTCAAGCCCAGGGGTCCCCTCAGCATCCATGTGGGAGCATTGGGGTTTTCCAGCCCACAGGAGGGTGGGCAACTGGAGGGTTTTCAGCTACCACCTTGCTTCTGAGTGGTAGAGACCACCCAGTAGCTGGCACCCATCAAAAGATTGGAGTTCATATCCTCTTCAGTCCCCTTGTCCCCATCCTCTCCTCGAGAGCCCTATACATGTGAGAGTGTACACATGGGCCTTTTCACACACTCAGGAACTCTTAATACTGAGCCAGTCACCTTCTGAAGCTACTAATTCAGATGCTGTTGTGGGAAAGCAGACCCAGGAGTGTGCCATGTGTGTCTATCTGGTCACTCCAGGCCTAGCATGAGAAGCAGATGTGGGCTGAGGAGCTGAAGCCCAGGAAGCCTCATTTCAGGGTAACTGCAGATGACCAAGGAAAGGAAGGATGAGCTGGCTTTTGCTTGGCCACTGTGGTAGGGTGGGCTGTTTTCTCCCCTGCTTCCTACTCAGGCCCTTGGCCTTGCTGCCACTCCTGTTCTCAGCCCTCACCCGACCCGACCCGACCCAGGCTGAGGCACATCACCCACCATCTACTGTGAAGTAGGCAGACACAGCAGCCCGGGGAAGGCCTTCCTATGCTAGCCCAGTGACTTCTTTGTTTCTGTTTCTCTCAGATTGGGGGCGGCGGGCCCGGCGTGGTGTGGAGGTGGCTGCAGGGGCCAGTAGCAGTGGTGAGCCTCGGCAGCCTGGGAACAGCACGCGGGCAGGTGGCCCCGAGGAGAGAGCTGCCCAGTATGCGGTGATTGCCATCGTGCCTGTCTTTTGTCTCATGGGGCTGCTGGGCATCCTGGTGTGTAACATGCTCAAGCGGAAGGGCTACCATTGCACAGCCCACAAGGAGGTTGGACCCAGCCCTGGAGGAGATAGCGGTAAGGCCTGGCCTTACCAGATGGGAGGCTGGGGGCTCTAGAGGGAATCATCCTGGCCAAGGAGTTTGATAGGGGAGGCCTGCAACGGGCTAACCAGGAGGGCCTCTTGAAGGTGCCCTGTGGCAGCCTTAATGACAACTGCCAGACTGAGAGCGGGAAGATGGTGAGGGGCCAAGCTATTGTTGGCAGAAGACAGTTAGCTGGTCAAATGGTATGGATGGAGTTCCTACCCTGGGTGAAACCCTGCTCCACTGTAGGGGTTCTGGACTCTGTAGGGGCTGCAGGCTACAATTGTATGTTTCAAAGTGACCTCTGACCTCTGGCCTGAAGCAGGAGAATGCCCTTCATTAGGAGGGCTGATGGGGCCACTATTCTGGGCAAGCACCATGCAAGGCTCAGCTTTTAGCTCCAGGCTGTGGTTTGAGCTTTGAGTCTTGGAATCTGAAGGAGAGGGCTCTGGGCTCATTAATTACTGATCAGCACCCCCTGAAAGGCAGAGCTCTCCTGGGCCAAGCCAGGAGTGACACAGCATCACCCATGCTGGTTTCTCAGAACTCCTTCCACCTCCCAACACTGAATTCTAGAGTGAGCAGGAAGGTGGCAGCTCCTGGGACTGCACTTGTTTTTCTAGCCTAATGGCTTTAACTGCTGGCTACTGCTTGGGTACAAAACTTGGGAACTGTGCTGTTGGGCTCCGGACCCATCACAACAGCCCATTATCAGACCTATGAGATTTGAGCCCAAAGCTGTTAAATAGTTCCATGGGTAGGGTGGTGGCAGAGTTTACTGGAGGCGTTGGGAGTTCTGGGCAGAGTTCACAGCTCCCCAAGGCCGAGGCGGGCCCTGTGCCCACCTAGAAGAGGCTGGAGCAGTCTTCAGGGACTGGGGTTTCAGGTAGTCCTGAGACCTCGAGTTGCTGGTGCCAGGTGGTGACTGTGCTTTTTGAGTCTAGATAGTCCGCACACTGGTATGTTCTGCAGTATGTTCTGTAACTCTGAGCAAGGCTCGTGGTGCCCTCTGCTGGCAGATCCTGGTGTAGCTTGGGAGCCCCCATGTCTCTAGCACCCCTAGAATCATGGATTCCTTTTCTTTGTCCCAGGGATCAACCCTGCCTACAGGATGGAGGATGCCAATGAGGACACCATTGGGGTCCTGGTGCGCCTGATCACAGAGAAGAAAGGTGAAGAGAGGGTCTGTCTGCTCCACCCGTACCTGGGAGTGTGTGGGAGGGCCTCCTCTCAGCACCTCAGAGTTTGCTGCTTAGGGCCACAATTCCTCCTGCCTCCTAACCAAAAGCCTGAGCTTGGCTGCTCTGACCCTGGTGCTGCCCCTTTGCCTCTAGTCCTGATTGGTGAGGACTGGAGCCCACAGTCCAGGCTGGGGACAGGGACGGGATGGGGTAATCAGGGGCTGTCTGCTGAGGTGGGGGCTTCATCAGTTTGGAGCTGGGTTCTGACTGCTCCTGCCCACAGAGAACGCAGCGGCCCTGGAGGAGCTGCTGAAAGAATACCACAGCAAACAGCTGGTGCAGACAAGCCACAGGCCTGTGCCCAGGTGAGGGCGGGGCCCTCAGATAATCAGCCCGCCTTCTAGGCCTCCCCACTTGGGTCCATTCCCTCTATGTATCCTTCTACCTGCTGGAGTCTTCTGCCCTGGCAACCATTCCCACTTGTGTCCTCCTGCAGGCTACCACCAGCCTCCCCCAGCATGCTGTACACCTGCCCGCATCGCCACCACCTCCATACCGTGCAGGGGCTGGCCTCGCTCTCTGGCCCCTGCTGCTCCCGTTGTAGCCAGAAGAAGTGGCCAGAGGTACTGCTGTCCCCTGAGGCCGCAGCTGCCACCACTCCTGCTCCCAGCCTCCTGCCCAACCCAGCCAGGGCTCCCAAGCCAGGGGCCAAGGCAGGTCGTCAGAGCGAGATCACTATCTTGTCTGTGGGCAGGTAAGAAGGGAACAGACACCATGGGGTCAGGGAGTGACTTGGCAGTGTGGGTATAGGCAGGGCTCTGCATCAGCTTAGAGCTGTTTCCTGGGCCTCTCTGGGCAGTATTGGCGGCCAAAAAAGGCATCATTTCCCAGCTATTCTGCCTCACATGGAGCTCTTGGGTCCCAGGGCATGGTCTCAGCCTTACCATACCTGGGACTTCTCAGGTCAAGATCTGTCCACCTGTGACTTAGATGTGGGGCTGCTGGGGGCTGGACACAAACCACCTTGTCTGGGGGTGGGGGCTGGAAAGGGTTCATACACGGTGTCAACAAGCTCAGTCTCTGGTCCTAGAACTTGGAGTGTGACCTGGTAGATGCTGCTCTCTGTCCCAGGGTCCCCCTCTGATGGGATGGTGACACCACCTCTCTCCACAGGTTTCGTGTAGCTCGCATTCCTGAGCAGCGGACCAGTTCTGTGATATCTGAGGTGAAGACCATCACGGAGGCTGGGCCTTCAGGGGGTGATCTCCCTGACTCTCCACAGCCTGGCCTCCCCACTGAGCAGCAAGCACTTCTGGGAAGTGGTGGAAGCCATACTAAGTGGTTGAAGCCCCCAGCAGAGAACAAGGCCGAGGTGAAGGGCTGGGGAGATGCTTTCTGTTAGCACCTGGGCTAACCCTGACAGAGAACAGACCAGGAGTGGCAGTGCCAGGGTCCTGGGCAGATGCCACTTTCCTGGAGCCCAAGATGTCATCTTGACTGAGCTCTGACCCCTCAATCTTGCCCCCGCCCAGGAGAACCGTTATGTGGTTCGGCTAAGTGAGAGCAACCTGGTCATCTGACCGGCTGTGTAGTATGAGACACTCCGCCCTGCCCTGCGAGGTTCCGAAGGCTTCCTGCAGGAGGGAGAGCTGCAGCTGCGACTGAGGACCAAGATGCAAAGGCCCAGCAGACAAGACAAGGGCCAAGGCCTGGAGGTGGGACCGTCCGCCCCATCAAGGAGGCAGGCAGCCGGCCGGCACCATGCTCAGGAGATCGAGAGCCCTGCCCTGTCCCTGCAGCCCTAGTTACCTCCATGCAGGGTACCCCAACCCTGTGCCTGGCCTGGACACCTCATAGGAGCCCACAGGGTCCTCTGTCCCCTAGGGGTCTGGGTTTGGTGGAGGGGTAGTACTTGTACTTGTCCCTAGCCTGTGCCTTGGGAGCTTGCCGCTCTTGTTCCCATCCTGGACCCTTCTGGCAGGTTCTATAAAGGGAAGGGGTAGTAAAGAGCCCTGCACTGGGGACAGAGCACCTAGGTTCTAATCTTGGGTTCATCCCTGGGTCCCAGCTTTTCTGACTGTGAAGTGGGGAGAGGACAGGTCAGTACCCAGGTCCTCTCCAGCTCTTTGCAGGTTCTGGGCCGGGTCCTGTTGGGGAGAGTTTGACTCTGCCATCCTCCCATCATTAGTAGCTTTATCTGGCCCGTTTTTGCTGCTTCCTGGGTCTTGGCCCTAAAGGTTCCCATGGGGTTGTCCATCATGGCACTGCCTACAGAAGGGGCTCTTAATGCATGTGCCTGCCCCCACCCTGCTGTTTTTAATGAAGCTGAAGAATGACTTGACTTGGACAGGGCTGTGGTGAAGAGCCCAATCTACCCTGCTGCCTTTGAGCTCTGGAGCTGCAGGGAGAGGACTGCCAGCAGGCTGGAGAATCCCTCTGGTCTTAGGGGTTTCCTTGTCGTGTGGCGCAGTGTCTGCCCAAGCTCTGGGTAGCACAGGTGACTGCCGGCCCAGCTCAGCCATCTCCACGCTAGTTCAGTGCCTGGTTATTTATGTGGGGCCGTGCAGGCACAGGCCCACTGCCCATCCCATTTCGTATTTATTAAAATCTGCTGTTGTCCTGTCCTTACATCTCCAGCCCTAAAACACTTAATAAAAGGTGGAAAGTGGTGTCGTAAGGAGCCTCCTTTCCTTGTTCCTTCCCTGGAACTCTCGTCCATCACACATATCCAGGGCCTGGCTGCTGCCCAGTGTGCCACACAGGGTGTCCCTCCCCTCATCAGTGGGCTCTTCAGCCTGGAAATCAGGCAGAGGTGGCCTCCATCCCATTCTCACCTGGATCCAGGGAGGCAGGGCTTCCGCACAGAAATAGAATAAGTTTTTAAAAAGGTGAAGTGACCTGGTATGGTAACACATGCCTTTAATCCCCACACTCAGGAAGTAGAGGCAGCCAGACCTTTGTGAGTTCAAGGTCAGCCTGATCTACATAGTGAGTTCCAAGCCAGCTGTGGCTATAGGGAGACCCTGTCTCAAAAAAAAATAAAAAATAAAATAAATAAATAAATAAATAAGGTAAACTTACTATTAGTATTCTTAATTCAGTATATCCAAAATATTTTCACAATATAAAATCATGAAAATTATGAATGAGCTTTTGGGAGGGCAGTTAGAGTTGTGTTTTACACATCTGGGTGTGAACTAGTATATGTCAAGGGCTCAAGAGCCACATGGTGAGTGGCACAGCTCTAGAGGAAGCCATCAATCATATGGAACCTCGGAGAGTGTGGGAGGATGTGGTCCGTCCATGGAGAGGGAATAACATGTGCAAAGGCCAGATCAACACATGTGGAGACCTGGAGTAGGGGACTACCTGAGCCCTGTGCCAAGGGGCCTCCACAGTGGTAAGGAAGAGGCAGAGCCTCAGCCCTCTTGGCCAGTGTAGAGTGGAGGAACACCCACATGTGAGGAGGAGGAGGAGGAACAGATGGACCCACAAGATTCCTGGGGCAGACCTGGGGCTCCCTCAGGAGATGTGGGCCAAGGGATTAGCACCAGCTGGGTGGGGTAGCAAGCACAGCATCTGGGAACACTTAACAGCCCTAACAGATGTACTTAGTTATCTGGGTATGAAACCCTGGCACTCAGGAGCACTCAGGTGGGCATTTATGACACAACTGGGCAGGGAGGGACCTTGTTTCAGGGAGAAGTCCCAGGACAGAACCTAGGGCATGGCAGTAAGAAAGCCATCAGGGACTAGAGTCCTGGCAGCCAGGGGAGGGTGTGGAGGTGGGGGAAGGGTAGGCTGAGAGGCCAGGAAGACTGCCTTGTGCCTGCCCTAGGGTGTGGACAAGGACTTAGTAAGATCCAGGTGGATCAAGGGACACTAGCCCTTGCCAAAGCCACCATGGCTGGTGGGAACTTAGGTTCTAGAAGAATCTAAGTTGGGGCTTTGTTGGTGTGTGGTATACTCTTTAAATATGGGAGTGACACATGCACATAAGGCTGAAGGGCTAGAAACACCGTACCCGTAATGGAAAACACGGAGAGGTGTGAGGTCCAGCCTGCAGGAGGGGGGCACAGTGGCTGTGCTGGGCTTTAGGAAGCCTGGCTTCATGGAGAGGCCTTCTCCTGGGTAGAAACCTAGATGGGTGACTGGCCCAACAGTGGCAGAAAAAAAAAAAGCTCACCCTTGACACGATAGGCAGATATGTTTCAGGAGCCCACCTATCCCTGCTTCTCCCCAGGTACTGTGGGGACCATGAACAGGAAATGAATAGGGGCCCTCATACACCCAAGGAAAAGGCCCCTAAGGCTGCTCGGTGTGCCTAGCATCCCCTTGCCAGCTGTTCAGCTATACCTCAAGGTTTGGCTTCTCAAATTTGGCTGTCCCTTCAGCCTGCCAACTCATGCACCCTACTTTACTTAGGCTCTGGTTAACCGCCCACTTGGACTGTAAGGATAAGACAGTATCCTGGAGGGTGGGGCAGGAGGTGGGCCCCACCCACTCTCTGGAGAATCTAGATTGGGAGCACATTCCTGATACCATGTTAGAGACACCAGGCCAGGCCTCCAGTCTGGTCAAAGACATCCCTGTCACTGAGCCCTTCTCAGCCCCCCACTCCTGCTTGCTGAAAGGAATGGTGTTTCTTCATGGCTACTTTCCAAGAGCAGGAAAAGTGCTGCGATCACAGATGTGTGACATCCTTGGCCACACCTTCCCATGGACACTTTCCTGGCTTGTCTCCTATAAATCCTGCAGCCCTCTCAGTGGGTAGAGGTGGCAGCTATGGTGAGGGCTTGAATGAGCACCAGGGTCCAAGACTCTCTCCCTGCCCACTCCTGGCCAGCAGCCCTGCCACTGTGACCTGGAGATGAGCCTCAGAAGTCTGGTCCTGACCTGGAGAAGCTGACAACTGTAACCGGGCCAAAGGTGCCCTCTCCTCCCCTCCCGTCACCCTGGGTTCCACATTGGCTCAAGGACAGGATGGACAGCTGGGAGGCTGTCAGGGAGGCACAGAGTGAGGCTTGGTGGGAAGTGTCCCAATCTACAGTTCCTAATGCAGGGTGAGCCAAGGTACCTTACTGGCCTGGGAGGTGGGCTCTGCCTACCATACTGATGATTTGGCTCCTTCTTGTGGCATTGGGGATCGAATGCAGGGCCTCATGCAGACTAAGCAAGCATTCTGTAATTGAGCTACACCTTTGGCCTTTAGAAAGTCTTAAAAACAGTTCTTGAACTTTCTACATAGTGACAGATACCTCGTTTCATTCTTTGGGAATCATCACTTTTCCGGCCTGTTTTCCCTCGAGTTGTACAGCATGAGCTCTGGGCCTTGTGGCTGTGGAGAATAAACTGTCAGGGCCTGACCATCAGAAAGAAAAGTAACTGGGGGGCCAAGAACCATGGGCTGGATTAGGGCAGTGGCATTTCCCTGAGGGGACAGCAGAATCAGATGTGTAGGAGAAACAACAGACAGTCCTTGACTACTTGAATAATGCCATGCGTTCTTCAATTGTCTTGTAAAGCCACCAAGTCCTGCTTCATTTCCTACATGATAGCTTCCCACTGTTCTGAGGAAGCTGAACAAGGCCCCCGACCCTTCAAGAAACTACCCCATGAGATGCACAAAACATGGGCTGTGGTGTCTGGGTTCTGGCACCAGACCAAGTGTGAATTCCAACACACCCCCTTTTAGCTAAAGCCCTTCCAGATGGGACTAATGGCAGTGCTTCCCTTGTAGCAAGTATGTAGACACGCAGGCCAATAAACAGGAAACGAGCAGCCAGCATCAGCCACACAGGAAGCACTCAATAGGTGGCAGGGTTGTTGGTTTTGTTTATGGTCTTTTTGGTGCTGGGGATCTATTCCACACAAGTGCCCCATCACTACACCCCAGGCTCAATAAATGTCAGCTCTTAACAGCCTTCCAGGCTTCCGTTGCATGATCTGGCCCAGGTGTTGAAGCTGCCACTTCACAGGCTCTATTCACTGTGAAATGAGGCCCCGGAAGCCTGCGAGGAGGTGCAGCAGAGTTGATGGCTTGACTTTTTAATTTTATTCTTTTATGTGTGTTTTGCCTGCATGTAAGTGCACCCATGCAAATGCAATGCCCATAGAGGTCAGAAGAGAGGGGTCGGATCCCCTAAAACTGCAGAGTTTACGGGCAGTTAGTTGCCATATGGGTGCTGGGAACCGAACCCAGGTCCTCTGCAAGAGCAGCCAGTGCTCTTAACCGCTGCGCCATCTCTCCAGCCCCTGAGACAAGGTCTTAAAGTTGCAATCTTCCTGTTTCAGCCTGCAAAATGCTGAGATTACAGGTGTGTGGCCTCACAGCAAGTATTTTTTTTCCCCCCTCTGAACAGATTAACCACAACAAAGTTCTATATACAAAATGACCTAGACCTTGGTGACAAACACCTGTAATCCCAGACTCACGAGTCTGAAGCAGGAAGACCACAAACTTCAGGTTAGCCTGGTGTACAGTTCTAGGCAATGCTAGGTTGCAAAGCAAGATTGTCTCAAAAAGGTAAAATGACAAAAGCTCAAACAAAACTATTCTGATTCTAACTGATATCATGGTAGCCAGTTGTTATATAAATAGAAAAACTATGTAGACCAGGCTGGCCTGGAACTCAGGGAGATCCACCTGCCTCTGCCTCCTAAATGCTGGGATTAAAGGCATGTACCACCACACCACGCCTGGTGTGAGAGCAGGCACTTATTAGAAGTGCCTTGGGAGAAGGCTAGGGACTCATTGGCCCAAGGTGGTTTTCTGTGCCTCCCTCACCCAAGAACCACTTTTTTTTTTTTTTGGAAACTTTTTTTAATAGTTATTGAATGTTCTACAGCTTACAGTAAATATCATAGTTACAAATGCTTGGCTTTAACCTTTCAGAGTGATCACTATCTGATCTTCAAAACAAAACAAAACCCAAAGGAATCCAAAACAACAAAACCAGATTTACACTTCATACACACAAGCGGCCACAGGGCTTTCCAATCTTTACACTCCAGGCTGTGTTTTGAAAACACCTATAAATTATTTGATCAAACTACTTGGAAGACACCGGTCAAAGGTTTATTATTATTATAATTATTATTTTTAAATGTTTTTATTTGTTTTTAAAATGTGAGTTCCAATAAAATTTAAAAATTAGATTCCAACCTGTAGGTTAAAAGGAATTAAAAAATACAAAATCATACACAACGCTCTCTTCACAGGGACGTGCCATGCCATGAGAACAGGCTTCTCTGTCATGTGATATGAAAGGGACACAGATGCCTTGAAGACAGGAAGGGGGCAGGCCCTGGGCCTTCAGAGATCAAAGACAACTCCAAGGTGCTAGAGGCCTAGCCTGGCCTCCCCTGGGTAAGGAGAAGCTTGAGTCACAAAACAGATCCAGTTCATCTGGCTGACCTGAGGTCTCTGGGTCAGTCCTCCACTTCACTCATTGCAACTCTGAGGCTGGAGGAGGACTGCTGGAGAGCCTGGCAGATCATGCTTGGGGGTAGGGGGAGTGTCAAGTCCAAAGCTGATTTCACTCACATGATTCCTGTGGACTGGTGCTATCTTCAAAATCATTTTTATTTTATTGGTTCTCTTGAGAAGGAAAAATTCCCCCTTAGGCTGGAATGGATAAAGGGACTCACTGCCATAGTAAGGGTACCTAGGGACTACAGGTATAGCAGCCATAAAGGAAGCAAGTGCTGTTGTGACCCTCTCTGGCTCTGTGGCAGCCAAATTCAACTCCAGTTTTCCTTGGCTGGCTTCTGGGCTGGACTCAACAGGATGCATGACAGGAAATACCCACAGGAGAAACTGAGGGAGTGGGACCCAAGTGTGGCTCTGGCAAAGTTGGCCACGGAATGTTGAAGTTGGCCTACAGGGAATTTTGAAGGTTGAGTCCTGGAACCACATAATGCTGAATTTCAAAAGTGTTTTTCTAGGACAGGGGTAGGAAAAGGACAAGTCTTGCTGGCAGCCTGCCTGTCCTGCCTATAGAAGTTGGCGTATCCAAAGGCTCAGGCGTGGTCTGACCAGTGAGCCTGGCTGTTTCTCCCACTGACTGCTTCCCTTGGTCCACTCTACCCAGCCTTTCTCTAGATCCTCAAGGTTGACAAGATGCTGGGAGCCACATGCACAGCAGTGATGTGGTAACACAAGATGAAAAAGCCAATCTTGCACTGTGTTCACTCTGGTGAACATGTGTACATGGGATGACTGATCCAGTCAAATGCTGTGAAGAACACAGGGCCCACAGCAGGGCCTGCATCTTCTTGTCAAGGAATCTGATATGCAGAGCACTTCAGCCTGGCTCAGCCAGTACTTCACTTCGTGTCCTATCTGCACAAGGATGCCAATACGTGGTGACCAAGAGACCTGTCCCACTTTTTGCCTTACTTCTGAAGGCCATTCAGAACACAGCATCCAAGCCTTCTCAAGGAGCACCCCTAGATCTCAAATGTGGACATATGGTCAGAAGAAAGTGGGATGCACGAACCCTAGTTACTTGTTTCTTCAGGACCAGTGAATAAGCAAACCCGGGGACTCCAGTCGAGACATGCTTTTGGTAGTTCAAGGCTATGCCAAGTCCCCTTGGAGTGACAACTAGTTGGATATGGAGGGGTCAGAGAACCAGGGGTGTGTAGGGTTCCCAGAGGCATGAATCTCCTTGGAAAGATGCCTGGTGCTATCCCTTGAGCATCCTCAGTACTAGGCAATGTCACCTCGGTGTTTCATCTGAGTTGGGTCTTTTGCGGCATTTCTCATTCTGTGCTGCCGGCTGGATCTGCCTCTGCGTCCCCAGAGCCCATGACAGGTCTCAGCCCAAAGCAGAAATTCTCAAAACTCTGCTCAGCTGAGATCTGAGTTTTCCAAGTCTCCACAGTCTTTCTCTGCATAGGAGCAGGTTCCCGTTTCCCTTCTTCAAGTTTGCCACACACCAGCAGGAGGCAGCAGAAAGCAGGGGACTGGGAGAGGGTTCAAATCTTAGCTTTCACTCATGAGCTGTGTGTCCTTTGGCAAGTCTCTTAACCCTTCTGAGCATTAAGTATTTGGTTTTTTGTTTATTTGTTTTGCTTTGTTTTTTTCATCTATAAAGTGGAAGTTTTGGCAATCAGTTTCAAAGTACTTTACATACCATGAAAGGTCTGGACAGATGTATGTGTTCCTGCTGAATATTCAGATTCGGGGTGGTGGTGGGGTTATGCATTCCAGGGTCATTTCCAGGAGAATGAGTGCCCCATCTCATGGGAAGAAAACATTTTTTCTTTTCAAAAACATGAAAAAAGATTCTCAGGCTTCCACTAGCTGGGGGCAGTCCTGTTTCCACACTCAAACTTCCTAGCTCAGGGCTGAAGAGAATGGGCAGGTGGTAGTGGGGGAGGCTAGTGAATGGAGCCACCCCTCCCCGAGCCCTGCCACTGAAGTGCTGAGCTGAGGAGAAGGCAGGGGCGTGGGTAGGAGAGGGGTGTGGTGATGCCAGTATGGCAGGTCATGATGTCACACGTGCACATCCCTAAGGTGAAGGGACTCTTTCAGCTTTGTCCCCTGTTCATCTTGACCACTGGGCCATCCAGAATCTTCAGATGATATATCAAGTACCTCCACAGGGTGCCTGTAACCTTACTGGGAGCCACTGGTAACACACACTACCCTGCACTCTGGGACTCTGTCCCTTTGCCATGACTCCCAACTTGGCCAGACTTACAGAGCTCTGTCAAATAAGGGTGAGGCCAAAGAACTGGGGTTCTGGGCTCACGTCGACAAAAGGATACTGGAACTGGCTACTCTAGACTACAGCATTTTGACACTTGATTATCACCTTAGAGCCTTTCTTTAATCTTGAATAACATACTAAGTAAGGCTAAGAAAGGGTACAGAGCAAAGATACTTCCGAACATGAGCCTGTGGTGGGTCAGGCTGGGGAAAGTCAGCCTACAGGGGATTCAGGCAGCTCTGTCCCTTACTAACAAGTCCCTTTAACTTTTCTAAGCCTTGGTTCCCTTAAAAATTAAGTAGCAGAAGTGATCTTCATCTCTCAGGGTTAAGCCATGTGGACTGTGAGATACACATACTATATTTGCTTACTGATGTGAAAAGAACAAAAGTTTAAGACCATTCCCAGGTCTCCTTTTTCTCTCCCATCAGACTACCTGGAGGCTGCGGGGTATGGGAAGCCTACCAGGGTTCCAACATTTGGCTCACATTGGGCCATTTCCTTTCCTTCTAGAATCTGTTTCCTCATTTGTCGAGTGGGTAGAATAACTGGCCCTGTTCGCATGCTCTCTGGATCAGTAAATTAAAGACTGAAGTGCTTTGAGATCTACGAAGCATAAGACAAGTGCAAAGTTCCCTATAATTATTATTACCATTATTATTTTGGCATTTTTGAAACACATATAACATAATCTAGAACAACCTTCATCCACTTCTACAAAACCAAAGGTAGGAGGGAACTGCAAAAAGCAGATTAACACTGGAAAACTTTGTTTTAAAATGAAACCTTGTCAGCACCCCAGAACAGCTGTGTTTTCTCTTAATGGTCCTAAAGTTCCTAGAAGGCCAGGAAGGTGGGAGCCCTAACTCCTGGTTCTCAGTCATGGATGCTGACAGGTTCTGACCTCCTGGGAACAGCTAGACCATTTGCAAGGTCCATCCAGCCCAAGCGTTTCCATTTTTGCTTCTTTTAGGGGAAGATGAGAAACAGAAGGAAAGGGATGTCCAAGTTCATATGAATTTATAATGAAAACAGTTCAAGTCCCAAATGTTGCCAATGATCCCATTTTGTACAGTGAGGTGTTCTCAATCCACCTAGTGGAGCTACTGGCTCCACTAAGTGCTGGGCACAAAAGGGTGGTACTAGGCAATCCAGGCTCTTAGCTGAGATTAGCAGGGACCTCCCTGTCCCAGGGATCCCTCTTCTCCTAGATGTGCCATATCTGCTGGGCCTCATCCTTGTCTTCCTCTCTTGGTGGTTCCCTTTCTTCCTCTCTCTTGGGATAGGGGGTATTATCCAAAGAGTACAGCCCTCCTTTCCAGCCAGCCAGCACCTGCTCCTTTTCTTAGGGGTGGAGTCACATTCAAGATGAAAGTCCAGATGTCTTCACAGGATTTTGAATGCTATTTCTTCATGTGCAATTTCTGTTACCACCACTGGCCCCCATGTGGCCTCTGCCCAGTCTTCAACCTCCATCTTTGGAGTCCATGAGGGAATATAGAAATGAGCCCAGGGATCATTCCAGAACTCGCCAGATGTGGGCACTGCTGACTTAATTTTTACAAAACCAAACCAATCCATCCCTAGCTAAATTTTTGTAGACAAAATGCCACTAGGTAGGAAGGCTGCATTGAATGCTAATTTACTGTGAGGTCCAGGGAAGTCCTTTTTCCTTCTCTGGGCCTCAGATTCCTCATCTGTCAAATAGGGGAATGGATGAGATGATTGCTAAGGTCCCTTCAGTTCCATGAGTATGAAATGATTATTGCTATTGCTTTTCCTTCACTATCCTGACCTTCAGAACCGCCAGCTCACACCTGGAATGTGGTTCCTTCACTTTGGCCGTGAAATGGCACAAGGTAACCAAGAGCATGGCCTGTCTGCCAGCCCCACAAGACAGATGGGTGAGTCCTGGCACTGGGAAGGGCAGAAGGGCAAGGGAGAGAAATGCCACCAGTTCCCACTCTAATCAGGAGGAAGCTCCTCATCAGAGTGGGTCCCTGAGGCTCAGGCTGAGGTCTGGAATACACAGGCATCTGGCCTTCCAAAACCTCAGGACGCTGGGATCCCACCACCGTGCAACTACTACTTGGCAGGTCTGGGGTCAAAAATCATCTTTTGAGGAAGTGCCAGGTCAGTGAACACCACTGTGCAAATCAGAAGGTCCAGGCCCAGACAACATAGCCAGAAACCTTTCAAACCAAAGTTGAGGAGGGCCCTCTTGCCCCTTCTTTCTACTCCTTTCCCAAGTGCTCGCCCCCCTCCCCTCTTCCCCAAATCCTTTTGACTCTGGTTTCCCGTGTTCTCAGCCTGGGGATATGAAGCTGCTATTAATACTCTACATAACGAGGTGGTTTTGTTCTCGGGCTGTTGTGATGGTTCTCAGAAGACATTTCTTGGTGTCTAAACAAATCTTGCTTCAGAAAAAACAGAAAAGGGACAATCTCCCAGAGATGTGGTCTGCTCAACAGCTCCAAGTTCCAACCCCAGCCCTGAGAGCCACATCTGTTATGCTCTCCAAATGGAACTAAGCCTTCAGATGAACCATTGCAATAAACCTCATTCTCTGACTGGGATCCCAGGGACAGAATACGTGGGGAAGGAAAGAAGTGCAGAGGAGACTAGGCTGGTCAGGTAGGAAGGGAGGTTAGAGATGGAAGGGCAGTGGCTAAGAGGGGGCACAAGGGAGAGACTCCTAAGAGATTAGAAAAAAGCAGCTTTTACAAAAACCAAAAATCAAAATCAAAACCATTAAAGATGCATAAAGTGACCCTTGCACTTCCGTTGTCTCTTCTTGCAAATAGAGGTGGTGCTGCTAGGGAACTGCTCCAGCACCGGTGTAAGACTTGAGTAGTTGCATACAATGTGACTCCAGATCTGGGGGAGGAAGGGACACCATCAGAGTTATATTCCACAGGCCACTTTCGGAAGCCTCTGGGCCCCCCTCCCCTCAGCTTCAGAGCCCTAAGTGGAGCCCTTTATGCCTTCCCAGAGAGCAGCTTGCTCCTGTCTATAGGAATTGTGTTACAGCCCCAAGAAAAGCCCCTGGAGGAGGTGAAGGGAAAAGTACATGGCGCTGGCATAGAGTAGACGATTTCCAAGTGACATCCTTGGAGCTCTACAGTTCACTGGCACTGCCTCAAGGGCTGCTGAGGACAGTGAGGAAGTTGGGGGGTCAGGGTCTCTACTTGGCTACAATCAGACCTAAATAAGCCTCTAGTTAAAAGAGCACAGAATTCAACAGCAGAGGACAAGCATTAAAGTCCTAGCTCAGTTTTAATAGAGTTAGTGATTACAGCTACCTTGAGTATTATACAGGAAATTATAGCTATTATCAATAGTGATAGTAAAGAATTTGGAGCAGGAAAACAAGTGATAACTGTCATCTGCTTCTGTGACACTGATGTTCCACACTCAAGCCCGGGCTTTGAGGCAATTCCTCTAAGTGCCCACTCCCTTCCTCCCAACCCTGGCGCTACTTACTTGAATGGGCTGCAGGCTTTACCAGTGCGGGGGCACATAGCTGTATGCAGGGGTTCCTTGGGCCCTGTATGTAGGCATGGACACAGGGTGCGCCCCAATTGCAGTGTGCTGGGGTGTAGTCAGCAGGGTACCTGAGCATCCAGAGAGAAGAGGAAACCTGAGGAGATTGTACCAGGGTGCAGGGGTGAAGAGGAGGAAAGCAGGTTTTTGCATGGCTGCTCCTCCTGCCTAAATCCATCTCCCTGGACTATCTGATGAGCACTATCCTTCTCTGCCTTCAAAGGCCTCCCCTCCTCAGTGAGGGACCTTTATGGGTGCTGGAGGACAGAAGCAATCACTAGTCTTTGGGAACCTCCCTTTTCTTTGTATGCTTCTCTTATTGCAAAAAAGCACTGAGCAGTAATTGCCGCTTTAGTGGCTCTATCTCCCACACTTGGCTTGAAACTCCCTATGTAGACCAGGCTGGCCTTGAACTCACAGAGATCCGCCTGCCTCTGCCTCCTAAGTACTGGGATTAAAGGCATGCACCACCATGCCCAGCTTCTTTCAACTCTTAAAATTGATTATCTGAATGTGCTAGCTACTTGGAGGCCCACTGCCAACATCTCTTCCCTAAATGACAGACAGCCTCTCTCCTGATCCAGTCCACAGCCAGAATGCTCAACTCAACCCTATCTCTCCCCTTGTTAGCTCCCTCAACCCAAAGTATTCAGTTCTTTCTACCATCACATTCTTGTCAGTGGCACCAGCTACTCTCCCGCTCCCATGCCTGTTTCCTAAGTGCTTAGATCTTTGCCACCCTGTGAAGATGGTGAACTTTGATCTTTTCTGCCTGCACTTTCCTGCCCTTTCATCTCTCGGCTTAGCCTCTATTCCTATTATTTGAGGTCTAGCTTGATACACCCATCTTGGTGCACTCTTCGTTATCCCTCGAATGGTTTGGAGAGTCCTTCTTTAGGTTCCTGGAGCCCTGGCCCTGGGCCTGGATTTTTCATGCCAGGCTGCAGTCAGTTCCATGACTGTTCACTATCAGGAGTTTCTGAAAGTAAGAGAAGGGTGCTGAGGCAGTTGTTACCTGCTGACATTGCCATGGTGGTACCTGCCACCATGCCCATGGCCACACCATTGGTCCTGGGGGCAGCAACAGGAGCTGGGTAGATGGCAGAGGGAATGCTGTTGGGCTGGACAACCGTGGTGTGGTGGATGACATGGGGCTGGGCGGCATACACCGGCTGTGTATAGTAGGCTCCCTGGGGAGAGAGGCTAAAGTCACATGGGTTCTTGGAGAGAGGGTAGGAAGGATGTGTAGGCAGGGTATTGTTTTTCCCATACCCTAGGCAATACAGTGGGAAAATCACAGGCCCAGGGACACAAGGTCTAGGCTGAGGCTCTGCTTTGTCTTACTCTGTGACTGTGGTCAGTTCAGTACTGATTCAGCATCCTCTGAAAAGCAAGGCCCTCTTTGTTCCATCTTGCCTCACTCCTAGTATGGCTATGAAGAACTAGTAAGAACTTTCCTGTTTTAGCTCTGGTTGTGCCTTTTTTTTTTTTTTTTTTGGTCTTTTTGAGACAGAGTCTCCCTGTAGCCCCAGCTGGCCTGAACTCACTATGTAGATCAGGCTGGCCTTGAACTCACAGAGATCCACCTGCCTCTGCGTCCCGAGTGCTGGGATTAAAGGATTGAGCCACCAAGCCCGGCCTGGCTGTAGCATTTTAAAATGTTTTTACTTGATTACAACTTACTTTCATAAGCTGCCTAAAAATTAAATGTAAGGAATATGGTCAAACAGTTTCTAAGCATAGGGATTCCAGAGCACTGTGTACACAAGCAGAGGATTGTTAATGGTATTCTCACACTGGTGCAAATGCTGTTAGTTTATAGTTTATACTCAGAATGTGTCATCATTGGATAGCATTTCCCAAAGCATCTTCCTAGTTCCCCTCACCAAAGGTGAGAATGCAGACTGTGGTCTGAAGTGATGTCCCACTACCAGATCACATGGCTGCTTCCTGGTCCTACCTACCTTCCATGGGCCTGATGAACCCTAGGAGCAGATAGAAGCACCTGAGACGACCTTGTGCTTGATAGCTTTAGTTGTTAACGTGACATACCTGGGTAGAGGGAGCCTCAATTGGTGAACTGCCTCCATTAGACTGCCCTGTGGCCATGTCTGTGGGGCATCTTCTTGGTTACTGAGTGGGCCCAGCTGGGCCTATGTTGTATAAGAAGGCAGGTTGAGCAGGGCCCAGGGGAACAAGTCAGTAAGCAGCATTCCTCCATGGCCTGTGCTTCAACTCCTGCCTTCAGGTTCCTGTCCTGAATCCCTATGTTGGGCTCCCTGATGAACTGTGACCTGAGAGATGTAAGCCAAATAAACCCCTTTCCTTCCCAGTTGGTACTGGTCAGAGTATTCTGTCACTGTAATGGAGAAACAAACTAGAACAGACCTTAATCCAGAAATTCTCATATCTTAATACTAAATAGTAAGAGCCTCTGTGTAACCCTAGCTGTCTAAGAGTCTAAGAAAAGTATCTTAAGCCTTATTTTTTCTCTTTATTTTACTTTATTTTTCCAGATAGGCTGGCCTTGAACTCACTATGTAGCTGAGGATGACCTTGCACTTCTGAACCTCCTGTCCCAAGTATTGGAGTTACAGGTGTCCACTGCCACGCCCAGTTTTGTTTCTTTCCTTTTTTAAAAGTTTTGCAGTCTATCTGCAACACAGCTAGTGTTTTTTTTTGTTTTGTTTTGTTTTGTTTTTTTTTGAGACAGGGTCTCCCTGTAGCCCCAGCTGGCCTAGAACTCATTAGGTAGACCAGGCTTGGCCTGGAACTCAGAGATTCACCTGCCTCTGATGGGGTTAAAGGTGTGGGCCACCACACCCAGCTACACAGCTAGTTTTTAAACTATAACGTGCTTTCCTCACTACTTATGTCTCATGGAGAATTACCACCCCAGAAGAATGTGCTCTGCTGGAGCCTCACATGGCCTGTCCAAAGTTAGCCAACACACATTCTATAGCCAAAGTCCAAATGGGAGCAGTAAGGTTCACTCAAGAATAACTTCCCTAAGGCCACAGGGGGCACTGGTAGCAGAGGCTGGGTGTTTTCCTCCTTACTTGGTTCACAGATTTTGTCAAGGAAGGGAAGATGTGGGGGTAAAAAGGGAAGACCAAGACATGTGGCATACAGCCTGACTCAGCCAACAGCTCCATGTGTGGCCCTGGACAAGCCATTCCACTCTGCATCTACACTTCCCCACTTGTTTATTCGTTTTTGGCTTTTTTTTTTTTTTTTTTTTTTTTTGAGAAAGAGGGTCTCCCTGTAGCCCAGCTGGCCTGGAACTCACTATGTAGACCAGGCTGGCCTTGAACTCACAGAGATCCACTTGCCTCTGCCTCCCAAGTGCTGGGACTAAAGGCATGTGCCATCACTCCCAGCTAAAATGTGTAGCCTAGGCTGGTCTCGAACTCCAGATCCTCCTACCTTTGCCTCTTTAGCATATCCTACCAGCGCATGCCACCACAACCGGCTCCCTGCTTGTTCAACAAAGGAGTTCAGCTAGATGATTTCTAATGACCCTCTGTCATTTGGGACTCTGTTAACCTAAATGACTTCATGCTTCCTCTTTGGGAGTGAGGCAGAGTTGAGTGATCTTGCAGGCATATTGCTTCAATGACACCAGTGAACACCATGAATTCTTTTTTTCTCTTCCTCATCCCAGCCCACCCTGCCATAGCGGATGCTCCAGGAAGAGGTCAGCCCAGGCCTCCATGTATACCTACCTGGGCATAAAGATTCTGCTGGGGGTAGGCACTTCTGATCGGATACATAGCCGTCTGATAGGGGTTGGGTGATGGGGAGTAGGGGGGTGGAGCAGTATTACTCTGGGTTGGTGGGACCTTGTATGGTGTCCCTGCAGTATATCCTGTACCAAGGCAAGAAGAGAGACCTCCAGTTAGTTGGCAAAACAGCACTGCTTGAAGGAAGCAGGTCCCAGAACAATTCCTCAAAACAAAAATGAACTGAATCCAGCTCGAAACACACAGGACAGACAAGAGAACAAGGCTTCACCCTCACAGACCTGGCCCCAGAGGCAGCTCCTTCAGCCCTGGTGCACAGAACTGCAAACAGGGTTTGGGCATCATTTATTTCTCTAGGTCTCAGGACTCTGATTCATAAGAGGCCAGATATCTGTTCTCTAAGGGACCCTTTCAGCTTACTGCTTGGATTTTGTGTGTGTGTGTGAAAGGCAGGTACTCACTGATGGATGCCACCCAGTCTACTCCTTAATGAAATCTGTTCTCTTACTTTTCTGGCTCTTCACTCAGCATCTCGAGCTGTCTTCTATTGTTGGTTCTCTTTCTCTGCCTTGCTGTCCTCTTTTTCCCCTACTTCCTTTGCTGTTGCTCTATAGAGCGGGCATTTTCCGTCTCTTCTGCTGCATGGGGGAGGGTCACCTCTGCCCCAAAGGCCTAAAGTCAGGGATCAGAAAAGACAGCTCGAGATGCTGGGAAATCCGAAGCCGTCTTCTGACCTCTGTGGCATTACATGACACAGGTACACTCACATACATGCAGGCAATACACTCATACACAGAATAAGAATAATTTTTAAAAATTTATTTTTATTTTATGTGTGTAAGTACTGGAGTTATAGATGGCTGTTGGCCCCATGTGGGTGCTGGGAACTGAACCTGGGTCCTTTTAACCACTGAGCCATCACTCTATCTCTCCAGTCGCCCCCCTACCTTTGTTTTTGTTTTTGTTTGGGGACATGGTCTCATTATGTAACACACATTAGGTCTTGAGTGTTTCACTTTTTCTCCTCTAATTTTTCTCCCTTTATGAACGTCATCAACCACAGTTCCCTCCTCCTCACAAATCAGCAGGGAAAAAGCCCATATAAAAGAGCAGTCAGAAGCCAGGCATGGTGGCGCATGCCTTTAATCCCAGCACTTGGGAGTCAGAGGCATGGGGATCTTTCTGAGTTCCAGGCCAGTCTGGTCTACATAGTGAGTTCCAGGCCAGCTGGGGCTACAGGGAGACCCTATCTCAAAAAGACCAAAAAACAAAACAAAAAACCCAGCATTCAGAGATCCTGATCTTCTGGGTTGTTTAAAAACCTTGCTCTGTGGTACATGCCTGTAATCCCAGCACTCAGGAGGCAGGGGCAGGCGGATCTCTGAGTCCAAAGTCAGCTTGGTCCACATAGCGAGTTCTAGACCAGCTGGGGCTACAGGGAGACCTTGTCTCAAAAAGACCAAAAAATAAATAAATAAAATGAAATTTAAAAAATAAACTGGGGGCTGGAGAGATGGCTCAGCGGTTAAGAACACTGGTTGTTCTTGTAGAAGACCTGGGTTCCTGGGTTCGAATCCCAGCACCCACATGGCAGCTAACAACTGTCTGTAACTCCAGTCCCAGGGGATCCAATAGCCTCTTCTGACCTCCGAGGCCACTGCACAACACGGGTGTGTTTACCTACATGCAGGCAATACATGCATACACATAAAATAAAATAAATAAAATAAAAATAAATAGATAAACTTTGCTCTATAGAGCGGGCATTTTCTGTCTCTTCTGCTGCATGGGGGAGGGTCACCTCTGCCCCAAAGGCCTAAAGTCAGGGATCAGAAAAGATTCACACTGACACAGAATCCAGGTCATGTCTGCACCTCAGGAGGATGGACAAAAGCTGGTGCTGAGCAGTCAGGCCTAGAGACTCACAGCTATGCAAACTGTGCTGCCTTTGAGTCATCTTGAGGAGCAGATCTCCTGTTCATAGGAAAAATTTGACACACAGGTCACTCAGGAGAAAGGTGTTCCTATACAATCACCAAATGGCATCGTCCAATGCCACCACCAGTGGCACAAGGGGATCCAGAGGTCAAGTGGGGCAAGTCTTTTTAGGAACTTCTAATACTAACCAAGGATCCTGTCAACTCTAAGGAGCTATTTTTTTCAAAAAGGGTCTGGATGGAGGACAGGGTAGAACAGGCTTTTGCTGGAAGAGATCTGGGCTTTGGTCTGGCTTTCCTCTGAATTGGGTAACCAATGCCAAATCTTTAGTCCTTAGTTTTAGGAAGGTTAGGGAGAAGTCTTTAAAATGATAGTGTAAATTTCTAAGACAAGAAGACTTTATTTCCCAAATTTATTTTATCAGAGAGAGAGAGAGACAGAGAGACAGAGAGAGAGAGACAGAAAGATACACAGAAACAGAAAGAGAAACAGAAAGAGACAGAGAGACAGAGACTGGGGAATGAAGCTAGGGCTTTCCACATGCTAGGCAAGTACTCTACCATTGGGCTATATCTCTAGCTATCTTTTTAGTTTAATCTTATTTTGAGATAAAGTCTCATTAGATTGCTCAGGCTGGCCTTGAACTCACTTAGTAGCCCAGGCTGGCCTTGAACTTTCAATCTTCCTTCTTCAGCCTCTCCAGTACCTAAGATTACAGGCTCATACAGGTCTGACAACGTATTTTTACTACAGTGGTAGTCACCGAGACTATATGGCCCCTAAACCTAAAATGATCTATTAGGATATTTATAGAGAGGTTTACTGAACCCTGAGTTAAAGGTAAAAAAAAAAAAAACAAAAACAAGATGTAAGGGTACTTAGGATGTAGTTAGTGGTAGAACACAAAGTTATAGGTCTGATCTCTAGCACTTCAAATAAAAAGCACACAAAAAACTACCAAAAACAAAAGCCAAAATAAAGATGTGAAGAATCTTGTCATAATGGAGAGTGTCTCTCTTTTATGCAGGAGAGTAGGATACCATGAGTCAGAAGCAACCTGTCTCCAAAAGCACTACAGCCAGAGCAGTGGTTACAAGCAGCCTGGGGATGGACTGAGTGGATCCATGTAGATTAGTATTATTTTCTCTCTCACTGTATAGATAGTAAGCTTCCTGTCCTGGGGAATGCAAGCACAGACTGCTCTTAAAGGAGATAGGAGTTAAACTGTGACTACGATGGTCTGTTCCACATAGGAACACAGACTCCAAAGACTCTAAGATTCTAAAAAATTTTTTAACAAGCCAGCAACACAGGCAACTTTCCTTTATGTGTCTGGAGAATGTGCTATGGAATTTCTAGCTTTCCCAGGGAAGCTGCACCACCCCCTCTAAGCCACAAAAGCAACCACATTACAAAGTATTAGAATTGTCCCTCTGAGGAGAATCAAAAGGTTCTAAAAGACTGCAGTAGAATTTGGTTTCCATATCTAAGAATAACCTTGTTTGAGAATGTTTCCCTTTCTTCATGTTATGAAACAAGACACACACTCAGAATACAAATCAGCAATCCAAACACCCTTGGCAGCCAAAGAGAGGCTGGCTGCAGTCTGCTTCGCTTCTCTAGACAGTTTGGGATGGGAGAAGCAGACCCACAGAGCTGGAAGAGATCTTGGAGATCTCTAAGACAGGGACTTCACAAATGAGAGATGCTATGCAGAGAGTGGCTGCTCACAGAAGCACTTCCTATAACCACAATGGGCCTCAAGGTCACGATCAGTGTCAGGAGAGTTCTGAAGCTGCAGAACTAGCAGGCTAGGGCCTTTTGCCTGGGATCCTTTAAAGAGTCAGTTTCCTGTCTTGGGGAGCATTTTCACTTGGACTAGATCATTTCAGAGGGCATTTCTGGTGCTGACATTCTAAGTATTTCAGTAGGACTTTTGTGAGGACATCATTACAGAGGGCTTTCCACAACTGACCAGCTGCCCTGTCCACATTCTTGGGGGAAACTGAAAATCTAGGGCCTTGCTTGATGATTATTAAAGTTAGGGGTTATCACTTTGTACATCTAAGTAAAAGAGGCTGTGGGGCTTACTATAAAAACATCTCATGGATTTTTACCCAAATAGACTCAACTCATTCCCTGGAAGCCTGGTAACTTGAAAGAAATTCTAAATCTGAAGGTCACATAATTAGGACTTTAGAATGTTACACCTTAAAGACATGAGGCTTGCATTCAACCCTCTCACTTTCAGAGGAAGAACCGTAACTCAAGTACAGCAGTTTCCCAAAATTGCACAGCATATCAACCAGAGCTGGCTCCAGAGTTCAGGGCTTATGATGCTCTGGGCAGAGCTTGTTTCTGGGTTAAAGATCTCTTCAGTACAATCTTGGGCATTTGGTGTGCTGGTCTTTGTATGCCCACTTCACTAAAGGCAGTATCATGAGAAGAAAGGAATTCAATCATTAGAAGTGTCAGCTCTGCCTTATAAAGAGGCTTTGTTTATGATGCCTGCCTGCTGTTTGTCTCAGGTTTCCAGCCATAGTTTTAGGCTCTATCAAATGGACACTGTGTACATTAGCAAGCTAAAACCTTTGTAGCCTTCTCTTCAATTTTCCCTGTCGTAAATCTTTTTCAGTTGTAGTACCCCTACCACCTTTAAAGTCATTGATCTTCACATCAAGAATACCTTTTAGACTAACTGGCTTATTGATCATCAGATTTATGTCTGGACGAAACAAAGCAGCATGTCTGAATCTTGCCTTGACCTCTAAGTCTCCTTGTTGCTAGTTAAACAAGAAGGCTGAATAAGTAGAAGAGAAACCTAACTAGGAACAGGCTTAGCAAATGTTGTTTAAGTTGAACTGAATTTGTCAAAATGCCATCTATGTTATGGCACTAGAAGCAATAAAATCTGAATGTGGAAAGGAACCTTTTACAAGGTTGCATGGCTCAGTTAGTCCCAACTCTGCTGAAAAATCACATAGGTTTATACATTACTTGCTTAAAAGAGAGGGATACGGGGGCTGGAGAGATGGCTTAGTGGCTAAGAACACCAGATGTTCTTGCAGAAGATCCAGGTTCGAATCCCAGCACCCACATGGCAGCTAATAACTGTAACTCCAGTTCCAGGGGATCCAACAGCCTCTTCTGTCCTCCGAAGGCACTGCACGACATGGGTGCACTTGCCTACATGCAGACAATACACACATACACATAAAAATAATAATAAAATATTTTAAAAAAGACTACCGACAATATCAACATTTATGTTTTTTAAAAAAGAGAGGGATACACCAGGCGTGGTGGTGCACGCCTCTTAATCCCAGCACTCGGGAGGCAGAGGCAGGTGGATCTCTGTAAGTTTGAAGCCAGCCTGGTCTACATAGTAAGTTCCAGGTCAGCTGAGGCTAAGGGAGACCCTGCCTCAAAAAGGCTTAAAAACAAAAAGAGGGGGATACAATGTGGTCCTATTCTGGGACTTGACAGCCTGTCTTAGAGGGAAGAGTCAGATGCAGCTACTAGACATTTCCATGGGACTTTTGGAAGACTTCAGCACAGGTCAGGATTTCTGATACTCAAGACTCCTTAGTTGTATAAAGGGCTGCCTCTGGAACAAATCACGACTCTATTCCTAGAGATGTGTGAGCATGGTTTGATGACCAGCCTACTGGTGATGGCAACTAGAGAGAAGGGCCTTGTGGGAAGGATATGGGTACACAGCTCCAAGGGCAGAGAAACAGGAATCTAAAACTTAGTGAGGACTTTAAAGTGACCTAGTCCAAGGCCCCATTTTACAGTGCAAAAAACCAAGGACCAAAGCACAGCCATGAATTATCCAAGGTTACATAGAGTTAGGTCTAGAGTTCTCTACATTCCATGCCAGTGTTGTAAGTGTGCCTTTATGTGTCTATATCCATATGTGTGGATGTACAAGAAAACATATATGTACCAATTTACAATTACAGCTTTTTGGGGGGTTCTTTTTGAGACAGGGTCTCCCAGTATCCCCCACTGGCCTGGAACTCACTGTGTAGACCAGGCTGACCTCATGCCTTTGCCTCCTGTGGGAAACCACGCCCAGCCTTACAATTATAGCCTTTTTTTTTTTTTTGGAGACAGGGTCTGTAGCCCCAGCTGTCCTGGAACTCACTATGTAGACCAGGCTGGCCTTGAGCTCACAGAGATCCACCTGCCTCTGCCTCCCGAGTGCTGGGACTACAGGTGTGCGTCACCACGCCTGGCACAATTATAGCTTTTAATATGTTCTTTCAATTCTACTTGTAGTGTCTGGAAAAACTCCCTATGACTGTCATTTTTCCCATTACGCTTTTTGAGACAATCTCCCTATGCAACTCAGGTTGGCCTGAAACTTGTGATCCTCTTGCTTCGGCCTCCTGAAAAGTGGGATTACAGATATGAAGTATGTCTGGCTCATTAGTCTTATTTATTTATTTATTTATTTATTTATTTATTTATTTATTTATATTTCATGTGTATGATTGTTTTGCCTGCATGTATATTAGTGTACCACATGCATACAATGCCTCAGAGGCCATAAGAGGGCGTTAGATTCTCCTAGAGCTGGTTATGGATGGTTGTGAGCCATCCATGTGGATGCTAGAAACGGAACCGGTCTTCTCCAAGAGCAGTCAGTGCTCTGAACCATTGAGTCATCTCTCCAGCCCCTCACTTGTCTTTTGAAGAGTAAAATCAACCTCACAAGAAAAGTCAGGTATAAAATCCTAACTTGGGAGTTATCTTTTTCCAGCTGTACAAATATACTGGTTAAACAGTGTTGGGTATGTTACCCTTCTGAGGTTCAGCTTTCTTTTTTTTGACACAGGGTCTCCCTGTAGTCCTAGCTGGCCTGGAACTCACTATGTAGACCAGGGTGGCCTGGAACTCACAGAGATCCACCAGCCTCTGCCTCCCAAGTGCTGGGATTAAAGGGGTGTACCACCACATTCAGCTGAGGTTCAGCTTTCAAAGTGGGATAAAAGTCTATCCAAATAACTTTATAAGACTATACTGTTGATTAAATGAGAGGACAGGTTTTTTTTTGTTGTTGTTGTTGTTGTTGATTTTGGTCTTTTTGAGACAGGGTCTCCCTGTAGTCCTAGCTGGCTCACTATGTAGACCAGGCTGGCCTTGAACTCACAGAGATCCACCTGCCTCTGCCTCCTGAGTGCTGGGATTAAAGGTGTGTGCCATCACACCCGGCTAGCACTTTTTTTTTTTTTTAATTTCAGATTTGTTTGCTTAAGTTGATTTGCTCCCCTTTTAATATTTGCTGTGTCAGCTAGGGGATTTTTTTATTTTTATTTAATTAATATATTTTATTTTCTGTGTATGAGAAACAGGAATCTAACATGTATTGCCTGCATGCAAGTGTACCCCTATCGTGCAATGCCCTTGGAAGTCAAAAGGTGTCAGATCCCCTGGAACTGGAGTTATGGATGGTTGTTAACTGCCATGTGGGTATTGGGAATCAAACCTGGGTTTTGTGCAAGAATAGCCAGTGCTCTTAACTGCTGAGCCATCTCTCCAGCCCAGGACTTTTTATTTTTCAAGATTTATTTATATTTATGTGTATGAGTATTTCCTCATGTGTATGTATATAAACTGCATGCATGCCTGGTGCCTGTGGAGGCCAGAGCAAGTGTAAGATTCCCTGGAATGGGAATTACAAACAGCTGTGAGCTGCTATGTTGGTGCTGGGAACAGAATCCAGGTCCTCTCCAAGAGAAGTATTCTTGACTGCTGAGTTACCTCTCCAGCCCCAACACTGGGTATTATAAACAAAAGAAAAAAATTTCAATGAACTCCTCCAGTCTACTTGGTAGACTATTAATTTTCTATAATACCCTACTAAGGGCTTGTCTAGCTCCCACTGGCACAACTTCTGAAATCAATGCTCCCCACATCCAAAGTCAACCATTTCTGAACTGGACAGTTCCCAGAGGCACAAAGTTCTTTCATTCAATAGTTTCTCATTCGAACCATTTGTGTTTAGAATCAGCTGTGAAGGTTATGGCATCAGTTACCCCACTGAGCCTCAGGATGAACATGACCAATCTGACTGGCTGTTGGCTCCTGTCCATGTCACACCTTGCTCCCACAGTGTAATGTATACTAACTTGGGCAATATTTCTCATGCAGGGGACAGTTTTATTCTCCAAGGGAATATTGAGCCATATTTGGAGACATTTTTGGTTGTCACAATGGTACTTTGCGACTGGCACTGAGTAGGCAGAGGCCAGAAATGCTGCTAAATATCCTACCATGCACAGGAAAGTCTCCCACAACAAAGAATTTACCTGGCTCAGATGTCAACAGCGCTAAGGTTAAGAATCCCTGTGTGGCTGGGCATGGTGGCACAAGCCTTTAATCCTAGCACTCAGGAGGCAGACGCAGGCAGATCTCTCTGAGTTCAAGGCCAGCCTGGTCTTCATTGTGAATCCAGGACAGCTGGAGCTACAGGGAGACCCTGTCTGAAAAAGACCCCCACCTAAAAAAAAAATCCCTGTGTATAGGAAGCTCCCCACTCTGTTCAAAGACACACAGGCCTTCAAAATGTGCCCTCTGTCCTTTCCCTAAAAGCAATAGTAGTCTTTCACAAATCAAACTTCTTGGCTAGGTGAGTACTTCTCCCTCCCTCACTGCTGTGGGTGTCCTAAAGCTGGAGTATGACCAAAGATGAGTACTGTTCTTGATTGAAGAAAGCCAATTCTTTGCATGGGTAGGAGAACCTCTTAAAACAGTATTTATATTAAAAATGTCACTTAAAAATTCCCTTTCCTTTCTTCAAGAAATAAGTCAGTTCTTGAGCCGGGCATGGTAGTGCATGCCTGTAGTCCCAGCACTTGACTTGGGAGGCAGAGGCAGGCGGATCTCTGTGAGTTCAAGGACAGCCTGGTCTACATAGTGAGTTCCAGGACAGCTGGGGCTACAGGGAGACCCTGCTTTGAAAAAGCCAAAAAAAAAAGTCAGTTCCAACCAAGGGGAACAAGGAAAGGAGGAGACAGGCTGTATTTACTGAAAGCCGCAGAGGATGCTTGGTAAGTTCGGTTCTCAGTCCCGGTGTCCACTGGAAGATGGAAGGTGCCTTCAGTGCCACAGGAAGACGAATTCTGTGGCCAGGCCTGTTTCATCAGCAGAGTGGCTTAAGGGAAGACACAAGAAGGACATTAGGCAGAAATAAGAAGTGGGCACCATCAATTACAGACACAAAAGCAAGGGCTGTGTGCTAGACAGAAACATATAACCCAAGGAACCTGTTCAGACACAGAGAATGATTCAGTCTTTCTGAGATGGGGTAGTGGACTGGAAGGAGTGCTGAAGTGAGCTTCCAAATAACTTAAATCCAAGGGCACCTACACTTAATTACTGAGAGTCGGGACTTTCTATCCATGACTAAAACCACAATGATGCCCACGAATATCACCACCTTCCACCCAACCTGGCCCAAGATCCTAGGAATTTTTATATATTGGGCCAGATCAAATGAGTCTTTTTACCACCTTATATGAGCCTTGATGGAATAGCATCTTTTCTAACAGGTGAGATGTGGCCATGGCAGCTTAAAATCCTGGGCACTGTGGCTGCACTACATAGTAGGACACTGCTTGCCAACAGCTCCTGCATGCCAAGCAGGGCCAGATAGATGTATTTCTTACAAATGGTGATTACCTCCTGCCTAAGTGCTCTACTCGAGATATCTCATGAATTAGAAATGATCCTTTGGCCATTACTAAAGTAAATTTCAAAAACTGGGGTAGGTGTGAAAGAGAGATCAGTTGAAAAACTGTAGGGATTTCCCAGGCTAGCTCAATGCTCAATTTGAGAAATCTAAAAGGTGATTACTTCACAGGTTCCAGAAGTGGGGAATGACTCAAAAAAACTTACCGTATCCTGAGAAGGAAAGAGGAAATAGGGGGAAAATGCCTTTTTTACTATACTTTTAAACACCAGAGGAGACACATTCTTGATCCAAATTTCTACTTATAAGATG